>NC_092086.1:86115655-86415655 GCF_045679555.1 Salvelinus alpinus
CTCTGTAGCTCTCTCCCTCCCTCTCTTTCTCCAGCTCTCTCCCTCTCTCTCTCTGTAGCTCTCTCCCGCCCTCTCTTTCTCCAGCTCTCTCCCTCTCTCTCTCTGTAGCTCTCTCCCTCCCTCTCTTTCTCCAGCTCTCTCCCTCCCTCTCTCCAGCTCTCTCCCTCTCTCTCTCTCTGTAGATCTCTCTCTTTCTCCAGCTCTCTCACTCCCTCTCTCTATCTGTAGCTCTCTCGCTCCCTCTTTATTTAGCTCTCTCATTGAGAGCTCTAATCTGACATATCTTTATTTGTGGCAGAAAGTAATATGGCTTGGCTGTGTGTGTGAATGTGTGGGTCTGTAGAGATGGTTTAGTGTGCTGCTTATGGTTATGTTCATGACTGAGGTGCATGTGTCTATTCTGTAGATGCCAATTGCTATGTCTGTGTGTACTGTGCATGTGCGGGTATTGTGCCAGCCATGCACACGTCTGTTTGTGTGCGCGTGTGTGCCAGTATGGGGCGGCAGGTAGCCTAGTGGTTAGAACAATTTGTAAGTCGCTCTGGATAAGAGCGTCTGCTAAATGACTTAAATGTAAATGTAACATTGGGCCAGTAACCGAAAGTTTGCTGGATCGAATCCCTGAGCTGACAAGGTAAAAACAAGGCAGTTAACCCACTGTTCCCTGGTAGGTCGTCATTGTAAATAAGAATTTGTTCTTAACTGACTTGCCTAGTAAAATAAAAACTCTTCCCTGGCAGGCAGACTGTGCTGCTGTGTGCAGTGGTCAGGTGGTCTGACAGTAGTTGGAGATGACATCACTCTGGAAGCACCTCCTTAGCTCTGCTCCCCCCTACACACACACACACACACACACACACACACACACACACACACACACACACACACACACACACACACACACACACACACACACACACACACACACACTCTGTGTTTCTTCTTGACTGAGCTGGGGGATCCTGCCCTCCCCTTCTCCCCATATCTCTCTCCATCCTTCTCCCTCTCTCTGGTAATGTTAGCAACTCTTGTCATTAGAGCTTGTGCATTGGGCAGCACTGTGCCAGGCAGAATCTCCCAGAGCGAGCTAGTAAGTGTGTGTGTGTCAGACTGTGTGTGTGACTGTCTTCCCCTGTGGGATAATACAGTTCATCGTATCTTTGATTATGAGATGTGTGTCAGACAAGATGATTAGAGGTGTGTGTTGAGCCCCAGCCCATGCTAGAGCCATTTGTTGTCAGGAAGTGTGCAGCAGCTAAACGGAAGCCCTGTTTTTATTGCACTGCTGGCCAAGCCCAACAAACATCTGAGGAATGTGGCATCCCTCTCTCTCTCTCTCTCTCTCTCTCTCTCTCTCTCTCTCTCTCTCTCTCTCTCTCTCTCTGTCCTCTGTCCTCTGTCCTCTGTCCTCTGACTTCCATTTCATTTTCTGTTTACCCTCAAGTTTGATTGTGGGCGATAAATCTATATGTACAGTGCTCTAAGAAAGTATTCACACCCTTTTACCCCCCCCCCCCCACACACACACACATTTTGTTGTGTTATAGCCTGAATTTAAAATGTATTAAATTGCGATTTTTGTCACTGGCCTACCACAATACCCCATAATGTCAAAGTGGAATTATGTTTTTTGAAATGTTTACAAATTAATAAAAAATGAAAAGCTGAAATGTCTTTAGTCAATAAGTATTCAACCCCTTTGTTAATGCAAGTCTAAATAAGATCAGGAGTAAAAATGTGCTTAACAAGTCACATAGTAAGTTGCACGGACTCATTCTGTGTGCAATTATAGTGTTTATCATGATTTTTGAAGACTACCTCATCTCTGTACCCTACACATACAATTATTTGTAAGATCCCTTAGTCGAGCAGTGAATTTCAAACACAGATTCAACCACAAAGACCAGGGAGGTTTTCCTGCCAAAGGCCTGTGGTGATCCTCTGGGCTGGTATATTTATGTGGTGGTGATGATGATATGATGCATATTCTTCCACAAAGTGGAAGCAGTGATAACGGTCAGCCTGATAATATCAATACCACCAGGTCTTTCCCTTTTTCTCTCTCCTCCCCTGGCTCTGCCTCCAGGCTGCCCTTTGCCACCTCATTTCGATGGCATGCCTGTGCCAAACAACACAAGGTAAATTCACCACCTGGTCTTTAAAGTGCACCATGGCTGGTGTCCAAAACCACAAAGGATCATCTTATTGTCTCCTGTCTTCCTGAGCTAAAGGCCAATCAGGATTTGCATCAAAGAGAGAGGAAGAGTAGCAGGAAGAGAGCAACTCTGTTTGGGTGTGTTTACTGAAAGGGGGCTTATGTAAATGTTTTAATGAGATGACATTAGACTGCATGCTCTCTCAGTACAGGGCAGTGTTCCAACAGCAGCCTAGTAGAGTATCCTCTCCCTGTTTCCTTGCCTTTATGATAAGTGTTTAGATCAGTGAAGTAGACAAGGAAGTAAAGCCGTCCAAGAATATTGGAACATTATTCAAATCTGTACTTCAATGGCTGCCCACTCTACACCCCCTAAATACCTTCACACAGCCCAACCCCACCCTGCCTGCCGCAGTTCAGACACACCTGATAGGTTTATCAGTCAGTGTGTGTAATGCTATGGGGCTATGGTGTGTGTTTGCGTGCATGGAGGACGCGGGGATGTTTGCAGAAGAATTGAGAGCTTACAGTTTGTTTGGAGCTGACAGCGTGTGTGCGCTGGTCGTGACAATCACAATGGGCCCATAGTGGCACGCCACACGGCCGAGGCAACAGTAGTCACGTCAGCCCAATGTGATCGTGCTGCACTTTTCAGCCAACTCGTATCACTGAGGCTCGCAACAAATCCCCTGCTCATTTGTGTGTGTGTGTGTGTGTGTGTGTGTGTGTGTGTGTGTGTGTGCACGTGCACGCACGCACGCGTCACATCGGTTAGTCATGTGTCTCTGTTGTATTTGTTGTTGTTTTTATAATTCCGGGCAAGGGGGCTACTAAGGGTTAAAAGCAAACACCAGTTTTTTACCTAGTGACATTTATTCGTTGCACAATGGAGAAAAACATCAGCTGATAAGAAATGCCTCGATAAGCACTTAAGAATTGGATCAATACTCACTGTTTAATGTACTCTCTCCGTGTGATGATATTTAAGACAGGAAACATTGATTACATATCCATCTGGGAACCTTCTCATTCTAAACTTCACATTTTTGTATTTAAAAAAAAATCTAAATCCATATAACCCTCTTTCAATGGTAGCTCACTGAATTGACCAGTGAGTTTTTCTGATAGAGGGTGAAAAGGATCATTGCCCAGACAGTCTGTGTTGATGTGATGTGGCTGCTGTTCTGCCTACTGGGCCACAGCTGGCAGCCATCCATCCCTTTAGCTCCCTCAGCCGGGCAACACATAACACACACACACACACACACATATATATATACAGTGGGGAGAACAAGTATTTGATACACTGCCGATTTTGCAGGTTTTCCTACTTACAAAGCATGTAGAGGTCTGTAATTTTTATCATAGGTACACTTCAACTGTGAGAGACGGAATCTAAAACAAAAATCCAGAAAATCACATTGTATGATTTTTAAGTAATTAATTTGCATTTTATTGCATGACATAAGTATTTGATCACCTACCAACCAGTAAGAATTCCGGCTCTCACAGACCTGTTAGTTTTTCTTTAAGAAGCCCTCCTGTTCTCCACTCATTACCTGTATTAACTGCACCTGTTTGAGCTCGTTACCTGTATAAAAGACACCTGTCCACACACTCAATCAAACAGACTCCAACCTCTCCACAATGGCCAAGACCAGAGAGCTGTGTAAGGACATCAGGGATAAATTGTAGACCTGTACAAGGCTGGGATGGGCTACAGGACAATAGCCAAGCAGCTTGGTGAGAAGGCAACAACTGTTGGCACAATTATTAGAAAATGGAAGAAGTTCAAGATGACGGTCAATCACCCTCGGTCTGGGGCTCCATGCAAGATCTCACCTCGTGGGGCATCAATGATCATGAGGAATGTGAGGGATCAGCCCAGAACTACACGGCAGGACCTGGTCAATGACCTGAAGAGAGCTGGGACCACAGTCTCAAAGAAAACCATTAGTAACACACTACGCCGTCATGGATTAAAATCCTGCAGCGCACGCAAGGTCCCCCTGCTCAAGCCAGCGCATGTCCAGGCCCGTCTGAAGTTTGCCAATGACCATCTGGATGATCCAGAGGAGGAATGGGAGAAGGTCATGTGGTCTGATGAGACAAAAATAGAGCTTTTTGCTCTAAACTCCACTCGCCGTGTTTGGAGGAATAGAAGGATGAGTACAACCCCAAGAACACCATCCCAACCGTGAAGCATGGAGGTGGAAACATCATTCTTTGGGGATGCTTTTCTGCAAAGGGGACAGGACGACTGCACCGTATTGAAGGGAGGATGGATGGGGCCATGTATCGCGAGATCTTGACCAACAACCTCCTTCCCTCAGTAAGAGCATTGAAGATGGGTCGTGGCTGGGTCTTCCAGCATGACAACGACCCGAAACACACAGCCAGGGCAACTAAGGAAGAAGTAAGTAAGAAGCATCTCAAGGTCCTGGAGTGGCCTAGCCAGTCTCCAGACCTGAACCCAATAGAAAATCTTTGGAGGGAGCCGAAAGTCCGTATTGCCCAGCGACAGCCCCGAAACCTGAAGGATCTGGAGAAGGTCTGTATGGAGGAGTGGGCCAAAATCCCTGCTGCAGTGTGTGCAAACCTGATCAAGAACTACAGGAAACGTATGATCTCTGTAATTGCAAACTAAGGTTTCTGTACCAAATATTCAGTTCTGCTTTTCTGATGTATCAAATACTTATGTCATGCAATAAAATGCAAATTAATTAATTAAAAATCATACAATGTGATTTTCTGGATTTTTGTTTTAGATTCCTTCTCTCACAGTTGAAGTGTACGTATGATAAAAATTACAGACCTCTACATGCTTTGTAAGTAGGAAAACCTGCAAAATTGTCAGTGTATCAAATACTTGTTCTCCCCACTGTATATACATACATACACACACACACGCACACACACACCACTAAAATGTTTTAAAACGGAAATAAACGTTCCTTATTGGATTTCACTCTGTGTCAAAGTGTTCTCTCCTACCAGCTTTATAGATCACACTCTTTCAGCACAGTCTGAGGCTGGCTCTGAGTGTGTGTGTAGAAGTCCACTGGTGTGGGTGATGAGAAGTGTGTGTTTTTGTGTCCTTGAAAGGGGGTGTGAGTAAATGAGGATTTTGTGGTTTCTCTATTTACTCCTGCGATGCTGCTCTCTGCAGACAGCCTGTGTGTTTAGTCTGCACAGCTCACACAGGCAAACAGTAGTACTGGTATTGTTTTGCATACTGAGAGGGATGACACCGACCCAAAGCACAGCAGCTATGCTCTCTCTCTCTCTCTCTCTCTCTCTCTCTGTCTCCCTCTGTCTCTGTGTCTCTCTCTCTCTGTCTCTCTGTCTCTGTGTGTGTCCCTCCTCTTAGACACCTCACCTGGTTGTCGAGACCTGCTCTCTCCCTCTTGTGGCTGCAGCGCCATGGTAACAGAAGGGGCGGAGCACATGCCTGATTTAGTCTCCAGACCCCCCCCCCCCCCCCCGCCCTCTGTGTCACACCCTCACAGGTGGTTGCCTGAGTTGTCACAGCCCTGAAGGCTTGCCCTGCATGTGTATATGTGTGTAGTGGTGCCTGGAGAAGCGGGTATACTCTAAATTTGCCCAACATTTCCCAAAACGCCCCACCCGGTGAAGAGAAGGTGCCCTGTGTGAAAAATTCTATTAGAAACAGTGACATGCAGTCTGAATGACCTAACATGATAAATCCCATATGGGTCTTTCACAGTCAGGCCAACCCAAGCTGTACTGTGCAAGTACGCTAATAGTAGGCCTACTATTGAAACACATAAATTAGTTAAGAATTCACAGGTTTCCGCTCTGTCACACCTTTTTCATAAAAGAACAACAACATTGGAAGTTCTAAGTCCACAACAATGTTTTAAGCACATCAGGAGACCACTTTTGAGGTCTTGGAGAATATATTTTTTGTGTAGTTACCCTTTAATTCAAGTTCCCTAGCACTGTTGTTGGGTTAGGGTGTTTTTGTAGCACATGAGATGGAGTTTGCAAAACACATGGCCACTGGATTGATGCAAATAATCATACAGTATCATTCTATCAGGGAGGCATAGGCTACTTTGTAGCTAGTTAACATTTAATTGAGAAGGTTTTTGGGAAAGTCTTCCCATGTACCAGAAGACGGTTAGGCATATCATCAGCATCGCTATATTTTTCCTGTTCGTTAATTGTTTGAAACCTGGACGTTTTACTATATATGATGAGGTATGTCTTACCTTCAAAATCCCACCATAGAAACATGGAGGCAATTATTTTATAAAGACTTCCTCATATGCATTCTCCTGTTCTATTGGTTCTTTCATTGTCTAGCATTATCATATTAGCAACCCATAATAGTTGTTGCATCTTTAGATCTCTCCTCTTTCTAAGTTTCTAATGGATATTTCCATCTCTGTCCATGAAACCGCTCACATGTGCAGTGCGGAATGTAGAACAGTGTTTTCCTGCTAATGTCATTAAGTCTATTGCCGTGTGCACATTGCTGCCCTAAAAATGTAAAGAAATAATAGTTTATCGGCATTTTAAGCTAAACATTCTGATCTGATCCATCAGCTTCATTAACCCTTTAGAACCCATAGCGGCCGTCGATAGCCTTTCTTTAAATTACTATAGCGGTCGCGAACGGCCTTGTTTTTCTAACAATAATATCTGTGTTTTTTAAAACATCATTACTCAAAATGACGCCGCCTAAGTGGACAGGACTTTTCACTGTGAAAGAGGCTGTATTGTATCTATGTTGGTTGGTGTTACGGATTTGGACACATCCATGCAATTTGAAAAGCTGATGATGATGTCGAGGTGAGTGAAATTAAGTAAACAGTAGATATATGTTTGGTGTTGTTGATGTTTGATGCTGTGAAACTTGGGGATTAGCTCTCAGAATAGCAAGTCATGTCATGGTAACTTCGTTGGTACAGGCGAGCACATTAGCAGTGGAGCTCGAATGATTGCTCTCTGTCTCATGGAAATAGTTGCAGTGTTTATCTATATAGTCAGCTAACTACTTGGTTGTTTTGTCTTGTTTCTACCTATGTAATTCATATGGAAACATCCCAAGCTGCTTGCTAGTCTGTCGGGCAAGAAATGTTGAGTGTAGCAGCAAATTAAGGCGGTGCTCACAAAGTGTCAACCTCAACTGTCACTTTCACTAGCTATCCATACAGACAACCAGCTAACTAGCCACCGAAATGAAGGCTAGAGTAATTTGTTTTTATCTGATGGGTTTAGGTTATGGTTTGTCATGTTTGCTAGGTGCAGATAGTCATAGGCTATACATTGCCTCGTTTTCCTATTATTTAACAGCTTAGCTGCCGTGTTAAGGTGGTAGATGACCGCACAGTGGAGGTCATATGATGAGTTGGATATCTGTTTACATAGCTAGCTAACACGTTGCTTGTTTTGTTCTGTTTCTACCGATGCAATTCATTTGGAAACTGTACCAGCTTCGTAACTAATCATCTAACATTGGCGAACTCTGCAGTTAGTCTGTCAGGAAAGAGAGAGAGAGAGATATGTAACTGTATCACACAATTTATCATGGAATCCTCTTATTAGGAAGAGAGAGACAGTGTGTGAGAGAGAGAGAGATTATGTTCCTGACCACAATTGTATCCTATTTGTTGTTCCTCTGTTCCTCTAGGTCAGTGAAAGTGAGGGAAGTGATGTGGAGAGTCAGGGCTCAGCGGCAAAAGGCAGGGAGGAATAGGAGTTAGAAATGATTGGAGGGATAGAGATGGAGTGGAGATAGAGGAGAGTGGAGGGAGAGAGGAAGAGGAGAGTGGAGAAGAGGGCGAGTGGAGGGAGCTTAGAGGAGGAGGGAGAGTATGAAGCAGAGAGAGGAGGAAGAGGGAGAACACACCTGAGTGTGTCTGCCCCAAGTCCCACCATTCACCATGTACCACACAGCCTGGGCCTAAAGTGACAGTGGCAGGGGGTTTGGAGTTGTTTTTAAAAGTGGTAGGAATTTACAGTATATCTGTTCCAGAGCTTGTAATGGATTACAACAAGAAAATGGGCGGGGTTGACCATCTTGACCAACTGAGGAGCTATTACAATGTTGCACGCAGCGGCAAAAAATGGTGGAAGTATGGGTTTTGGGGGATGCTCAACATTGCCATCATAAATGCTACATTGTCTGGGGGACTCTGCAAAGGCCCATTCTCAGAAGCCGCAGGCGCTGTTCCCAGAAGGCTTTCAAAATGCAGCTTGTGCATTCACTTTGTGATATGGCTACAGTGGCAGGAAGAGGGGAGACAATAGCGTGGCACCAGGGCGTGTGGACCAAGTTGTAACTCAGGTGAAGTTTGAAGGGCGCAAGAGAGGGTGTGTGGTGTGCATCCGGAGTGGACGCAGGGCAAAGAGTGGGAGATGTGTAGAAACCTCCTTTGGGTGCTCTACTTGTTCTGTACCACTTTGCAGGATGGGGCCGTGCTTCCAGAAGTTCCATGACATGTTGTAGGCTAAATGCAAACACTTAAGCGACAGTGTGACGTACAGTATGAATTTGACCTACAAATCTTTTATTGTCTCTGAACAGTTGTTGTTTTGTATCTTCTTTATCTGTGTCTTGTTGCATTCAATAAATTGTTGTCGAAGTAGGTTACTATTTCCACATTTTGTGTCAGGCCTGGTCTGTACAAAATCTTATTAGAGAGGTTACTGTAATAGGTCTGGTTGTAGCTGGTGCAGAGGAGTCAGGCGCAGAACAACAGAGATGAGTAATGCACGTAAATTTACTCAAGACTTTCAAATCCAAGTCGATAATACCGAGCCCACAATACGGACCATAAATACAACAAACAAACACGCACAAAAGCCATGGGGAAAACAGAGGGTTAAATAATGAACATGTAATTGGGGAATTGAAACCAGGTGTGTAAAACAAAGACAAAACAAATGGAAAATGAAAAGTCGATCGGCACTGGCTAGAAGGCCAGTGACGTCGACCGCCGAACGCCGCCCGAACAAGGAGAGGGACCGACTTCGGCGGAAGTCGTGACACTTACCTACATTTTGAAACAGTCTCTGAATAATTGTTTGCATTTTTACATTGTTACAGAAGTAAGAATCGTTGTCAATCAAATAGCCTACTTTGTGTGGGTTTTGAAATACTTTCTGAATATTGTCCTCAGGTTACATTTTGGATAATTGTATTTATTTATATGTAAAATAAATAAAATATATTATACTTGGTACATTTTGAGTGAGTAATTTTGTCAAATTTACTATAATTTAAATACTGTAGTTTTTTTGATAGTGTGTATTTACACAATTGAAGACAATATGAGTGTTATTCCTATTGACATGAATGTGGTGTCATATTAAAGAAGAGGTTGTGCTCTTTAAAACTAAGCTAACATGTGATTGTCATTTGTTCTGTTTGTTTGAAATGTGTGACAAAATTTGCTTTATCTTGAAATGTTTCAGTAATTTACAGCATCATTCTATAATTCTATTAGGGTCTAAAGTGTTAATTGATACGGCGTATACCTTCACTACACTACTTTGGTATTCATATTGGGGAATAAGAAGCGAGTATACGTAATTCCCACTGAAAAACAAGTGGCTATACAGTAGTGCAGAGTGATTGGTGCTTTTTGAGGTCAGTTAAATTTCGGGTTTAGATTTTTTATTTTTGTCATTAAATGCACAATGCATTATGTGGGTTAAATGCTGTAACAACACAGAAAAAAACAATTAATACAAGCCCAATGATAGTAGTGACTGCCATTACTTAAAATCACTTATTAACCATCATTTATTCACATTATTTTACTTTATTCAAATATTTCAGTTATTGTGTATATTACATTTGATGACTTATTTCATTCCAAGTCATTTCATCTCTATAGAGATGCTGCCTATGTTGTCTGACAAAATCACTATTTTAGTATGAAACAACTGTTCTATCCCTCTTAATCGCGCATTCGTCTGTCAGACGTAAAATAAACACATACCGGACAAGTAGGCATGCAATGGATTATGGTCATTGTAGTTAATTACCATGTTTTCTGCTATAAACTATGTGGAAAATTGTCCTGTTGGAAACTACAACTCCCTATTACGTTGCACAGTAACTTGATCACACTTGATCTGATTTATCACTACAGAAACTGTGCATTGAGCTCACACAAGAAAAAAACCAGACCATCAATTAGTTGTTAAATTTTTTGAAAATAACCGACTTGTCGGTTAATGCGCAACAGTAATATTCAGCGTATACCCTCCGCTACACCACTGTGAGTGAGTGTGTGTATGTGTGCGTGTGATATCTGCTCTCCTAGATAATAAAGGAGAGGTGTGAGGCCTCCTCACTCGCTGAATTGTTGGCTCCCTGCCCCACCTTGCCTCAACTGCCCAGACACACACACATCACAGGAGGCCCGAGAGGATCAGCGCTCTACTTCTGGGCAGGCATGACACACCTTACTAACAGAGCCTGTTTCCCACTCACAGCCAATGGGTGGCAATATTTATTACTCCTGTATTACCTTACAGCTCTTTTATATTAGCTGACTCTGATCTAGCGGTCACTCTCCTGGCTGTCAGGGCTCTTTTATATTAGCCGACTCTGATCTAGCGGTCACTCTCCTGGCTGTCAGGGCTCTTTTATATTAGCCGACTGATCTAGCGGTCACTCTCCTGGCTGTCAGGGCTCTTTTATATTAGCTGACTCTGATCTAGCGGTCACTCTCCTGGCTGTCAGGGCTCTTTTATATTAGCCGACTCTGATCTAGCGATCACTCTCCTGGCTGTCAGGGCTCTTTTATATTAGCTGACTCTGATCTAGCGGTCACTCTCCTGGCTGTCAGGGCTCTTTTATATTAGCCGACTCTGATCTAGCGGTCACTCTCCTAGCTGTCAGGGCTCTTTTTATATTAGCTGACTGATCTAGCGGTCACTCTCCTGGCTGTCAGGGCTCTTTTATATTAGCTGACTGATCTAGCGGTCACTCTCCTGGCTGTCAGGGCTCTTTTATATTAGCTGACTGATCTAGCAGTCACTCTCCTGGCTGTCAGGGCTCTTTTATATTAGCTGACTGATCTAGCGGTCACTCTCCTGGCTGTCAGGGCTCTTTTATATTAGCCGACTGATCTAGCGGTCACTCTCCTGGCTGTCAGGGCTCTTTTATATTAGCTGACTGATCTAGCGGTCACTCTCCTGGCTGTCAGGGCTCTTTTATATTAGCTGACTGATCTAGCGGTCACTCTCCTGGCTGTCAGGGCTCTTTTATATTAGCTGACTGATCTAGCGGTCACTCTCCTGGCTGTCAGGGCTCTTTTATATTAGCCGACTCTGATCTAGCGGTCACTCTCCTGGCTGTCAGGGCTCTTTTATATTAGCCGACTGATCTAGCGGTCACTCTCCTGGCTGTCAGGGCTCTTTTATATTAGCTGACTGATCTAGCGGTCACTCTCCTGGCTGTCAGGGCTCTTTTATATTAGCAGACTCTGATCTAGCGGTCACTCTCCTGGCTGTCAGGGCTCTTTTATATTAGCTGACTGATCTAGCGGTCACTCTCCTGGCTGTCAGGGCTCTTTTATATTAGCAGACTCTGATCTAGCGGTCACTCTCCTGGCTGTCAGGGCTCTTTTATATTAGCTGACTGATCTAGCGGTCACTCTCCTGGCTGTCAGGGCTCTTTTATATTAGCTGACTGATCTAGCGGTCACTCTCCTGGCTGTCAGGGCTCTTTTATATTAGCAGACTCTGATCTAGCGGTCACTCTCCTGGCTGTCAGGGCTCTTTTATATTAGCTGACTGATCTAGCGGTCACTCTCCTGGCTGTCAGGGCTCTTTTATATTAGCTGACTGATCTAGCGGTTACTTTCCTGGCTGTCAGGGCTCTTTTATATTAGCTGACTCTGATCTAGCGGTCACTCTCCTGGCTGTCAGGGCTCTTTTATATTAGCCGACTCTGATCTAGCGGTCACTCTCCTGGCTGTCAGGGCTCTTTTATATTAGCTGACTCTGATCTAGCGGTCACCCTCCTGGCTGTCAGGGCTCTTTTATATTAGCTGACTCTGATCTAGCGGTCACTCTCCTGGCTGTCAGGGCTCTTTTATATTAGCCGACTCTGATCTAGCGGTCACTCTCCTGGCTGTCAGGGCTCTTTTATATTAGCCGACTGATCTAGCGGTCACTCTCCTGGCTGTCAGGGCTCTTTTATATTAGCTGACTGATCTAGCGGTCACTCTCCTGGCTGTCAGGGCTCTTTTATATTAGCAGACTCTGATCTAGCGGTCACTCTCCTGGCTGTCAGGGCTCTTTTATATTAGCAGACTCTGATCTAGCGGTCACTCTCCTGGCTGTCAGGGCTCTTTTATATTTGCTGACTGATCTAGCGGTCACTCTCCTGGCTGTCAGGGCTCTTTTATATTAGCTGACTCTGATCTAGCGGAGTTCTTCCTTTAGCTCTTTCTCTAAGGCACCTAGTCTCTCTCTATGGCATCCAGTCTTCTCTATGCCACCCAGTCTCTCTCTATGGCACCCAGTCTCACTCTATGGCACCCAGTCTCTCTCTATGGCATCCAGTCTCTCTCTATGGCATCCAGTCTCTCTCTATGGCACCCAGTCTTCTCTATGGCACCCAGTCTCTCTCTATGGCACCCAGGCTTCTCTCTATGGCATCCAGGCTTCTCTCTATGGCATCCAGTCTTCTCTCTATGGCATCCAGTCTTCTCTCTATGGCACCCAGTCCCTCTCTATGGCACCCAGTCACTCTCTATGGCACCCAATCTCTCTCTAGGGCACACAGTCACTTTCTATGGCACCCAATCTCTCTCTATGGCATCCAGTCTCTCTCTATAGCACCCAGTTTCTCTCTATGGCACCCAGTCTCTCTCTATGGCATCCAGTCTCTCTCTATGGTACCCAGTCTCTCTCTGTGGCACACAGTCTCTCTCTGTGGCACACAGTCTCTCTCTATGAAACACAGTCTCTCTCTATGCCACCCAGTCTCTCTCTATGCCACCCAGTCTCTCTCTATGGCACCCAGTCTCTCTCTATGGCACCCAGTCTCTCTCTATGGCACCCAGTCTCTCTCTATGGCACCCAGTCTTCTCTCTATGGCATCCAGTCTTCTCTGTATGGCATCCAGTCTTCTCTCTGTGTTCCCCAGTCTCTCTATGGCACCCAGTCTCTCTATGGCATCCAGTCTTCTCTCTATGGCACCCAGTCTTCTCTCTATGGCACCCAGTCTTCTCTCTATGGCACCCAGTCTTCTCTCTATGGCACCCAGTCTCTCTCTATGGCACCCAGTCTTTCTCTATGGCACCAAATCTTCTCTTTGGCACACAGTCTCTCTCTATGGCACACAGTCTCTCTCTATGGGGCAGTCTGTTGAAGATAGATCTCACTAGACATATTTTACTAATGTAAATCCACCCCTAGTCAGTCTGCCCTGGGGGCATGGAGAGACCCTCACACAGTGACCTTCTAGTCAGTCTGCCCTGGGGGCAGGGAGAGACCTTCCCACCGTGACCTTCTAGTCAATCAGGCCCCAGGGCAGGAAGAGACAGGCTGCTCTGTGGGAACCTAACAGCAGCTTAAATGTCTGAGCAGAGAGAAAAAGAGGAGGGATTCTGCTTCATAGACAGACAGTAGTGAGGAAATGTGTTTGTCTGTGCTGATGCTTTTACTACTGTGTCTGTAGTGATGGGTTTACCACTTTTACTACCTCTGAGCCTGGAGCCGTTCCTACAGACATTAAAGAGTAGAGCAGCTCTGTTAACATGCCCTAAACACAGGGAAAGACTTCTCTGATGCTACAGCCAACTAGCCTGGCGACTCAAACAAAATACTTCCACTGCTCTGTCGTTCACCACATGTTTTAGTCTGACACTGCCATCATTGAAGTCGTTTGTGGTGACAAGGGGCACGAGGGGTGTTGCACAAAACAATCGTCTCCAATCAATCAGTGTCAAAGCCAATGATGAATTTACTCACGTTCTGGTTCTGTCTCAACCCTTTGGTTTCTGGACCAATCAGATGGCCCCGAATGTGTTCACATTCAGTGAAGGGCCAGGTACTCAGATCCAGACTCATTGCGGAAAAGAAACTAACGTCCTTGGGCGTGGCCTAGTCATCAGCCATCAGGAATATGTTCAGCTCCTTTTGTTGCTATCCCACTCTTTTATTGATCTTATGAACAAAACAGTTCATACAAGGGGATAAGTTATGGTGACTATTTTCATTGGTAAATTTTTTCAATAAGTATCACAGCTGATATGATATGGCAACACCTCTCTTGGTATTGATTGATTTAATTGATTTGACCATAATTTTTTTTTTTTTATATTCAGTAGTTACATACATTTAGAAAACGATCAAGGATAATACAATCAAGTCACTGACTTATTTCTGTTGTATAGTCTATGCTTGTTAGTGCATGTCAGGTACACAAATACTCTCTGTAGTGTAAATGTTTATATACAGCCGAGGTATTATCCTCTCGTAGGAGACATGCTGTCTCCTCTCTCCGCCAGCCTCGTGCCACTTAGTTCCTCAGACCCTCTCATGATCATCATATATTATTAGTCTGATCCCCTCACTTCTTTCTCTCCTTTTTTCTTTCTCCTTCTTTTTTTTAATCCTCTGCAGCAGCAACTCTGCCAGGGAGAGAGGGACTGAGAGAGAGAGAGCGGTAGAGAGAGGGAGAGATATTTGCTTAACCAAATCCTCTAAAGAGGCACCCCCTTCTTTGATCCTCTCCCAAATTTACTGGTCCGCTTTCATTTGGTCATCTGTCAGTTGGCTGTGCTGCGTAGGATGAGAGGAAGCAGACACAGAGAAACAGAGACAATAGTCCATGTCTTACTCCTCTCTCTCGCGCGCTATTTTTCCCTGTAACTTTTTCATCTGGCTTACTCCCTCTCGCTTTCTTTCCCTACTCCCTCTATCTCTGTCACTTCCTCTCAATCCAGTTGAAGCCATGCTGGCACTGGCAGGTTTCTTTTTCAACGTCAGAGATTTGGATGGCATGTCTGTAACTCTGTATGTGTAGGTTAGTGTTCTCAAGAGCACCTCTTTGATGGCATGCCAGAGTGAGCCAGGGTTCGCCCTCTTTGTTGGTCACTTGGAGTGCCAACAACAAATCCAAACTCAACACACAAGCATACACACACACTACGGTACAGACAGCATTCTTCTGTAGTATGAGAATAATACTGTAAAGTGATTAAGTTCTATGTTCCACTGGTGAAACGACTTGATTTGTTTTGTGATGATGTCATGTTATGTCTCCATTAAATCAGTGACGTCATTTCCCTTACCCCTCCTCCTATTGTATTCCAGCCAGGAGAACGGTCATGTTAGAGCTTTCCATGGCTCAAAGATGTCATTGTAATCTCCCACAAAAGAGAGAGCTCCTTTTTAATCTTCCTCCTCTTCATTCTCTCTCTCCGCTCCTCCACCCCTCCATTAGCAGGGAAATTGAGTGTTTTGCCCTTTCTCGCTCTCTCTCTCTTCTCGTCCTCCCTCTCCTCCTGCTCTGTTGTGTCATCCATTCAACAGTTCACACACATCCGCTCCTAGAATGGTCCATCCGAGTTAAAATGACACACTCTGTTCTCTCTCTGTCTTTCTCTCCCTCCACAGTGAACACCTGTCGTGCTCGTTTCCCTTCTTCCTCCACGGGGAGAGTAACGTGTGCACCAGCGTGGAGATCAACCAGCACCAGCCTGTCTACCACCTGAGTGACGAGCACCTCACCCTGGCCCAGCAGGCCTCCAGCCCCTTCCAAGGTGGGTGGAGTGTACACACATGTGGACACACACACACATGCAGATGCACACAGGCGCACGCATGCAGACACACACACACACACACACGTTTTTTTTTACTTTCCTTGTGGGGACCAAACAGTTGATTCCCATTCAAAATCCTATTTTCCATAACCCTAACCTTAACACCAAACCCCTAATCCTAACTCCTAAACCTAACCCCTAACCCTAATAGTGTTGCACGGGATACCGAAACATTGATACTTTTTGATACTAGAACATGAAAAACGGTTTGGTACTAGAATTTGGGTTACTTTCGGTACTTCTGTCAAATGTGTCTCACGGAACAACCCTGTCTATCAGCACAGCCAACCCCTCATTGCTAGCCTGCACTGGGAGTCTGGGCTGCATCTTGTTAGCTCCCCACTCATGATGCACAGAAGTTAACACACTTGAATAATGCAACACGGCATGTAGAAAGGATGAAACTGTTCATTACTGTTCGCAAAACACTGTCCATATAGGCTAGAACACTTTACAATGCGATACCAGTAACGTCCAGCTTTGTAGGCTAACTTTCCTTGCTAGCTGACAGCTAAAGCTAACATCAATTAGTACTTTGTTTGTGAAAATATGCAAACCATAACGCAAAACATGCTAATTTCAAAGCTGATTGCCACCAAAAACTTTAATAATTAACTTATTCGGTCATCGTGTCACGCCCTGACCGTAGAGAGCGTTTTTTGTCTCTATTTTGGTTTGGTCAGGGTGTGATTTGAGTGGACAGTCTATGTTCTATGTTCTATGTTCTATGATTTTCTATTTCTATGTGTTTGGCAGGGTGTGGTTCTCAATCAGAGGCAGCTGTCTATCGTTGTCTCTGATTGAGAACCATACTTAGGTTGCCTTTTCCCACCTGTATTTGTGGGTAGTTGTCCTTGTTTAGTTGCCTGTGAGCAATACGTTGGCTTCACGTTTCGTTTTGTTGTTTTGTGAGTTTGTTAAGTGTTCTTCGTTTAATAAATAGAAGAATGGATTTTAATCACGCTGCGCCTTGGTCCACTCCTTTAAACGGCCGTGACACATCGTGAATAACATCATTTCTGGTTAAAGAGACAAAGCACATTTTTATAAAAGAAGCTACTTCTATGCAAATGTTGTTGATCATTACAATAAGTCCCACATGGAAGGGAAACAGATTGTTTGTCATCTGTAACCCCATAAAATAAGCCAGAACAAGCAATGCATACACACACTCCTATTGAATATGCATTCACCTGTATTGTGGATAGGCCTAGGTTACATCTTGATTTACCCAGTTTACTACTGAAATAAATGATTACCATTATGTAGTTAGATTGGTAAAAACAAAGTCAAATTGATTGTATGATTTTATGATTGATTCATTAATCCGTAGATGGCTGTCTCAAAAAAATTGTAATGTAAATGTAATGATATTGAACTCAAAAGATGCCCAATGATTGAACAGAGCAGTAGCTGAGTTTATCTGTCTGGGTCAAGTGGCATTCAGTGACTTTGGCTAATATGCCTTCTTTATTTGCCGTGGTATCGTTTTGGTATCGAGTATCGTGATGGTGTCGAGTATTGTGATGCTAAACCGTGTATCGGCATCAAAGTCAAAATTCTGTTATCATGACAACACTAAACCCTCATTCTTACCCTAACCCTAATTGTAACCCTTGTTCTGGCAAAATGTCCCCAATTATTACTATCCTTGTGAGGACTTCTGGTCTCCACAAGGATAATAAAACCAAAACACACACACACACACACACACACACACACACACACACACACACACACACACACACACACACACACACACACACACACACACACACACACACACACACACACACACACACACACACACACACACACTGCTCTGTTCTCTGCTCTGTGTCGTGTATCTAATAGAAGACAAGGGTAATCCTCAGGTATTAAGAACAGGCTCCTCCTCTCTTCTCCTCTCCTCCTCTCCGCCTCGCTTCATCAAACAGCCTGACAGTAATGATGTGCCACCAGCAGCCCTCACACAACTCTCTCTGTCCCTCCGCCCTCTTTCCCCTTCTTCTGGCTTTTCCCTGTCCTTTTCCTACTCCTCCTCACATACCCTTCCCCAATACCTCCACCTCTCCCCTGCCACCACCACCTCCCATTCTACTTCTCTTCTTGTTCTCCCTCTCCCTCCACCTTCCTCAACCTCTTCTCCCTCCCTCCTTCCCTTCTTCTAGCCCTCAGAGGGCTGTCCCCACTAGCTGAGCTCTGCTGCTATAGACATCTGTACAATTAGCGGGGCCCAACGGCAGCAGCAAAGAAGCAGCAAAGACGGCGCCAGGCAGCGTGTATAACACAGACACACAGAGAAGTGGGAGAGACTACACCGCAACAAAAGAGATCCCAACAAAAGAAAGAGAGCGGGAGAGGCTCCCTCACTACAGAGGAGAAGGAGGGGGAGGGAAGCTTGAAGAAGCGATCATTACACCAGGCACAAGGGCTTTGCCTTAGGTTAGGGAACAAAATGCCACCTCCGCTCTTCTCTTCCTCTCAACTCCTCTCTCAGTTAGACTCTGAGTAATTCCTCAGCCCCCCCTGCATCCCCTCTCCACCCACCTAATAATGGTGATCACTTTGTCCATTCTCTGATCTGACTGGAGCACAGCGGCAGCGCGGCACAGGGAAAACTAGTTGTGCAGAGCCTGTGGTTTAGCGGTAGGCCTAACGCTCCCAGCCAATCACATATACTCAACTCCCCGCCGCAGACCAGGTTTAATCCCCGTATCCACCCTTCCTACTGTTTTCCCACTTGCCTGTCTCCCCTTCTGTTTCCAGCTGTCTGAATAAAGTGTATAAATGAAATATTCAAATTTTAAACCCCTTATATTAAAGCCTGCTGGTCTATATAATCAATAGCAGGGTATTGAATGTAATTCCAGTAATGGTAGAGAGGGATTGTTTTTTTGCATGGCATGTCGATAGATAGATAGATCTACACAGCACAGCATAGCACTACACTGTGTGACTCTCTCACTCTCTCTTTAGTCACTAGTGGGGTTGCAAAGGGTTGGCAACTTTCTGGGAATTTCCGGGATTTTTCCGGTAAATTTCAATGGAAAGTTAAGCCCGGGAATTTGGGGAATTTTGCTTAAATTCATTAAAAAAAGTTAGCTTATAACAGTGAACCTTTTTTTGTGGGATACACATAAGGCAATTCTAGGTCTTGTGGCATATTTTGGTTAAACTATCCCCAATTCAAAGGAATTGCAACCCTCTGCATGCACAGCGCATTCTTCCATCACATGTATAGCTGATTCTCAAGATCTTGCACACTAATGAGATGCTATTGAGCCTACACTACTACACTGTCTGAGCCAAGGACTACATGTTTTCTGGTAAGTTTTGATTACAATACTTGGTGGGGTGAATATATTTTATATGACATACATGATTTTTTGTTAACTAGTAAATAGTAGCCTACAGCAAAGTGTTTAATTAATTTCAAACTTTTTAATTTCTGCTAGTTAGTTTTTGCTACCATGTGGGTTTTTAGCTTGCTTGAGCCTGCTAACTGAGGAGTGTTAATTCACCTGTTTCCGTACATGTTTCATTTTAAAACATGTATCTTACAAAGCAGTTGTTTAATCTAACTGCTTAAATATTTTCTGTACATGGAATTGTATTATTTATTTATTTATTACAATTTTGTTTCTAATCTTTACAGGAAAATGCCACGGGCACTATCTGATGTGTGTAGACATTTCACTGCAGCTAATGTAGAAGGAAAAGGTGTGTACATTTGCAAATACTGTTCCAAATCATATGTGAAGAATGCAACAAAGATGTAGAATCATCTGGCCAAGTGCATAAAGTTCCCTCAGCGCTCACTACAAGCAACCTCTGACAAAAGTCCCTCTACTTCTATTTGAGGTGAAAATGATGAATCAGACACCTTATCGATAGCACCAGCTCATGGTACTCCTGGAATCAGAAGGTTTTTTGACTCAATGGAGGAACGTAGTCAGATAAATGCTGTTGAATGTCTTGCTCGAGTTGTGTATGCAGCTGGTTCACCTCTGATGCTCACAGGCAATGTGTATTGGAAGAGATTTCTGAATGTTCTTTGCCCAGCTGACACCCCTCCAACCAGACATGCTTTATCTACTCATTTGCTGGATGCAAAGTTCAACAGAGTTCAAGTGAAGGTCAAGCAAATCATAGAGAAAGCAGACTGTATTGCAATCATCTCTGATGGGTGGTCGAATGTTCGTGGGAAAGGAATAATTAACTACATCATCTCCACCCCTCAACCAGTATTCTACAAGAGCACAGACACAAGGGACAACAGACACACCGGTCTCTACATTGCAGATGAGCTGAAGGCTCATGACCTTGGACCACAGAAGGTATTTGCACTGGTGACAGACAATGCTGCGAACATGAAGGCTGCTTGGTCTAAAGTGGAGTCCTACCCTCACATCACACCCATTGGCTGTGCTGCTCATGCCTTGAATCTGCTCCTCAAGAACATCATGGCACTGAAAACAATGGATACACTTTACAAGAGAGCCAAGGAAATGGTTAGGTACGTGAATGGTCATCAAGTTACAGCAGCAATCTACCTCACCAAGCAAAGTGAGAAGAATAAGAGCACCACATTGAAACTGCCAAGCAACACCCGTTAGGGTGTTCCTCCTGGAGAGGAAGGAGTCCCTTCAAGAAATGGCCATATCACAGTCTGCCGATATGGACAGCCCCATCAACAGGATCCTCCTGGATGATGTATTTTGGGAGAGAGTGGTAAGCAGCCTGAAACTCCTGAAACCTATAGCAGTAGCCATTGCACGGATTGAGGGAGACAATGCCATCCTGTCTGATGTTCAGACTCTGCTTGCAGATGTAAGAGAAGAAATCCGTACTGCCCTGCCCACTTCACTGTTGCTCCAAGCAGATGAAACTGCAGTTCTGGAATACATCAAAAAGCGTGAAGACTGCTGCCTGAAGCCCATACATGCCGCAGCATACATGTTGGACCCCAAGTATGCTGGCAAGAGCATCCTGGCTGGTGCAGAGATGAACAAGGTCTATGGTGTCATCACTACCTTGTCTCGCCACCTTGGCCTGGATGAGGGCAAGGTTCTTGGCAGTCTGGCGAAGTACACTACCAAGCATGGTCTTTGGGATGGAGATGCAATATGGCAGTCGTGCCAACATATCTCATCAGCCACCTGGTGGAAGGGACTTTGTGGATCTGAGGCTCTTTCCCCTGTTGCCTCCATCATCCTCCACATCCCACCAACATCAGCCGCCTCAGAGCGCAACTGGTCCTTGTTTGGGAACACACACACACCAAAGCACGCAACAGGCTGACCAATACAAGGGTTGACAAATTGGTGGCCATCCTGGCAAATTTGAGGCTTTTTGAGCCTGACAATGAGCCATCCTCA
This sequence comes from Salvelinus alpinus, assembly GCF_045679555.1. Classification (NCBI taxonomy): domain Eukaryota; kingdom Metazoa; phylum Chordata; class Actinopteri; order Salmoniformes; family Salmonidae; genus Salvelinus; species Salvelinus alpinus. The sequence goes on from NC_092086.1 coordinate 86,137,018, forward strand.
ACAAGGTTGGAAAGTGACAGTGAAGATGAGGCCTCAGAGTCTGATGTTCAAGAGGTGGACATTGAGGAGGTCCAGGGAGAAGACATGGAAGCCTGAGAGGAAGACAACCAAAGCTTTAGTTTCCAGACTATAATTTTACAGATGTATATTGAAAACATTTTTGGGAGATGCGATGTATCATTAGGTATCATTCAATATTCCCTTTCTTTTGTTGTTCAGTGAAATCATCTCATGTGAAGAGTCAACTCATTTAATTAAAGTTCAATTCATAACAAATGTTTTATTTTTTTTCTATTGGAAGGATTAAATCATTTGCAATTATGTCTACTTATGATAAGGTAAAAGGTTTATGAATCTGTCTCCATATGATATGGTAAATATATCCAATACAAAAAACATCTACATTTAAATGGTATTAACTACATTTAAACATCTACATTTAAATGGTATTAACTACAAATACCTAGGTGTCTGGTTAGACTGTAAACTCTCCTTTCAGACTCACATTAAGCATCTCCAATCCGAAATGAAATCTAGAATCGGCTTCCTATTTCGCAACAAAGCCTCCTTCACCCACATACCCTCGTAAAACTGACTAGGCCCCAACACTCTACTCAGCAAACTGGATGTAGTCTATCACAGTGCCATCCGTTTTATCACCAAAGCCCTATATACTACCCACCATTGCGGCCTCTATGCCCTCGTTGGCTGGCCCTCACTACATATCCGTCGCCAAACCCACTTACTCCAGGTCATCTATGTCTTTGCTAGGTAACGCCCCGCCTTATTTCAGCTCACTGGTCACCATAGCAACACCTACCCATTGCACGCGCTCTAGCAGGTATATTGCACTGTTCATCCCCAAAGCCAACACCGCCTTTCCTTCCAGTTCTCTGCTGCCAATGACTGGAACGAATTGCAAAAATCTCTGAAGCTCAAGTCTTATATATCCCTCTCTAACTTTAAGGATCAGCTGTCAGAGCAGCTTACCGATCACTGTACCTGTACACAGCCAATCTGTAAATAGCACACCCGACTACCTCATCCCCATATTATTACTTACGCTCTTGCTCTTTTGCACCGGAGTATCTCTACTTGCACATCATCAGCTGCACATGTATCACTCCTGTATTAATGCTAAGTTGTAATTATGTTTCGCCTCTAGGGCCTATTTATTGCCTTACCTCCCTACTCTTCTACATTTGCACACACTGTACATAGATCTTTCTGTTTTTCTTTTCGTCCATAAGGTGTATTTTTATCCGTTTTTTAAAATCGGATTTAACTGCTTGCATCAGTTACCTGATGTGGAATTTTGTTCCATGTAGTCATGGCTCTATGTAGTACTGTGCGCCTCCCATAGTCTATTCTTGACTTGGGGATTGTGAAGAGACCTTTAGTGGCATGTCTTCTGGGTTATGCATGGCTGTGTGCTAGTAGTTAAAACAGACATCTTGGTACATTCAGCATGTCAATACTTATTATAAAAACAAGTAGTGATGAAGTCAATCTTTCCTCCACTTTGAGCCATGAGAGATTTACATGTATATTATTTATGTTATCTCTCTGTGTACATTTAAGGGCCAACCATGCTGCCCTGATATGAGCCAATTGCAATTTTCAGAGGTCTCTCTTTGTGGCACCTGACCACACGACTGAACAGTAGTACAGCAGAGTAGCACTTTATTATGGAAAGACTACTCCCCATTTTAGCTATTGTTGTATCAACATGTTTTGACCATGACAGTTTACAATCCAGGGTTAGTCCAAGCAGTTTAGTCACCTCAACTTGCTCAATTTCCAAATGATTTATTACAAGATTTAGTTGAGGTTTAGGGTTTAGTAAATTATTTGTCCCAAATACAAATGCTTTTAGTTTGATAAATGTTGATCTAACTTATTCCTTGCCACCCATTCTGAAACTAACTGCAACTCTTTGTTCAGTGTTGCAGTGATTTCACTCACTGTAGTAGCTGACATGTATAGTGTTCAGTCATCCTCATGCATCAACACACTTGCTTTACTTATGTCATTAGTAAATATTGAAAAAAGTAAGGTGCTTAGACAGCTGCCTTGGGGAATTCCTGATTCTACCTGAATTATGTTGGAGAGGCTTCCATTAAAGAACACCCTCTGTGATCTGTTAGACAACTCTTTATCCACAATATAGCAGGGGGTGTAAAGCCATAACACATACGTTGTTCCATCAGCAGACTATGATCGATAATGTCAAAAGCCACACTGAAGTCTAACAAAACAGCTCCCACAATCTCTTTATAATCAATTTCTCTCAGCCAATCATCAGTCATTTGTGTAAGTGCTGTGCTTGTTGAATGTCCTTCCCTTTAAGCATGCTGAAAGTCTGTTTTCAATATGTTTCCAGTAAAATAGCATTTTATCTGGTCAAACATTTATTTTCAAAAAGTTTACTTAGGGTTAATCAGGCTGATTGGTTGGCTATTTGAGCCAGTAAAGGGGCTTCACTATTCTTGGGTAGCGGAATTACTTTGGCTTCTCTCCAGGCCTGAGGGCACACACTTTCTAATAGGCTTAGATTGAAGATATGGCAAATAGGAGTGGCGATATCATCCGCTATTATACTTTGTGATTTTCCATGCAAGTTGTCAGACCCCTGTGGCTTGTCATTGATAGACAACAATAATTGTTTTACTTCTTCAGCGCTCACTTTACGGAATTCAAAATTACAGTGCTTGTCTTTCATCATTTGATCAGTTATACTTGGATGTGTAGATGTATGCTAGATCAGGTTTAGGTCAAGTCTATCAGATAGTGGACCAGACCCTTAGCTACTGTACTGCACTGCTCTTTTACCAATATACCAACCTGTCCATAGCATGTATGGGACTTGAGGTGGCAGACTGAAAGACATGCTGCTCTATGTGTTTGGTTACATATTGCACAGACAAATGGATCAATGGTTTAATGTGGAGTCAATTGTCCTCTGGTCATCAAAGATGTTTATCTTCAATCAAATACAGTGTTTAATGCACTGTGGTGGGACCACTGATGTGACCAGTACTGTATGTCAGAGCACTCCCCATCTTCCAATGGGTAATGTTGTGTGTTTGACATAAGTACAAACTAGAGGTCGACCGATTAATCGGAATGGCCGATTGTAATTTTGGACGCCGGTTTTGCCGATTATTTTTTATTTTTTTTACACCTTAATTTAACTAGGCAAGTCAGTTAAGAACACATTCTTATTTTCAATGACGGCCTAGGAACGGTAGGTTAACTGCCTTGTTCAGGGGAAGAATGACAGATTTTTACCTTGTCAGCTCAGGGATTCAATCTTGCAACCTTATGGTTAACTAGTCCAACGCTCTAACCACCTGCCTCACGAGGAGCCCGCCTGTTACGCGAATGCAGTAAGAAGCCAAGGTAAGTTGCTAGCTAGCATTAAACTTATCTTATAAAAAACAATCAATCAATCAATCATAATCACTAGTTATAACTACACATGGTTGAAGATTTTACTAGTTTATCTAATGTGTCCTGCGTTGCATATAATCAATGCGGTGCGCATTCGTGAAAAAGGACTGTCGTTGCTCCAACATGTACCTAACCATAAACATCAATGCCTTTCTTAAAATCAATACACAGAAGTATATATTTTTAAACCTGCATATTTAGCTAAAAGAATTCCAGGTTAGCAGGCAATATTAACCAGGTGAAATTGTGTCACTTCTCTTGCGTTCATTGCACGCAGAGTCAGAGTATATGCAGTTTGGGCCGCTTGGCTCTTTGCGAACTAATTTGCCAGAATATTACGTAATTATGACATAACATTGAAGGTTGTGCAATGTAACAGGAATATTTAGACTTATGGATGCCACCCGTTCGATAAAATACGGAACGGTTCCATATTTCACTGAAAGAATAAACGTTTTGTTTTCGAAATGATAGTTTCCGGATTCGACCATATTAATGACCTAAGGCTCGTATTTCTGTGTGTTATTATGTTATAATTAAGTCTATGATTTTATAGAGCAGTCTGACTGAGCGATGGTAGGCACCAGCAGGCTCGTAAGCATTCATTCAAACAGCACTTTCATGCGTTTTGCCAGCAGCTCTGTTTATGACTTCAAGCCTATCAACTCCCGAGATTAGGCTGGTGTAACCGATGTGAAATGGCTAGCTAGTTAACGGGGTGCGCGCTAATTGCGTTTCAAACGTCACTCGCTCTGAGACTTGGAGTAGTTGTTCCCCTTGCTCTGCATGGGTAACGCTGCTTCGAGGGTGGCTTTTGTCGATGTGTTCCTGGTTCGAGCCCAGGTAGCGGCGAGGAGAGGGATGGAAGCTATACTGTTACACTGGCAATACTAAAGTGCCTATAAGAACATCCAATAGTCAAAGGTATATGAAATACAAATCGTATAGAGAGAAATAGTTCTATAATTCCTATAATAACTACAACCTAAAACTTCTTACCTGGGAATATTGAAGACTCATGTTAAAAGGAACCACCAGCTTTCATATGTTCTCATGTTCTGAGCAAGGAACTTAAACGTTAGCTTTCTTACATGGCACATATTGCACTTTTACTTTCTTCTCCAACACTTTGTTTTTGCATTATTTAAACCAAATTGAACATGTTTCATTATTTATTTGAGGCTAAATTTATTTTATTGATGTAATATATTAAGTTAAAATAAGTGTTCATTCAGTATTGTTGTAATTGTCATTATTACAAATAAATGTAAAAAATCGTCCGATTAATCGGTATGAGCTTTTTTTGGTCCTCCAATAATCGGTATCGGCGTTGAAAAATCATATTCGGTCGACCTCTAGTACAAACCAAAGGCTGAATTCCTAGGGTGTGTGCAAGTGTGTGTTCTAGCCACAAGTTGTCTGTTTTAGTAGATTGAGCGTAGCGGCAGATAAGGGCTGATATGTGCTAGTCTCCCTCCCTCTCCCCCACCACTCACCTCTGACAGGCTTGGTTTAGTGTGCGGTAGAGCGCTCCAGCCTCTTCAGGATATGACCTCATAAAACAGCGCAGAGTGAATGTAATGAACTCTCAGCCCATTTAACTGATCTGAGCATATTTGACATGTCTTCAGGGAGATGGAGACAGAGAGAGAAGGGGAGATGGAAGGAGGTAGGGAGAGAGGGCGGGATAAAGGAAACATTTCATAATTGTGTTGGATTTGATCTTTTCCCCTTGCGCTGCTAGATATTTTTATTTCGTTCCAAATAGAAATGCATACACAAAGAGAACGGGTATGTAGTAATCATATCAACAGGAATTAAATTCAAACTCTCTCTGTGATGTGTAGTGCTTGTGTTTCTGCAATGCAAATGACCTTAGGTTCTCCCTTAATAGTCAATCCATTTCTGCTGAAGCAGTTGTTGGATGTAAGAATGAATGAAGTCCTGGAGTCCTGGCTGTGTTGTGTGATCTGGAGTGGACCGCATAGAACATCAGAGGTGTGTATGAGTCAGTTAGTCAGTCAGTCTGTCTGTTTCCTGTTTGGATGTTCACTCAATTGTCTGGTGAGGTCACCATCCACTTGCTACTTACTACTTACTCCACCCAATCTCAGTGTGGTGCAAATATGAATATAGATTGACTAGCCTTCTTATAAGGTCCTGACATTGAGTGGCTTGTGTTTAGCTGGCCAGCACCCTGTGTTCTAGATGTTCTCTTTCTCTAATACGCTGTGTTCCCTGTGAGATTGCCTTCTCTTCCCCTCCTCCCTCACGCCCACCAGCCAGCCCCTGTTATGTGGCGAAGGAGGAGAGATGATGAATCCCTGTCTGTCTGTCTGTCTGTCTGTCTGTCTGTCTGTCTGTCTGTCTGTCTGTCTGTCTTTTTCTCTCTCCATTTCTCTTTCTCTCTCTTTCTCCCCTTCTCCCTCTCTTCTGGAAACTCCATACTGTCCAGCCAGTGAGCCACTAGGCCAGATCAATACTCACAGGGACAGGGCCAAACGATTCTCAAGTGGTGGGTCGCGGGTGTCTGAGTAAAAAAATGACAATACTCCAGTCTGAACTTAAACTTCTAAACGACTACAACCAAGTAGAAAGTAGTAAAAATTATGAAATAATTTTTCTTCAATCCCCGTATTTTCAATATAGAGCTTTTAGCCAGCGCTTTTAGAGCTTATTAACATTCTTCATCAAGAATATGGGCAAAATTGAATTATTTGAAATTATTTCCATAGTTGCTACAGTTACTATCAATATAGCATAAAAAATTGTTTTTAAGATGGCATTTTGGCTTCCTTTTTTCCCACAATACATTTACATTTAAGTCATTTAGCAGACGCTCTTATCCAGAGCGCATACAAAATGCATACATTTTATTACATTTTTACATACTGAGACAAGGATATCCCTACCGGCCAAGAGCAGACTTACCGACTTACAGTAGAGTGCATACATTTTATAACATTTATTTTATTTAAAAAAAAATATTTTTTTTATTTTTTTTACATACTGAGACAAGGATATCCCTACCGGCCAAACCCTCCCTACCGGCCAAACCCTCCCTAACCCGGATGATGCTATGCCAATTGTGCGTCGCCCCACGGATCTCCCGGTTGCGACAGAGCCTGGGCGCGAACCCAGCCCAGCCTGGGCGCGAACCCAGAGACTCTGGTGGCGCAGCTAGCACTGCGATGCAGTGCCCTAGACCACTGCGCCACCCGGGAGACCAATGCGAATATTGGGTGGCGACTGAGAATCTGCTTTAATTTGGGACACGACAAAACTAGTTGACAATCACTGCACTACAGTAATGAGCACAACTGGAAGTAATGATCCCCAACCACAACTCCGTTTATGCTTCCTTCTCTGTTAATTATTATCCTAACATGTGAGGGGGTTGTCCACTCTTTGGTGTCTAGCCCGGATTACCGTAAAAAGTACTTTGTGACTCTGCTACTGCAAAAATACTTTATTTACATGTGATTGATTGATACCTGGGGTGACAGGTAGCCTAGTGGTTAGAGCTTTGGACTAGTAACTGGAAGGCTGCTAGATTGAATCCCCGAGCTGACAAGGTAAAAAAATCTGTCATTCTGCCCCTGAACAAGGCAGTTAACCCACTGTTCCTAGGCCGTCCTTGAAAATAAGTATTTGTTCTTAACTGACTTGCCTAGTTAAATAAAAAATTAAATACAGTGTAGGTGTCTGCTTGGTCAGAATGCTGTCTGCGCTATCTATCACTCCCTATCCTGTTCATTCTCTACCTCATTGTCTGTGTGTGTTGTGAATCAGTACTTTATACAGACCTGTTTATAGGCTCTGAGAGGCATGGGCATGCCAGTGATGGGCTGCTGTATGTCTCCGAAAGTGTTTGGCCAGTCGTGTGCTGGCGGGAGAGAGAGAATTGTGTTGGGGAAAGGTCACATTATTAACACTGGATGGGCTGGGATGGAGTGGTGATGAAAGGATGTGAGGGGGGGGTAATAAATCAGAGAGTGGTTGTAATGGTGCGGGATGGATGTATGCAGTAGGATGGGGGGAATTTATTCTGATGTAACACAGCATCTGTAGTGAGACTGACTGTGTGTATCTCTTTCTCTATCTCCCTCCCTCCAGTCATCCTGAGTCCGTTTGGTCTGAACGGGACTCTGACGGGTCAGTCGTTCAAGCTGTCAGACCCTCCCACCCAGAAACTGATTGAGGAGTGGAACCAGTTCTATCCCATCAGCCCCAGCTCTAAAGACAAGGACAAGCACGGCTCGCCATCGGAGGACAAGATGGAGGACATGGACTGGGAGGACGACTCCCTGGCCGCTGTGGAGGTCCTTGTCGGTAAGACACTCCTACACAGAACAGTCTCCCCTAAAAGTCTGCTATATGGCAGGGAAGAAATGATGGGGGTTCAATTCCCTCAGGGATCACATACTAAAAATGTATTCAGATTTGATGACCCAGGTAGCTAACCGGGAGTGTATGTCTGTCTCTCGGTCCAGGTGGTGTGAGGATGGTGTACCCAGCCTGCCTGGTGCTGGTGCCCCAGTCTGACATCCCGGCTGTGGCCCCCCAGGGGTCCTCCCACTGCACCACCGTCTACTCGGGTGGTCACCAAGTGCCTGCATCCCAACGAGACCCCGCCATCTCGTCGGTCACCCTCACGCCCCCCACATCACCCGAGGAGGCCCAGACAGGTACAATAAGCAAGTATTTACGAACCTATGGATGTTTATTTAAATTACAGTCTGTATAGTATAGATTATGTAAATACGATTTACCAAATCAATTAGACAATATTAAAATGTGTCTGGAGAGTTGGTGTGACACCTGTATGTTCCCCTTACAGTGAGGGAAAAAAGTATTTGATCCCCTGCTGATTTTGTACGTTTGCCCACTGACAAAGAAATTATCAGTCTATAATTTTAATGGTAGGTTTATTTGAACAGTGAGAGACAGAATAACAACAAAAAAATCCAGAAAAACGCATGTAAAAAATGTTGTAAATTTATTTGCATTTTAATGAGGGAAATAAGTATTTGACCTCCTCTCAATCAGAAAGATTTCTGGCTTCCAGGTGTCTTTTATACAGGTAACGAGCTGAGATTAGGAGCAAACTCTTAACTTCTCTGGGATATGTGGGACAGCCAGTGAAATTGCAGGGCGCCAAATTCAAAACAACAGAAATCTCATAATTAAAATTCCTCAAACATACAAGTATTATACACAATTTTAAAGATAAACTTCTCGTTAATCCAGCCAAAGTGTCTGATTTAAAAAAGGATTTACGGCGAAAGCACACCTTGCGATTATGTTAGCTCAGTACATAGCCACAGAAAAACACAGCCATTTTTCCAGCCAAAGAGAGGAGTAACAAAAAGCAGAAATAGAGTTAAAATTAATCACTAACCTTTGTTCTTCATCAGATGACACTCATAGGACTTCATTTTACACAATACATGTATGTTTTGTTCGGTAAAATTCATATTTATATCCAAAAATCTGAGTTTAGGCGGGACGCTACTGTCTCACTTGGCCAAAAGCCAGAGAAAATGCAGCGCGCCAAATTCAAATAAAATACTATAAAAATCAAACTTTCATTAAATCACACATGAAAGATACCAAATTAAAGCTACACTGGTTGTGAATCCAGCCAAAGTGTCAGAATTCAAATAGTCTTTTCGGCGAAAGCAAACGATGCTATTATCTGAGTTAGCACCATTGTAAACAAAGAGAGATAAGCATATTTCAACCCTGCAGGCGCGACACAAAACGCAGAAATAAAAATATAATTCATGCCTTACCTTTGACGAGCTTCTGTTGTTGGCACTCAAATATGTCCCATAAACATCACAAATTATCCTTTTGTTCGATTAATTCCGTCGATATATATCCAAAATGTACATTTATTTGGCGCGTTTGATCCAGAAAAACACCGGTTCCAACTCGTGAAACATGACTACCAAATATCTCAAAAGTTACCTGTAAACTTTGCCAAAACATTTCAAACTACTTTTGTAATACAACTTTAGGTATTTTCTAACGTAAATAATCGATAAAATTGATGACGGGATGATCTGTGTTCAATACAGGATTAAAACAATCTGTAGCATGCTTTCTGGTCATGCGCCTCTATCTAACAGGATGCTTCAAGTGACCCTGATTCAAAATGGCCGTACTTCTTCATTACACAAAGGAAAAACCCTCAACTAATTTCTAAAGACTGTTGACATCCAGTGTAAGCGGTAGGAACTGCAAGAAGGTCAATTAGAAATCTGTATTCCCAATGAAAAGCCATTGAAAAGAGAGTGACCCCAAAAAAAGAAATCTGAACGGTTTGTCCTCGGGGTTTCACCTGCTAAATAAGTTCTGTTATACTCACAGACATGATTCAAACAGTTTTTGAAACTTCAGAGTGTTTTCTATCCAAATCTACTAACAATATGCATATCTTATCTTCTGGGGATGAGTAGCTGGCAGTTGAATTTGGGTATGCTTTTCATACAAACTTGAAAATGCTGCCCCCTATCATAGAGAAGTTAAAGGGAGTGCTCCTAATCTCAGCTTGTTACCTGTATAAAAGACACCTGTCCACAGAAGCAATCAATCAATCAGATTCCAAACTCTCCACCATGGCCAAGACCAAAGAGCTCTCCAAGGATGTCAGGGACAAGATTGTAGACCTACACAAGGCTGGAATGGGCTACAAGATCATCGCCAAGCAGCTTGGTGAGAAGGTGACAACAGTTGATGCGATTATTCGCAAATGGAAGAAACACAAAAGAACTGTCAATCTCCCTCGCCTGGGGCTCCATGCAAGATCTCACCTCGTGGAGTTGCAATGATCACGAGAACGGTGAGGAATCAGCCCAGAACTACACGGGAGGATCTTGTCAATGATCTCAAGGCAGCTGGGACCATAGTCACCAAGAAAACAATTGGTAACAACTATGCCGTGAAGGACTGAAATCCTGCAGCGCCCGCAAGGTCCCCCTGCTCAAGAAAGCACATATACATGCCCGTCTGAAGTTTGCCAATGAACATCTGAATGATTCAGAGGACAACTGGGTGAAAGTGTTGTGGTCAGATGAGACCAAAATGGAGCTCTTTGTCATCAACTCAACTCGCCATGTTTGGAGGAGGAGGAATGCTGCCTATGACCCCAAGAACACCATCCCCACCGTCAAACATGGAGGTGGAAACATTATGCTTTGTTTTTCTGCTAAGGGGACAAGACAACTTCACCGCATCAAAGGGACGATGGACGGGGCCATGTACCGTCAAATCTTGGGTGAGAACCTCCTTTCCTCAGCCAGGGCATTGAAAATGGGTCGTGGATGGGTATTCCAGCATGACAATGACCCAAAACACACGGCCAAGGCAACAAAGGAGTGGCTCAAGAAGAAGCACATTAAGGTCCTGGAGTGGCCTACCCAGTCTCCAGACCTTAATCCCATAGAAAATCTGTGGAGGGAGCTGAAGGTTCGAGTTGCCAAACGTCAGCCTCGAAACCTTATTGACTTGGAGAAGATCTGCAAAGAGGAGGGGGACAAAATCCCTCCTGAGATGTGTGCAAACCTGGTGGCCAACTACAAGAAACGTCTGACCTCTGTGATTGCCAACAAGGGTTTTGCCACCAAGTACTAAGTCATGTTTTGCAGAGGGGGTCAAATACTTATTTCCCTCATTAAAATGCTAATACATAAAAAAAAAAATTGACATGCGTTTTTCTGGATTTTTTTGTTGTTATTCTGTCTCTCACTGTTCAAATAAACCTACCATTAAAATTATAGACTGATCATTTCTTTGTCAGTGGGCAAACGTACAAAATCAGCAGGGGATCAAATACTTTTTTCCCTCACTGTATATAGTGTATAGTGAACGAGAGGGTTCTTGTCAAAGCTGGTTATTGTAGGACAATATATATTGTCACTTGTGGTTCGGTGAGACGATTCAGAACCTTTATCTTCCCACCTCCTCCCTCTCCCAGTGGACTCCCAGTCGGCTCAGAAGTGGGTGAAGATGTCGTCGGCTGTGGACGGCTTCAGTGTGGACAGCACCAGTCACCACGAGGGGAAGATCCCTCGCAGGCTAGCCAGCCAGGTGGTGGAGAGGGTCTGGCAGGAGTGCAATATCAACAGAGCTCAGAACAAGTACGTCTGTCTCATACACACTCTCAACAAAGTCCTAGAACAAGTACAATTGCTACCGAGGGCGCACGCAAACACATGCTCACACACACTGTCAACGAGCACAGGCTCACACACAGCTGACAGGAAAGCTATATCTACACCTCACACACATGCATTCACACACATACACGTTTACCGTATCATAGACACACTCAGCAGAGCCTAGAGCAGTGATCATCAACTAGATTCAGCCGCGGGCCAATTTTTTTCTTGAGCGGATGATCAGGGGGCCGAAACATAATTACAAATCATTTGTAGATTGCAAATTGACCTCAAGAAGCCCAAACATATATAATAAAACTAAAACTATAAACTAAAACATAATAATTTCAAACCTTGCTTACAATTGTTTATGATCAAATATATCTCCCTATTATGCGGGTGTAAGGGGTGCGTACTGGTGGCAGAGAAGTCAGGCGCAGGAGAGCAAAAACTGTTACAACGGCACAGTTTAATAATAAAAATCACCGTAAACAGAACAATCAATACCATAGGTACAAAACCCGTCGCACACCAGAATAATGTGCACAAGCACTTACAAATAAACAATTACGGACAAGTACATGGGGGGAACAGAGGGTTAAATACACAACATGTAATGATGGAGTTGAAACCAGGTGTGTGGGAAGACAAGACAAAACAAATGGAAAATGAAAAATGGATCAATGATGGCTAGACGACCGGCGACGCCGACGTCGGACGCCGCCCGAACAAGGCGAGGAACCAACTTCGGCGGAAGTTGTGACAGCGGGGGAATACGTTGGAACATATTTCCAAAATGAAAATCATTTGGAGCTGATTTGCTGGTGTTTTTACAGTATTTTATGTCCAAAATAAAAATATTAAATATAATTATAATTTTTTTGCTCAGAAAACTGTGGGGCAAATTGGGCCCGTGGGCCATCAGTTAAGGAACCCTTTGTGAAGGAAAATGTTATGTTTGTGCTTTTCTAATAACCAATTAGACTGAGTTCATGCAAGTGACTGATTGATCATGCCTGGGAGGAATCCTCACTATCAGTTTAAGCAATTTGGCAGTATGACCAGAATATTGTTTTGAGAACCGAAAGGGGTGTCTCAGTTTCAAGGTCTCAGCTTGGAGAGAAGAAGCCTTGTGAGGTGTTGGTCACATGCATGAACCAAACGTTAACGAGGAATTAATTATGAATAATGAATAAGCTAAATCATCCAAGTATAACTTGTCTGTGTAAGCAGTATATAAGAACTAACGGGACTGCCCCGGCAGAGCTCCCGACCGACGTGTACTATTGTGCATTAAGTTTGTTGGATCCTCTCCAGCTTCCTGATAATAAAGAATGATTAATTTAATATTGACTTCAGGTGTCCCTGGTGGTAATTTCCAGGACACCTGGCCTAGAGAATATATACAGTATCTACCTTAACACGTATACACTCAACATTTGCCAAATAGGTCTGTCAAATAACAGGCACACACCACTGACATGAAATAGTTAATAAACCCTTAATGTTAACACTTCGTTTACGAAATTAATATTTTACAGAAGTAGCCTATAATAACTAAGAAAAATAATGTGTTGTGTGTGTTTCTCTAGGCGTAAGTTCTCAGCGACAGCCAATGGGACCTGTGAGGAGGAGCTGATGGAGAAAGTAGGAACCTGGGACTTTGTAGAGTCAGCACAGAGGTCACACTGCAACTGCTCCAGGTGAACAATGCAGTTTGTTTGTTAGTATCTCTGGTTAGGGACCTGCGCCCTAAGCCTTCTGTAATGGGATATACTTTTAGTTTAAAAGTTTGCCTTTTAAGGGAAGTTGACTAATTTTCATTGAAATCTTACTCAACAAAACAGCGTTCAACACTTCAGTCTAAAATGTGAGATGCATTTTAATGTCAATACGTACATTACCAGTCTAAAATTTGGACACACCTACTCATTCCTGGGTTTTTCTTTATTTTTACTATTTTCTACATTGTAGAATAATAGTGAAGACAGCAAACTATGAAATAACACATTTGGAATCATGTAGAGCATATATGTCAGAGTCAAGGCCCGCGGGCCACATCCGGCCCGCGAGAAGGTTTTTTACGGCCCCTGGGATGATCTTGATTTATTATTAGAACCGGCCCGCAGACCGCAGCAAGCCGGCAGCCCGCAGATCTTTTACACGCACCAATACTACATTTCCCACAATGCAACGGTGACGCACCGAGCAGTAGGCTGCTGTGTAAATGAGATGGAGCTGCCTTGGGAAAAACTCGTGGGTTTGACAACCGACGGAGCACCTGCGATGTGTGGACACAGGAGCGGACTGGTGGCGAAGATACGGGAAAAGATGCAAGAGGAAAACGCGACAGGTGAGCTGACAGCTTATCATTGTATCATACACCAGGAAGCGTTGTGCGGTAAAGCCTTGAAAATGGAGCATGTAATGAGCATCATCACGCGCACAGTTAACTTTATCAGAGCCAAAGGTTTGAATCACCGCCAGTTCAAGGCATTTCTGACGGAGTTAGAAACGGAGCATGGTGATTTGCCTTATCACACAGAGGTGCGATGGCTAAGCCAGGGAAAGGTGCTTCAAAGATGTTTCGAGCTTCGTGAGGAGATTTGTCTGTTCTTGGACAGCAAAGGGAAAGACACAACACAACTCCGAGACGAAATGTTTCTGTGTGAAATGGCTTTTCTGTGTGACATTACGAGTCATCTGAATGCAATGAACTTGCAGCTGCAGGGTCGGGATCATGTCATCTCTGATATGTACAGTACAGTGAAGGCATTTAAAACCAAACTGACTCTGTGGGAGACGCAGATGCGGAAAGAAAATTTGAGCCACTTTCCCAGCTGCCAGACCATGAAAGAGAAGCTCTCTACCAGTGCGTTCCCGAGCGCACAGTTGGCTGATAAAATAGGTATGCTTGCCGCTGACTTTCGACGCCGATTTGCTGACTTTGAAGCACAAAAAAGCAGGTTGGAACTGCTCGGTAACCCATTTGCTGTTGACGTGGAAAGCTCACCACCAAACCTCCAAATGGAGTTGATTGACCTCCAATGCAATGATGCACTGAGGGCAAAATATGCGGCAGTGGGTGCTGCGGAGTTCGCCCGTTTCCTCCCCGACACAATGCCCCAGCTGCGCATCCAGGCTGCTCAAACGTTGTCTATGTTTGGCAGCACATACCTGTGTGAACAACTGTTTTCTTTGATGAACCTGAACAAAACATCACACAGAAGTCGACTTACTGCTGAACACCTCCACTCAATTCTGAGGATTTCCTCAGCTCAGAGCCTTACCCCGAACATTGATGAACTTGTGGAAAAGATGGGACACCACCAAGTATCACCCTCAACCTCAAACAAGTGAACATTACTGTGCAATCACATATTTAGAGTTTTTACTCAGTTCAAGTTTAAAAGTTAAAGTTTAATATTTGTTTTCACTGCATGTTACTTCTCCTTAAACAAAGTGTTGTTTTTGATTAATAGATTTTTGCACTTTATTTTATTGTATTTCAATCCAATTATATTTAAAAAAAATTTCAGTTGAGTGGATGATAGAAAATTGCTATTATTGTTTTTTTCTTTGAAGTAAATTTAGCCCACTTTTGCTAAAATAGAAAATATAGGCTACTGATGGTGCCTTGAATACCGGTTTCTTTCATTTAATGTTCATGTTATGGGGATTTTTATATAAAGGAAATTTGTCTTTTGTGTCTGTTGAAAATTAAAGATTACTGACAGAGCCATAAGAAAATATTGCTTTATTTATCTGATCATATTGGAATATATTTGTTAGGTTTTCAGTAGGTTCAATTAGGTTCACTAGACTATATGCGTCATTTAAAAATTTTTCAATGAACATTCGAACAGTCCGGCCCTCGGCTTGTAGCTAAATTTTTTATTTGGCCCTCCGTCCATTTGACTTTGACACCCCTGATGTAGAGAATGCCAAAATATTTGTAACACTTTTTAAACACTTTTTTGGTTACTACATGATTCCATATGTGTTAGTTCATAGTTGTGATGTCTTCACTATTATTCTACAATGTAGAAAATAGTAGAAATAAAGAAAAACCCTTGAGTGAGTAGCTGTGTCCAAACTTTTGATTGGTACTGTGTAACATTCATCTCTATTCCTCTGTTAAGTGACAACCCTGCCTGGGTTCAAGTGGCTGCTTGTATTTTATTTTGGTGGCTCAGACAGTGTATTCTCTTGGTGGGGCTAAAGCCGTTGTTCTTCACCAGAGACAGTGTCCCCCCCAAATGGCACCCTATTCCCTACATGGTGCACTACTTTGAACAGAGCCATGGTCCCTAGTCAAAAGTATTGCACTATGTAGGGAATAGGGTGTCATTTGGGACACAGATGCTGACACCCAGGGGCCAGTCTGACCTCTAGAAGGCCTGTTTAGGGAGATGTCTGCTCTAAAAAGGGAGAGAGTGTCTGTAGAGCCTAATGTTGACAAATTATCTGCTGCGTCTAGTTAATGTGTGGATGCGAGGCTGACTGTGGCCAGGCTGTTTCTGTTGGGGTTGGAACTCAGACAGTCTGACATTATCACAGCCCTGTGCCTGTGTGTGTGCGAGCATGTGTTCTCTCTGAAGGGAAAGGCTGCAGTCAGCATGTCCCACTGCTGTCTCCTGGCACAGACGTGCACGCACACACACAGCCGCAAAAGCAAACGTCACGCTGCAGCTCGCACAGAAATAGATGCTTGACACTGCACTTTTATGCTGTCTCTCTGGGCGTTTGCTTTGTGTGTTTCTGCTTTAGGAGCACTTTCACAATAGATCGGGGGAGCGCCTTGCTCCGCACTGGTGGTGTTAGTGCAGGCAGGCCTTGTACAGGAGGTGAGGACAGAGCTGGGGGAAGTCTGTTATTACTGGTGGTGTTAGGGCAGGCTGTGTACAGTAGGTGAGGACAGAGCTGGGGGAAGTCAGTTATTACTGGTGGTGTTAGTGCAGGCAGGCCTTGTACAGGAGGTGAGGACAGAGCTGGGGGAAGTATGTTATTACTGGTGGTGTTAGGGCAGGCTGTGTACTGGAGGTGAGGACAGAGCTGGGGGAAGTCTGTTATTACTGGTGGTGTTAGGGCAGGCTGTGTACAGGAGGTGAGGACAGAGCTGGGGGAAGTCTGTTATTACTGGTGGTGTTAGGGCAGGCAGACAGTGTACAGGAGGTGAGGACAGAGCTGGAGGAAGTATGTTATTTGGTTGGAGGGAACCCAGCATATGGGAGGTAACATTGAAAAGGGAGTCCCCATGTGTGCGGCACAATGGTGTGTGTTTGTGTAAAGCCTGTTTTAGCATGAGAAGCACTATTGAGGACTCAACTAGGTGGGACTTCCTATGGGTTAAGGAAAAATCACAAAGTCCAGGTCATCAGGAGGGATCAGCCAATTAATTATACTCGTGAGCAAACATTCCATAACTGCAGATGGCAGGAAATTGCCAACCTTAGCTTCATACCTGTTCAAACAACACACTCCAGATGGCACTATGCACCCCTTCAGTTTGTTTACCAACTCAGAAGTAGTA
The DNA here is from genome assembly GCF_045679555.1 of Salvelinus alpinus. Classification (NCBI taxonomy): domain Eukaryota; kingdom Metazoa; phylum Chordata; class Actinopteri; order Salmoniformes; family Salmonidae; genus Salvelinus; species Salvelinus alpinus. The sequence goes on from NC_092086.1 coordinate 86,154,169, forward strand.
GAAGAAGAACATTGACTACTTCAAAATGGAGGTAGCCTCAATGGCGCTGCCCATGCTCGCAAAGACGCCATAATGAGACAGATACAAAGATGAGTCATCTATCTAAGTCTATGGTGTTTATCCACTCCATGTGTTGTTTTTGCTGCGACTTGCCTACTCTCTGCCTGCCGACAGTTAAGCAGTTCCATTCTTATCCTTACAGGTAGTGGGAAGGATAATAGATCCCTCCCTCTCACCATAAAAGAAGGAGAGCTTAGCTTAGCCGTCAACATGCTGGCTGCTTCACGACAACAAGAGCTGCCTGCAGTTACCATGCTGACATACCAACGGCCAAATAACAACACCCATCCCCAGCTGACCTGACCCTGGGTAGACCCCAAACACCCCCCCCCCCCCCCCACCCACTTGTCAGTATCAGAGTCTGGCTTTGGACTTGTTGCTCCTCGGTCCCCTTATAGTGAAATGAGAGGTGAACAACACTGGTTCTAACTTAGTGGCTGGCTCTCCCCTGGCCTAGCCTGGGGAAAGTGTGTGTGTGTGTGTGTGTCTGTGTCTGTGTCTGTGTCTGTGTGTGTGTGTGTGTGTGTGTGTGTCGTAGGGGCCGTGAGGGCCAGGGACCACCACAACACGTTCCAGGCCATTTAAACCCAACAAGAAACAGGCCTCCCTACCACCTGGGTCATGTTCAGAAGGGTTTCACTTCGTTTTCTCCCCAATGAACTCAGCGATGGGGGAATGCTCTATTCTAGATGAAATGCATGGTTTTGGTTAGGGAATAATAGAGTGCAGAATAATAACATCAGTTTAAGATGTTTGTAAGAGTAGCATCAGCATGACATGAGAAGTTTATTAGATTTGAGAGGGACTCATTTGTTCACTTAATTGATTCCGTGCTTTTCAATTGCTACTTGGCTCCCACAGATTCAGCTTTATTCAATTTGTTGTTGGTTATTGATTGCCCTAGATTAGTGTTCCTGCTCAACGCTAGTTATTGAGCTAATGAATGTTCACGAATGCTAACAAATTATATTATTGTTAGTTTATTTATGTCTTGCATGCTTCCTCTTCCTCTGTGTCCTCCCAGGCATAAGTCTTTGAAGCAGCGAGGTGGCAGCATCCCTGGCCAGCCCCAGTCAGCAGGCCAGCCCACCCACACCCAGCCACCCACCAAGCACAAGGCTGGGAGCGACAAGCCCGAGAAGGGTGACAAGCAGACCAAGAGGCCGCAGACGCCCTTCCACCACCGCAGTACCGCCTGCGACGATGTTACCAAGGAGACGGAGGTGGCGGCGGGCCAGCGGCTAGCCATGAGGGCCCAGCAAGCGGGGGGTGGTTTCTCCGGCCTCCGCCCCTCTGACAGTGTCACCAAGCCCCCCCAGCTGCATGGCGGAGGGGTGGGTAGCGGTGGCTCTTCCTCAGAGATGACTGGTTCCCCCCAGCCCCCTCCCCTCAGCCCCCACCCCTGTGAGCGCGACCGAGGAGAGGAGACGGGGAACGGCTCGATGAAGAACCCCTCAACCCCCCACAGTCAACACTTCTACCAGCCGCCCCCAGAGCCCTGCCTGGTGGGGCAGAAGGGTGGCGAGGGGGAACCCCGGAGGCTAGATGGCCTGTCCCTGCACTTCCACCACCCCCACACGTCCTACCCCTCAGAGCCCCTGGAGCCCACCATGTATGTAGGCTCTGCTGTAAACCTGGAGGAGGACGGCTCCCCTGCGCCATGGAGGTTCTTCAACCTACCCAGGAGGAAAGAGGCCGAGATACCCACGCCAACGCTGCCTGGGGACAAGCTGAGGGACAGGGAGAGAGACGAGGCCTCGGGAGGACAGGAGGTGGTTTCTGTCACAGAGTGAGTGTATCTCCCATTCATTCATTCATTCACCATTCATCCTTATCTCCCCATTGAACAGCTACTATTGCCCATAGTTGCCCCTCACTGGTCAGGCAGCCAACCCTGACTCCCACTACCCATCCACTACCCAATCCTCCCTTCTGGTACACAGACAGACAGGCCCCTTTTTAAGGACTTCCAACATTCTACAAAATACGTGTTTTGAAAGAGCACAACCAGGCCTCTCCCCCCTCCCTCCCTTCCCCCTCGCCGCCCGTGCCTCAGAATGTTCTGAATGTTTGGTGGCACTGAGCGCATACGGCACGTTACTCACTCGCTATGTGCCCTTTTGACATCATACATCACTAATGTGCATGGCCAGCACTGCAGCACAGACTGGAGAGAGCTTATTGTACCCCCTCAATACACACACAGGGCCCCTCTATTACAACTCCCCCTTCTTCCTTCCTCGCCACCCTGAACATGTGAAGGACAGTGGCATCCTCAAAGCCTTGATGTCAGAGCAGAGGTGTCGCTTCAGAGAGAGAGGGAGAGAGAGAGAGAGAGAAGTGGACTCGAGGGAGCAGAGCGAGAGAGAGAGAGAGAGAGAAGTGGACTAGAGAGAGCAGAGCGAGAGAGAGAAGTGGACTCGAGGGAGCAGAGCGAGAGGGATGCAGGAGAGAGAGATGGAGAGAGAGGGATGGAGAGAGAGAGAGATGGAGAGAGAGGGTGAGCTGGACTAAGGGATAGAGGGAGGATGGGCCGGAGAGCAGGCAGGTAGGGTCGAGCAGTGGTGGTCTTGGGAAGTATCTGAGGGGTTATGCATTTCAGGGATGGCTGCTGGACAGTGCTATGAACAGGGCTAAGGACAGCAGGGCTAATCTGGTGAGGAGAAAGGGAGGGAAGGGATGGAAGGAGAGAGAGAGAGGGAGTAATCCTGGCGGCATGGACATAGCTTTGAATGGATGCTAATCTCTGGCTTGGGTCACTGCGCACTGTCACCTCACATCACAGCCGAGCTGGAGAGAGGGAGGAGGGAGCGAGAGAGAGGACCTACATGAGCTGGCTCACTCCCCATTGGTCACTCCCCCCCCCCCCCCCCCCCCCGGCAGGGCCCACTCTCTGGTAACATCTGAACAACCACAACATCAACAACTAGAACACAGACACATGAAACACAATGATTCACAGATTATATTGAAAGAGAGACAGGCATTGCTTTACCTCCCCACATGAATGTTGATGGATTACTATTGATAGACTGCACTCTGTGGCCTTGCCTGACCTAATAAATTGCCCCCTGTCCCTGTCCACACCCAGACTGATGGCCACTTCCAAGCGGCCTCTGAAGGTGTCCGAGGAGCGCGTGCAGATGTACCTCCAGCGGAGGAACCAGTACCTGGCCGCCGCCATTACCGACGACGATGACCACGAGCCTGAGGTGGATCCGTACGCCTTCGAGGACGGGGACGTCAAGTTTTCCTTCTCCGACAAGAAGGACAAGACAGGCGGCGAGCGCCAGCCCGGGAAGAAACACAAGGTAGGGCTAAAGTTACAACGCCATCAACTGGGGCGGCTGAGGCAAATCCTTTCCTCCCATCGCTGTTGCTGCTGCTGCCAACATGCCACTGTTTGTGACCGCCTTTAGTCTCAGGCAGCAGGAAGGGTTGGGTTAAGGGTCACAAGATAAGCGATCCTGAATTGTAAATGTCTCGCTAGCTGGACTCTGCTTTTTCCCACCCAAATCTACTGCGCAGGAAACCAGCTCCAACTCACATTATCCCAGCAGAGGGATGCCAAAATAATTTGATGCCTCTCAAATTTCCTCCCTCTCATTTAGTTTAGTTTGTGTCTTCTCTATCTGCCCCCTCTCTCACTCTGATTCTCCTCCCCTGCCATGTGGGCTCAGGATGTTTTCTTAATATTGTCTCTCTCTGTTTTCAAACCTAGACCACCTGTTAGCTGTGGAAACGCCCCCAGCACTAGAGAGAGAGCGGGGGGGAGTGTTTGGGTGTGGGAATGGGAATAGGAGAGGGCTGCCTGGCAGTGGCAGCCTCCCTTTCCTGCCTGTCACCCTGTCTGCTTGTCTGTGAGGCATGGAGGAGGGGGAGGGAGGCACTGTGCTGGCTGGTGCTTAAACAGGCCAAATCAACCTGGCTTACTGAAGCGTGCACGTTTAAAATAGCTTTTTTGTATTTTGTTTTATTTCACAAGGGCTGCTGAGCTTTTTTTTTCTCCCTCAAGTTAGTGTCTGTGTGTGTGTGTGCGTGCGTGTGTGTGTGTGGTACTGTACTGTGTGTGTGGTACTGTACTGTGTGTGTGGTACTGTACTGTGTGTGTGTGTGTGTGTGTGTGTGTGTGTGTGTGTGTGTGTGTGTGTGTGTGTGTGTGTGTGTGTGTGTGTGTGTGTGTGTGTGTGTGTGTGTGTGTGGGGTACTGTACTGTGTGTGTGTGTGTGTGGTACTGTACTGTGTGTGTGTGGTACTGTACTGTGTGTGTGTGTGTGGTACTGTACTGTGTGTGTGTGTGTGTGTGTGTGTGTGTGGTACTGTACTGTGTGTGTGTGTGTGTGTGGTACTGTACTGTGTGTGTGTGGTACTGTACTGTGTGTGTGTGTGTGTGTGTGTGTGTGTGTGTGTGTGTGTGTGTGTGTGTGTGTGTGTGTGTGTGTGTGTGTGTGTGTGTGTACTGTACTGTGTGTGTGTGTGTGTGTGTGTGTGTGTGTGTGTGTGTGTGTGTGTGTGTGTGTGTGTGTGTGTGTGTGTGTGTGTGTGTGTGTGTGGTACTGTACTGTACTGTACTGTGTGTGTGTGGTACTGTACTGTGTGTGTGTGTGTGTGTGTGTGTGTGTGTGTGTGGTACTGTACTGTGTGTGTGTGTGTGTGTGTGTGTGTGTGTGTGTGTGTGTGTGTGTGTGTGTGTGTGTGTGTGTGTGTGTGTGTGTGTGTGTGTGGTACTGTACTGTGTGTGTGTGTGGTACTGTACTGTGTGTGTGTGTGTGTGTGTGTGTGTGTGTGTGTGTGTGTGTGTGTGTGTGTGTGTGTGTGTGTGTGTGTGTGTGTGTGTGTGTGGTACTGTACTGTACTGTACTGTACTGTGTGTGTGTGGTACTGTACTGTGTGTGTGTGGTACTGTACTGTACTGTGTGTGTGGTACTGTACTATACTGTGTGTGTGTGTGTGTGTGGTACTGTACTGTGTGTGTACTGTTACTGCTGCGCTGCTTCTGATACAGGAGGTCCCCCAGTGGCCACTATGTGCAGTGGAGCCCTTCCACAATCTGCTGATCACTTGGGCTGTATGTGTGTTAGCTCAGCTACATCTTTCCCTCTTGGTCCTGCTTCACTCTGCATTGATGACGCTGCAAAGCGACGGCCTATGTTTTGTGCACTTTTATGTGTGTGTTCATGAGTGGGTGCGTGCCATAGACTCTTGGCATTGCCAAATTGGCTTATGTCCCATCCCGCTGAGTTGTGTGTGTGCAGGAGGTTGGCATGCTGTCAAAGCTCCAAACGTGTTCCAGTTGAACCACTAGAAACAATGTTCCCTCAAGTTTTTTCCTGCTGAACGCAAACTTGAACATTGTGAAAATGATGTTTAACTTCCGGCATGTGTTTACTGGGAACACTGAGGCTGTACCCGCTTTAAGTTACAGTTACAGAAAATGCATCACATAACATTTGAAATGAAAATGGTAGTTCTTTCATTCAGCCTACAGTAGCAGCCAATGTGTGGTGTTCAATGTAGGCCTACATTCCATGAGAATTTTGAAATAACATGCAGGGCTTGACATTAACCTGTTTTATCCACTTATCCTTCAGACAAGGAGATGACTGAAAATGTTGTGTTGTTTGAAGCAAGAAACCACTTTACAAAATAAAATGTATTATTAATCAGACAAATTATGCTACCCTTTGCCTATTGGCTACTTAGCTCATTCAAGCCTGTTTCAAAATACAACACTGCCCCTTTAAGACATAAAAAAGCTATTTTTGCTTTTCAAAGATGGCTAGAAATGCATACGTTTTGTGCTCTTGTAGGAAGCACTCCTACATTGCTGACTACAAATGAGCTATAACTGGGCTAATAACTCACTAACTAGCAAAGGATATGAACAAATGTGCACATGTGGCTACATGCAGCTCTCGCTTTGATCTCAAAACAAGCGCATAATAATCACGACCGCTCATGCTGTAAAACAGTCCAGTTCAGAGTGAATGGTGCAAATCCATATACGGCAATGGTCTATTTGCATATAGGCCTACTGCAGCTCTGATTGGTTATGGCGCACCGATCTGTGTAGAGTATGGGCCTGAGTCGGGCCTGTCAGTGCAATAGAATTCTATTCCGATGCGCTCTGCCTACAACACAATCTCTTACATAGTTCGTTTTACATACTTAAGTCTTGCATAGTTCGTTTTGTTTCGCTATGTTGCATTGAAAGTGGCTAATATTCTGTTGATTCGATCACAATTCCCAGAGTAAAGGGAAACGTTGATAGTGTTCACTCTAGAACTGGGGCCGGCAGTTAGCCTAGTGGTGGCAGTTAGCCTAGTGGTGGCAGTTAGCCTAGTGGTGGCAGTTAGCCTAGTGGTTAGAGCGTTGGGCTGAAAGGTTGCTACATCGAATCCCTGAGCTGACAAGGAAAAAATCTGTCGTTCTGCCCTTGAACAAGGCAGTTAACCCACTGTTCCTAGGCCGTCATTGTAAATAAGAATTTGTTCTTAACTGACTTGCTTAGTTAAATAAAGGTTAAATAAAAACTGTAAAACTCTAGAAAGTTGAGTGAAATTAAATCTGCGCGGGGTGATATTTCTTCTCTTCTGTGCGGCAGCCCCGGGGGAGCCCCTGCCTATGAAACAAAACAGTACACTCACTTAGCAGTGGAGCTGGGCGTACAGTAGCAGCAGAGAAAACAGGAAAGGGTCGTCTCTGGTAGAGCTGTACTGTGGGGCACCATATGAACATCACACTGACTGGCTGGTCTAAGGTCTAAACCAGTGGTTCTCCACTGGTTTTGCCTCGGGACCCAAATTCAACCAGGTTTTCTCAGGGTGACCCAATATTCACATTGCGAAAAAAAAGAATCACCAAAATGCAATCTGAAACTATTTTTAATGCTATACTGATTGTAAATGTATCAATTATATGACAAGGGAACAACATTCCCACCTTTCATTGTCACTTCTTAAATTTTGCCCATATTCGTAATGATTTTTTTTAATAAACTCTAGTTTGAGACCACAAAATCAACAAAATTATCGCTGCTAATAGCTCTATATTGAAAACACTGTGATTGAAGAGAAATTGTTCAGAGATTTAATTATTTAAAATTGTAAGTTCATTATTACTTCTACACACTTTCCTACTGGTTTAAGTCGTTTAAGTTCAGACTGGAGTATAGAATCGCTGGTCTAAACGGTGTGTTGTTCAGTGGCTGCAGGCTCCTCTACTCTGCTTTACAATGGGGTCGCCATGTCACTACAGCATCCACATTCTTTGGATTTACAGACTGAAATGGCTGTGTTTGAGAGGCCAGGATCTTCTGAATAAGTGCCTGACCCCTCAGATGAAATGGCCGGAGATGGGGAGAAAGAGAGAGAGAGGACTCTTTCATGCAGACAGTTTTGGAATAATAAGGGCAGTGTGACGCAAGGCTGGAACGCATCCATACAAACACAGCGTTCCAGCCAGTTATTGATAAGGGGCTAGCTGGCGGCATAGGTTTTTGTTTGCTGCTTGTGCCGTTTTTCCCCTGTAGTGCAGCAGGCCTTCAAAGGAAACAGATTAAAGGTCCTTTACACAGAGAGAGAGAGAGAGCCCCTGGAGCGTAATGAAATCAATGGCTACTGGAACATGCCATTCCTTCAGCCCCAACCCCTTGTGTGTGTGTGACTCTGTATGCCTGCCATGGACACAGAGGCCCCATCATAATATATGACATTTAGCTGACGCTTTTATCCAAAATGACATACAGTCAAACATGCATACATTCTCTGAATTGGTGGCCCCAATTGGAATCGAACCCACATTCCTGGCTTTGCATGTGCCATGCTCTACCAACTGAGCCACAGAGAACCACAAGAGCACGCAGCCCAATCCCTGAGAGATATTGACGTAGTGTAGTGGCATTAGGGCTCCCTCCCTCCCCGGCCTAGGAGGCCATGGCATTTCTCACATACACTGGTAGCCTTGTCTGGAAATCTCATTAGTACAGTCAGTACAGAGACGTTTGTTCGTTCCCCTCTTTTCTCTCTTCTCTCTATTTTTTTAAAGTCTGCCAAAAATAACCTATTCTCAACTGAGACTGAGAGAGCAGAAACAGCTCTCATGAGCTGGAGGCACCTGTGTACTTTCTACATTTAGGCAAGAGATGTCCCTCTTGTTATGTGGTTTAGACTGTGTGTTTATTGTAAAAATGTATTTAAAACAGTTTCATATAGACTGTATCTGCTGTAGCCTTTTATCCATTATCAATATATTTTGATTGTGTTTGATCAGCTATATCTTATTGGTTTTGTTTCTTTGCATTTGTTTCGTGCACAATATTGATCTCTCTCTTGTCTGTCTCTCACTCACTCTTTCTTTCTATCTCTCTCTCTTGGTCTGTCTCTCTCTCACTCTCTTTCTCTTTCTCTCTCTTGGTCTCTGTCTTTCTCGCTCTCTTTCTGTCTTTCTCTCTCCCTGTCTCTCAGGGGGAGGATGGAGCAGCAGGTCTGTCAGATGGTAAGGATCCTCTGTCTCTGCTGTACTGTGCAGCTCTGTGCTCTGTTAGATGACAGGGATATTACCTGGGTCCACAGCCTACCCGAGTGACAGCAGTAGCAGCCTAAGCCAGCCTTTGATGATGGTGTGAAACCATACTGTAGCTTACCACCTGTCTGTCATGGGCTTCTCACAGCAACAGTAAATGCAGTCAATCAGTCTGAGCCATCATACTGTGGTGTATCTGTAGCTCATACCACATATGATTTGTAATGGCAAAGTCTTATCTAGATTCCTCAGGCATGTAGACGCATTAGTAGGTTTTATTCAGACTTAGTTCAGATGTGTTTTATTGGGGTGTTATAGCACGTATATATGTGTGCTAGCTATTGAATGCAGCCTCAGGAATAGGCCCACATGTAATACTGACAGCCTCTGACGTCAAGGTATATTTGGGAGCTACAGGTGGGTTACCAACCTAATCCCTGTGTGTGTTCCTTCTCCCCCCTCCGCCAGACGCAGCACGGGCAGCCGCACACGCACGCACTGCCTCCACCAGTCTGATCCATGAGACAGATTTGGCTGTGTCCATCAACGACCTGGACAACCTCTTCAACTCAGACGAGGACGAACTCACGGTCAGTACTGTGTGTGTGTGTGTGTGTGTGTGTGTGTGTGTGTGTGTGTGTGTGTGTGTGTGTGTGTGTGTGTGTGTGTGTGTGTGTGTGTGTGTGTGTGTGTGTGTGTGTGTGTGTGTGTGTGTGTGTGTGTGTGTGTGTGTGTGTGTGTGTGTGTGTGAGAGGAGGATGAACTTGCGGTCATTGGGGCCTGCCAGCACTACAGCCTGCCCGCTGCACTAAACCACAATAAATATCCCATTAGCTAGAGTACCGCCTGGCAAGTGTGTGTGTGCGCATCTGAGTGTGTGTGTGTGTTGGTGAGCCAGAATGTTGCGTGCATGCAGTACATCAGCGTCTATGGCTGACATGTCATCCTACAACACATTACAGTGTTATCAACTACGTTTATACAGACACTGATTCGGATCTTTTACCCAATTATTGGCTAAATATCTGCTCTGGTTTGTCAAAAGCTTGTGTAAACGCGGCTTAGATTCAAAAAGGCTTTCCCCAACCCCCGCCCCAAAGGTGGATATGGATGGCTTCCAAAGGGCTCTGTTCTGACTTTGGCCCCCACAGAACAGTCACAGTCCAGCCCCCTCTGAGACTGTCTGGCACCAACAACACTGCAAGAACACACTGAGGGCTGCAATGCCACCACTGGGTTACGGCCTGCCAACAGGGTTCCCCAGCCCCTCACTGCAGGGGCTTTGTTGTTGTGGAACTAACATCACATCGATTTGTTGACTGTCACTGTTCTCGGGTTTCAGAAAATGTGTAATATTGATTTATGTTGTGTTCATTTAAATTAAACGTTATACAGTTTAGTCTCATTGAGATAAAATATATATAGAGACATGTCATTTAATTTTGTGTGTTGTTTTTGTGAATAAACTTTTGAATGTTTTGAATCTTATTTTTGCCATGTCTTTGTTTATATTCAACAGCCTGGTTCCAGACGAGCGGTGAATGGAACAGGTGATACATTTGGCAACAAGGAACCAAAGCCAGCCACTCTGGACCCAGTATCTTGCATCAGTAAGCCTGCTTCTCCCTGCTCTCAGATCAGCCTGTTCAATCAGCTCCTAGCTCAATGCTTATGGGATAGGATACGCCTAAGCACTGATCCAAGATCAGCTTTCCCCACTTCTCAGCCTAAGTATGATGCGCTGAAAATGTGCTTGAGGCAACTCAAACCCATGTAGAAACTCATAATATAACACTTGGAAAGCACAGCCTGTTCATACTCATTAATTCACTAATGAAGCATGAAGCTTCTTCAGTCACTAGTCTTAGCACATGTTTGCATTCCAGAATCCTTATGTATCAGGCATCTCAGTAGGAGTGCTGATCTAATATCAGGTCTCTATGTTCATAAGGCAAAAGGCAAAACTGATCATAGATCAGCACTCCTACTCAGCCCAGAGATGTTGTTTACCTATGCTGCGCCCCCTTGTGGCGATAAGAGTTCTACAGAAGTCACTGGCTGTCTGAGCGACCCTGCTCCACTCCAAACAGACAGCTCTGAGCCATGGGGCAGGAACAAGAGTCTCATTATCTACCTCTCTATGTGACTAGTGTATAGCTTTGTGTGTGAAACAAGGTGCTTGTTGCCTCAGCAGTTAGACTGTCAAACTGTTGATTGTACCTGTTGAGCCATGGCTGCCTTTGAGACTTCACTTGTTGTTGTCACTGAATGAGAACCTTGATTCCTCTCTAGTCTCTAACGCCCCTCCCCCCCTCTTTCTTAATTTATCCCTATATTTCCCCTCTCCTCCCTCTGTCACCTCTAGGCTCGGCAGATTTGCACCAGATGTTCCCCACTCCCCCCAGCCTGGAGCAGCACATCATGGGCTACTCTCCCATGAACATGGGCAGTAAGGAGTATGGCGGCCTGGAGGTCGGACAGGGCATGACCAACCTGGACGGTACCTCGTCCCTTGGGGGATACTTCAAGATCGAGGTGGAGGAAGGCTACTGCAGCCCCAAGCCACAGGAAATCAAGGTGGGTTTGGCCCCTAATTTTCATCTTGACCCTCTTTCTGACCCTGATTAGGAGTCATGGATAATTCCTCTGCATCACCTAACTGTTGCTGAACTTAGGACTGCTGGTGTTTTCTAGCCTAACCATGCCCAGGAGTTACAATAAGGATGAATGTGAAATGAAAAAGTCAATTGAAGTCATAGTACTGTAGCCTCAGTGTACATACAGCACATGGTCTAACCCCAGTGTCATACGCCACCGCTCCCTGTCTCTCCCCCTCAGGACTTCTCGTTTGTGTACAAGCCAGAGCTGTGCCAGGCATTTGTGGGCTGCTCCATGTTTGCCCCCCTCAAGACCCTGCCCAGCCAGTGTCTGCCCCCCATCAAGATGCCAGACGAGTGCATCTACAGGCCCAGCTGGACCACCGCGGGCAAACAAGAGATGCTCAACCACCCCCATGTGCCTTCCATGGCCTACCTCAACAAAGACAGGTAAACATATTTCCTTCAAGTGCATAGTCCAGAAACCACTTATCTCCTCACCTGCCATTGCATTGGTGTGTGGTTGTGCATTTGAATTGTCTGATAGAGTAAATCAGTCAATCTCTATATGAACCACTCATAACCAATGTGTTTTGTCTGAATGCCTAACTGCTAGGGGCCCATCTGCTATGGGAGGGCTGTCTGTCTGCGTGGCTAACTGACTGTCTCAGGACCCTCTCCTCTGCTTCTAAAGCCTGTGGAACCAATGGAGACTTTCCCAGCTGCTCCAAGGATTTTTTTACAATTCGTAATGCTCATCTGTGCAGAGGGATACTGAAGCTGCAGTGTAATTTAGACTTAGACGATACAGACACACACACACACACACACACACACACACACACACACACACACACACACACACACACACACACACACACACACACACACACACTTGGGTTTATCCCCCTACCCCTTGAGGAGCCTGTTCCATTCCTCAGGCATGGCTGATTGAGAGGAGAGGAGATGAGTGTAGATGAGGTGGTGGTGATTGAAGGTGAGGATTATTAACCCTCAGTACTGAGCCTGGTCTATCAAATCAAATCAAATTGTATTAGTCACATACACATATGTAGCAGATGTAATTGCAAGGGTCGCGAAATGCTTGTCTTCCTAGCTCCAACAGTGCAGTAGTATCTAACAGTGCAGTTGTATCTAAAAACGATTCACAACGATACACACAAATCTATAAGTAAATAAATATTAGATTGAGCAATGTCGGAGTGGCTTTGACTAAAATACAGTAGAATAGAATACAGAATATACATATGAAATGAGTAAAGCAGTATGTAAACATTATTAAAGTGACTAGTGTTCCATTATTAAAGTGGCCTGTGATTCCATGTCTATGTATATAGGGCAGCAGCCTCTAAGGTGCAGGGTTGAGTAACCGTGTGGTAGCCGGCTAATGATGGCTGTTTAACAGTGTGATGGCCTTAAGATAGAAGGTGTTTTTCAGTCTCTCGGTTCCAGCTTTGATGCACCTGTACTGACCTCGCCTTCTGGATGATAGCGGGGTGAACAGGCCGTGGCTCGGGTGGTTGATGTCCTTGATTATCTTTTTGTCCTTCCTGTGACACCGGGTGCTATAGATGTCCTGGAGGGCAGGTAGTTTGCCCCCCAGTGATGCGTTGGCCAGACCGCACCACCATCTGGAGAGCCATGTGGTTGCAGGCAGTGCAGGAGAAGGTGGAAATCTTCAAGTTCCTCGGCGTACACATCACTGACGATCTGAAATGGTCCACCTCAGGAGGCTGAAGAAATTTGACTTGGCCCCTAAAACCCTAAAACAAACTTTTACAGATGCACAATTGAGAGCATCCTGTTGCGCTGTATCACTGCCTGGTACGGCAACCACTGCGGTCCCGTCGATGTGGATAGGGGCGTGCTCCCTCTGCTGTTTCCTGAAGTCCACGATCAGCTTGTTTTGTTGACGTCGAGTGAGAGGTTATTTTCCTGGCACCACTATCCCAGGGAGTTGATCATTTTCAACCATTTTACCGACCTCCTAAACAAAAACTCCCAATGAGTAGTACTGTTATTGCGGACCTTTTTCCTAGTAGTGTAATTACCATATGATGGCAATTGAGTGATTTGAAGTTCTTTTTTACAAGTAATGGCAAAACCAGGTCTGTTTCCCCTAATATATGGCTGTATGATCATAGCTGTACCTCTCTGCATAATTTGGGGCATGCCTGTTTAAGGGCATAGAGGACGGCAGGTAACCTAGTGGTTAAGCGTTGGGCCAGTATTTACATGTTTTATTTAACCTTTTATTTAACTAGGCAAGTCAGTTAAGAACAAGTTCTTATTTACAATGACGGCCTACCCCTGCCAAAGCCTCCCCTAACCCGGACGACGCTGGGCCAATTGTGCGCCGCCCTATGGGACCCCTTGTGATACAGCCCGGGATCGAACCAGGGTCTGTAGTGACACCTCTAGCACTGAGATGCAGTACCTTAGACCACTGCGCCACTCAGCAGTCCAGTAACTGAAAGGTTGCTGGTTTGAATCCCCAGGATGACTAGGTGGAGAGAAACAATCTGCCGATGTGCCTTTGAGCAAGGCACTTAACCCTAATTGCTCCTGTAAGTCGCTCTGGATAAGAACGTCTTCCAATTGATGTAAAACATTTGGACCTTGCTGTTCCTCTGTCTGGGTAGAGGGGGGTATAGATGGGGCCTCTGTTCCTTGCAGAGTGCTAAGAATGGCAGTAAAGTCCCAGGATGTCATGGGAAAGCCCTATTAGCTGGTCATGCTGTTTTTACGACCCTCACTACTTAACCTGCGCTACTGCCGTGTAAGGGCTGCATCCCAAATAGCACTCTATTTCCTTTATAGTGCACTATGGGCCCTGATCAAAGGTAGTTCACTGTATAGGGGTGGAGAGAGAGGGAGGAGGCAGGGGCCTACTGCTTTAGGTTCAGCCACAATTTGTTTCTTTCCCACACATATGTAAGTAGCCTAGGTATGACAGGCTGTGCTGTGCTCTCCTCCCTCTTTAGCTCTCATCACAGCTGCTCTCCTCCTCTCGCCAGGCCCAAAAATAGACTCTTCTCCCTCATTGAGGGGCTGCTTCAAATGGCAGCGCCTTCCGCAGTGGCATTGGGATACCCCGATAGACAGCCAGGCAGCCACTTTTCTCTGCTTTTCTGTTAACCGTTCCCCCTCTTGACAGTTGTTGTGTCGTTTACCTCTGCTGTGTAATGGAGGTTTAGTTGATACTGAAATGAACTGTTGATTGTTGTGTTACTGTATCCCAAGCTCTGGTTTGTTGTGTTGTTTTGAATTAAGCTCTAGCACAGGGTTCCCCAATTGGCGACCTGTGGGACAAATTTGTCCTGCGGGTGGTTTTATTTGGCCCACCAATGTTTTGTTGTTGTTGAATTTTCATTGTTGGACATAAAAAACTGTAAAAACATCAGGAAATCAGCTCCAAGCGATTTTAATATGGGAAATATGTTCCTAGGTATTTCCACGCATAGTAGAGAGACGTGATCATAATTATACAAATGTAAGCAGTCTACAAATTATTTGTTGCGTCCCCCGACCATCCGTTCAAGAAAAAATCATCCCGCGGCTGAATCTAGTTGATGATCCCTGCTCTAGCATATTGTCCCCACAGGCTGGTTTGTGTGACTGATTTCTCTCTTCACTTCTCTCTGCCACAGTAACATCCCCAGTGTGGGCAGTGCCATGGACCAAGACTACAGCCAGAGCTACACACCCCAGACCCATACGCCCTTCATGTCCAACAGTGCCCCCCCCAGCAACAGTGGCACGGGCATCCTGCCCTCCCCGGCCACCCCGCGCTTCTCCGCCCCCACACCACGCACTCCCCGTACCCCACGCACCCCCAGAGGACCCGCCAGTGTCCAGGGTTCGCTCAAGTACGAGAACTCAGACCTCTACTCGCCTGCCTCTACCCCCTCCACCTGTCGACCCCTCAACTCAGTGGAACCTGCCACCGTGCCCTCCATCCCCGAGGCCCACAGCCTCTACGTCACCCTCATCCTCTCTGAGTCCGTCATGAACCTCTTCAAGGACTGCAACTTCGACAGCTGCTGCATCTGCGTGTGCAACATGAACATCAAGGGGGCCGACGTGGGTGTGTACCTGAGCGACCCCACGGGAGAGGCCCAGTACCCCTGCACCTGCGGCTTCAGCGCAGTCGTCAACCGCCGCTACGGCAACAGCTCGGGCCTATTCCTGGAGGATGAGCTGGACATCATCGGACGCGACTCGGACGTCAGCCGCGAGGCGGAGAAGCGCTTCGAGGCGCTGCGGCAACACTCTCTGGAGAGGACAGGGGGAGGAGGAGGGGGGAGGGGAGAGAGGGTACCAGACGAACTGATCTTACTGCTACAGGACCAGTGCACCAACCCCTTCTCACCCATGGCTGGGATGGAGCCTGACAGCCTGGCAGCGCGTGGGGCCGGGGGTTGTCCAGTGCCGGCCTGTGTGAGGGTGGAGGAGAGGGACTACCACAGTGACTGCTACATGGCCCTGGAGCACGGCCGCCAGTTCATGGACAACATGTCAGGAGGCAAGGTGGACGAGGCCCTGGTCAAGAGCACCTGTCTACACCACTGGTCCAAACAAAATGGTAAGAAAAACACAATTTTGTTGTTCTAACCATCATTAAAATCCATGTCTGATACATTGATACCTTGTTCTTTGCATTTGGCCCTTTAGAGCTTCAGTTGGCTAGCATAACTAACCAACAGAAACCAGTCTGTTCATTTTTCCTGCCAGTTAGCGGTATGTTGATATTTCTAGTTATATTTCTCTCCTCCTTCTCCTCTCCCCAGCGGTGGACATCAGTGCTCTGTGCTCTCAGGACGTTTTGCGGGTGCTGCTCTCCCTCCAGCCTGTACTCCAGGATGCCATCCAGAAGAAGAGGACGGTGCGCTCCTGGGGCGTTCAGGGACCCCTCACCTGGCAGCAGTTCCACAAGATGGCTGGACGGGGCTCCTACGGTAAGCCACCAGGGACTAAATTCTCCAAGAGCTAAAAACTCACATAGGCAGATACGGTACAGCTCAGTAGTCATCTCAGTCACACTGCTCTAGTCCAGATGTCAGCTCAGTGGGGAAGCTGCCACTGCTGCTGTGATGGGTTCACTTTGGGCTTTCAATCCTTCTCTGAGAGGTGACGGGTGGCACGCTGGCTTGTTTAAGTAATTACTCACTATCTTCCCTCTGTTCCTCTCCTCCTCTTCACCTTCTCTTATACCCCCCCCCCCCACTCTCCACTCCTCCTTCCTGCCCCCCTACTCATCTCTTCACCTTCACTTCTCTCTCCTGCCTGTCTCTTCCTGCATCCTTCCTTCTCCTCCCCCTCCCTCCTTCTTCCCTCCATCAGGCACAGATGAGTCTCCTGAGCCCCTGCCCATCCCTACCTTCCTGGTGGGTTATGAGTATGACTTTGTGGTGCTGTCGCCCTTCGGCCTGCCCTACTGGGAGAAGCTGCTGCTGGACCCCTTCGGCTCTCACAGGGACGTGGGCTATCTGGTGGTCTGTCCCGACAACGAGGCCCTACTCCAGGGGGCCAAGAACTTCTTCAGGGACCTCACCGCCGTCTACGAAGTAAGGCTGGAGAACGTTACAATGTTAACGTCCATTTACCATGCAAGAGATGGGGCATCTTTGGACAGCTGAAGCAAGACATTTTTCTTCAGGATTTTTTTTTTTTTTTCATGAAAATGACCATAGGAGTTAGGAGTTAAGCGGCTATGACCATAGGAGTTGGGAGTTAAGAGGATATGACCATAGGAGTTGGGAGTTAAGAGGATATGACCATAGGAGTTGGGAATTAAGAGGATATGACATCTTGGGAAGTGAATTGAAATGTCAGTGTGAAAAATAGAAAAACTCCTAATTGAAAACAAAGGGCACTTTTCAATTATTGAAAGAAATGGAATTGACCCATACCTTGCTAGAGGCATCCCAGCCTACTGTACGTATTGATGACAGAAAAAATAGCCTGTCTCCTTCAGTTTTGTACCATTCCTTAATGGACTGTCTACCTCGACATAAATTCACTCAAGTTGTTCCTGTGCTGTTGTCTAAGCATTCCGCCATCCCTCCTCTCTTTCCCTCCCTCCTTCTTCTCCTTCCATCCCTTCCCCCACTCTCCATGTGCCCTGCAGTCATGTCGTCTGGGCCAACACCGCCCCATCTCAAAAGACCACCCAGACGGCATCGTGAGAGTGGGTGGAGCGGCCGCCAAGAAGCTGGCAGAGCAGCCTGTCAGCGATTGGTTCCTCAAGGCTGCCAGCGGCAACAGCGACGCCTTCGCCAAGCTCAAGCTTTACGCTCAAGTCTGCCGCTACGACCTTGGTAGGTTCCAATGACTACACGGTTGGGGATTCGGTCGGCGTCGGACCTTTCGGTACCTCCAATGCCCATATTGCCAAGAACGTGGTTTTACAACATTGTTTCTATTTTTCTTTATATATATATTGGTTTCTAAAGTCTAATGCTAGGTCGTTCACATAGCTTATGAATGAGATTGTGTTAAAGGTTGTTTGACTACTGTTAACCTGTGCTTTCTGCTCCTGTCTCTCTCCTCAGCTCCATACCTCGCCGCGCAGCCTTTACACAGCTCCCTCCTCGCACAGCCCACACCCCCTCCTGCATCCAGCCAATCCTCATCCATGCAATCCTCCGGCTCCTCCTCCACCACCTCGACCGGCCCCCAAAACTCAGCGACCCCCGGAGGCCCCTCCCTCCCCAACAGCAGCGGCAGCGTGCCTAGCAACAGCACGGGTGTAGCCAACAGTGCCAACAGCGCGGCATCATCAGGGAGCCTGCCCAGCAGCGGGATGCAGTCTGCCAAGCCCAGCTCTTTCCCTCCCTTTGGGACCATGGGCTTGCAGAACCAGAGCCTGGATGGTGGCACCCAGGGAGGGCAGCTGGGACAGCAGGCTGGTTCCCAGAACACAGGACTCCCCGGGGGGGACTCAGCCAGCCAGGCCCAGGCACCCACTGAACCCCTAGAGAGGTAGCTACAACACCAGGGTCTGCATTCACTCATATGTTCACACACACCACACACACACACACACACACACACACACACACACACACACACACACACACACACACACACACACACACACACACACACACACACACACACACACACACACACACACACACACAGACACACACACACAGTGCCTGGAGGGAAACCCCATTCCTCGTCCTAACTCCCCTCTCGCTCTTGTCCCCCTCTCCAGCACCATGGAGCGAGAGAAGGTGGGTGTGCCGACGGACGGAGAGTCTCACGCCATCACATACCCCCCGGCCATCGTGGTGTACATCGTGGACCCCTTCACCTATGAGGAGCCTGAGGCGGGGTCCAGTGTGTGGACCCTGGGCCTGCTGCGCTGCTACCTGGAGATGCTCCAGTTCCTCCCACCACACATCCGCAACGCTGTCTCTGTACAGGTAACCTCAACACAAGTATATGTGTGTTGATGAAATAATGTGTCTGGCATTGTCAAGAAGTGTCCGTTTATTTAGAATAAACTATCACTAACAGTTGCTAAGACTTTGCTTTACTGCTAAAGATGTCAGATGGGACAATCAGTATGAAAGAAGACAGAACAGGGCGCTGTATGTAATGTACAGTAGTTTTATTAGCGTTGTATGCTGACATGCTGGTATCCACCTCTCAGATCATCCCGTGCCAGTACCTGCTCCAGCCGGTGAGGAGCGAGGAGCGTCATATCTATGCTCAACACCTCAAGTCCCTGGCCTTCTCAGTGTTCTCCCAGTGCAGGCGGCCCCTCCCCGGATCCACCAACGTCAAGTCACTAACCGGCTTTGGCCCTGGCCTGGCCATCGACACTGCACTGAAGAGCCCAGAGGTACACAAATCATCACTGACCAACATTATCCTGACATGATCCTAACTAATATGCAGCTCCTACACCAGAGATGGGCATGTCTGGACCACAGGGACAGCTTTGTCTGAATCAGTGATTTGATTTAGAGTGGGGAAACCAGGTGTAGGAAAGCATCGACTTGAATGGATGAATGAAATGGCAGGGAGAGCAGTAAACCAGCGGACACCATCTCCTCTGAGAACCAGGGTTGCCCAACCCCGTCATAGCCTGACCCTCCCCTCTGCTCCTCAGCCCTCTGCTCCTCAGCCCTCTGCTCCTCAGCCCTGGCCATGTGTAGTGTGCCAGCAAGAGAGGGAGCACTGAGCTGGAGAGAGGGTTATACTAACCCCCTTAGTCCTGTAACAAGACCAGTCGAACTTATAACCCTCTTCCTTCTCCACAGTTTTCTTTCCATTATCTGCTTGGCTAGCTCCCTGAGACCTCCCTAATGGATTCCAGGCAGCAGGTTTAGACAGGGAGAGGCCCTAGACTGGCACCCAATCCTATTTAGCTCTCCCAGGCCAGCCAGCCACTCACCCACCAGCCACTACATTGCATTTCCCCCTGTACACAGTGGAGTGGAGTGGGTACTAGAGACAAACGCTGAGCTACTTAGCTAGCTGGATAAATGTCATCTCTTCAGGGATTTGGGTGGGGAGAGGTGACAACTGTAGTGACACTTTTGGAATGTTGGCTCAGCCGACTAACCAACTCAGTGATTCTCATACGTCTTTCTAGTCCTGGAGTAGATAGATTTAAGTCCTGGATTGTGTTCAGGAGGGCACAATGTACCCAACCGTGTTGCAATGGAAAACAAAAAGATATCATAGTTATTTGACAAATTTAAGTAGTACCTCCCAGTTTCAAAACATGTTATACCTAATAAACACAACCATTGTATAACCACTAACTCCTAACCTTTGACCCCTCTCTCTCTCGTCGCCCAACAGAGACCAGAGTGTTTGCGGCTATACACACCTCCCTTCATCCTGGCGCCGACCAAGGACAAGCAGACGGAGCTGGGGGAGACGTTTGGGGAGGCCTCTCAAAAGTACAACGTGCTGTTTGTGGGCTACTGCCTGTCCCACGACCAGCGCTGGCTCCTGGCCACCTGCACCGACCTGTACGGAGAGCTGCTGGAGACCTGCATCATCAGCATCGACGTGCCCAACAGGTGGGACCACCCGACAGCACACACCATCATCATCCTCACCACCATCTAGAGTCAGCAAACCTCGAGCAGAGCAGAGCATTACAAATGGCAGGCTATTGCAGCTAGCAGTTTTTTTCCCCTTAGCAAAACAATGTTTGTTTTGCATTGAGTTTTTCGTTTTTTACGATATACCAGGTAATGATGAAAACTGTCTAATAATGAAGTGTAGTAATGAATATTGCAAGGTCAACAATCTACAACTTTCCTTGCAACCTGGCAACTCTAGTGATGTGTAGTAATAAGTGTTGTGTTAAATGTTCATCTGTCGTTTCAGTGTGTGACAGAATGTGTGTGTGTGTTTTTGTTTCGCCATAGAGCGCGGAGGAAAAAAGGCTCTGCCCGGAGGTCGGGCCTGCAGAAGCTGTGGGATTGGTGCTTGGGGCTGGTGCAGATGACATCAGTGCCATGGAGGGTGGTGATTGGTCGACTGGGCAGAATGGGACATGGCGAGTTGAAAGGTGAGGTGGAGCCTTCTATTTTACTGTTATACGTTTATTTTCTTGCGTTTATTTTGTCTTACTCGTTCACTCACTCGTCTCTCTTTCTCTTCCCCTCTCTCTCTTTCCTTTCTGCCTCGGTCCCAGACTGGAGTATTCTGTTGAGCAGGAGGAACCTGCAGTCTCTGAGTCGCCGTCTCAAGGAGGTGTGTCGTATGTGTGGCATCTCTGCCTCCGACACTCCCAGCATCCTTAGCGCTTGCCTAGTCGCCATGGAGCCTCAGGGCTCCTTTGTCATCATGCCAGGTACTACGTTCTCCTGCCCTTTGTGTGTGTGTGTCTGATGGATGATGGCAGCCTATCATAATGCATGTCGCTCCCTGTTGTTATCAGATTGATGGGTCTGAGGACAGTGCTTCTCTCAGCCATAAACCACTGGTTCTCAGTCATAAACCACTTGTTCTCAAACTCCATTGATTTCTGTGTGATGTGATGGAGACTGGCATGGACCATTGATACTGTGGGTGTATAATATGGCTCTACTGCTGTATATGAGGAGGGGCTAGACTGGTCCCTCCGGACCAGTGGTTTTGGTTAAAGGAGATGGATGTCTCCTCTCCCAGGACTTGGCTTTGACCCAGACATTGTGAGTTATACTCCACAGATCCAATGATAATTATAAAATACAATAGAGCACTGGACTGAATAATAATGGCCAGTTGAAAGATCGAGGTTGCTTTTATTGGCACCACTTACATTTTTGCTGCAAGTGTTGTTACTAATTAATTGACTGATTAATGCATGATCGCTATAGCAGATGTCACCCGTTTCCATTTGTATGTATACTGTATGCGTTCAATGTAGATTCAATGAAGATGAACGTATTGTTAACCTGACTTCCTCTTTCTCTCCAGACTCTGTGTCGACAGGCTCAGTGTTCGGCCGCAGCACCACTCTGAACATGCAGACGTCCCAGCTGAGCACTCCTCAGGACACATCCTGTACCCACATCCTGGTGTTCCCCACCTCAGCCTTTGTCCAGGTGGCTAGCTCCAACTACACTACTGACACCAACATAGATATCGCCTTCAACCCCATCCCTGGTGAGTCTACTGTACCTCTGCTCCTCCCTCTGGCCTCACCTCTCAACTCTCAACTTTGACCTTACCTTTTCTTTTTCTTTTACCTTATTGAAAATAATTGATTTAGTCCATTGGAAAGAAGTAGTTTTTTGAGTTTCTCTCCTCTTCTCCTCTCCTCCTCTGTCCAGATGGGTCGGACGCCATTGGGATCTTTGACCTGCTGGACCAGGAGAACGACCTGGTGGACCCCGACATCATCAATATCCTGCCCGCCTCGCCCACCACCTCGCCCGTACACTCCCCCGGCGGCCACTACCACCAGGGGGGAGACGGCAGCAAGGTAGGCCCACCACACCACAACATGTCTCACCTGTATAGACTATAAGAGGTACTCTAGTACAGACTTTATTGAGGAAAAAACTTGTCACATGGATGACGCAGGAGAGACGAAGCAGGTACGGGAAGTAAAACATTTAATATAGAACGGACATGGAACGAGACGATAACAGCGTCAGCAAACAGATAACACAGACAAAAAACAATCAGTGCAGCAGCAGGGAACAGAGCTGGGGAACTGACAAATATAGGGGAGGAAATAAACAGATGATGAGTGAGTCCAGGTGAGTCCAATGTCGCTGATGCGCGTGACGAGGGAAGGCAGGTGTGCGTAATAGATGATAAGAGTGAGTGATGCAGGGCAGCCTGGCGCCCTCAAGCGCCAGGGGGGTAAGAGCGGGAGCAGAAGTGACACAATCTGCAGTTGCTACATCCATTTTCATACTTTTAAATGAATGAAATATACCCATTGATTATTGAAGAATATAACTTATAAATGCCTCATGAGCTTAGTTTAGATGTCATACCACATCAGAATAATATATAAGCTGGTTTCACTTCTTTGTAAACAGAGTAATTCAAACTATTTTTACATTGTATCAACACAAAACATGGTTAAAACTATAATTATGCATATATTATGTATGGTCAATTTCTTGCATCCATAGCTCATATGTCTATGAATTTGAGAGTTACATTTCTCCAGACCTCAGCTTTAAACCAAAACAGTGGCAGCTTACCGCTTTGTTATTGTTTCAATGGCAGATTGCCCCTTTAAGATGAACACAAAGATGACATTTAAGTAAAGTAATTTAATAAAGTAGATTTGGCCTGGATTGATAATGCTAGTGCTACTTAGTTTTCTTGAACAGTTGTTCTGTAATTTATGAAAAACCAAAAAGCCTTTTACAGTGTACATTATTACACGCCAGAGATGAACTCATCCTCCTCCTCTTCCCTTCCAGGGCCAGAGTACAGACCGGATGGAGTCCCACGATGAAGCTCCTAACATCCTGCAGCAGCCCCTGGCCCTGGGCTACTTTGTGTCCACAGCCAAAGCCGGCCCACTGCCTGACTGGTTCTGGTCAGCCTGCCCTCAAGCTCAGAACCAGTGTCCCCTTTTCCTCAAGGTAAACCTGTCAGACATCTGCACTCATACTCCTGGGCCCATATTCATATTGTCTCAGAGTATGAGTGCTGATCTAGGATCAACATTCTTGTAGTCTGAGACTCTTTATGAATACGGGCCCAGGATTATAATATGTCTTCTGATCTAATGCCACTTTGAAGTCATTGTTAATAGTCATTTTTAAAATAATTGTTTTTGACTGACAAGTATTCACTTGCTCCAGATATCAGTGATTGACTGACTTTTGTTTGCTCTGTTATTACTGTGTGAATGGTTTAGCTAGGCCTGTCACTGACTTCTTTTGTGTCTTGTCTTTCCCCAGGCCTCTCTGCATCTCCACGTGTCTTCAGTGCAATCAGATGAACTGCTGCACAGCAAACACTCCCACCCACTCGACTCCAATCAGACCTCAGACGTACTCAGGTAAACATTGGGGATGGGCATGAGTAATCAAGTAATTCAAATCAAATCAAATGTTATTTGTCACATTCACCAAATACAACAGTGAAAAACTTACTTACAAGCCCTAACCAACAGTGCAGTTTAAACAAAATAATAAATAAATACCCCCCAAAAATATGAATAAGAAATAAAAATAACTAATAATTAAAGAGCAGCTGTAAAATAACAATAGCGAGGCTATATACAGGGGGTACCGGTACAGAGTCAATGTTCGGGGGCACCGGTTAGTCGAGGTAATTGAGGTAATATGTACATGTAGGTAGAGTTATTAAAGTGACTATGCATAGATAATAACAGAGTAGCAGCCGTGGAAAGGGGGGGGGGGGGGGAAATGCAAATAGTCTGGGTAGCCATTTGACGAGATGTTCAGGAGTCTTGTGGCTTGGGGGTAGAAGCTGTTTAGAAGCCTGTTGGACCTAGACTTGGCTCTCCGGTACCGCTTATCATGCGGTAGCAGAGAGAAAAGTCTATGACTAGGGAGGCTGGAGTCTTTAACAATTTTTAGGGCCTTCCTCTGACACCGCCTGGTATAGAGGTCCTGGATGGCAGGAAGCTTGGCCCCAGTGATGTACTGGGCCGTACGCACTACCCTCTGTAGTGCCTTGCGGTCGGAGGCTGAGCAGTTGCCATACCAGGCAGTGATGCAACCAGTCAGGATGCTCTCGATGGTGCAGCTGTAGAACCTTTTGAGGATCTGAGGACCCATGCCAAATCTTTTCAGTCTCCTGAGGGAGAATAAGTTTTGTCGTGCCCTCTTCACGACTGTCTTGGTGTGCTTGGACCATGTTAATTTGTTGGGGATGTGGACACCAAGGAACTTGAAGCGCTCAACCTGCTCCACTACAGCCCCATCGATGAGAATGGGGGCGTGCTCGGTCCTCCTTTTCCTGTAGTCCACAATCATCTCCTTTGTCTTGATCACGTTGAGGGAGAGATTGTTGTCCTGGCACCACACGGCCAGGTCTCTGACCTCCTTCTTTAGGCTGCCTCGTCGTTGTCGGTGATCAGGCCTACCACTGTTGTCATCGGCAAATCTAATGATGGTGTTGGGAGTCGTGCCTGGCTGTGCAGTCATGAGTGAACAGGGAGTACAGGAGGGGACTGAGCACGCACCCCTGAGGGGCCCCCGTGTTGAGGATCAGCATGGTGGATGTGTTATTACCTACTCTTACCACCTGGGGGCGGCCCGTCAGGAAGTCCAGAATCCAGTTGCAGAGGGAGGTGGTTAGTCCCAGGGTCCTTCGCTTAGTTATGAGCTTTGAGGGCACTATGGTGTTGAACACAGCTGTAGTCAATGAATAGCATTCTCACTTAGGTGTTCCTTTTGTCCAGGTGGGAAAGGGCAGTGTGTAGTGTAATAGAGATTGCATCATCTGTGGATCTGTTAGGGCGGAATACTTGAGTACTCGAACGGACGTCAAAGCTCCATCGTTAACCAGAGATTTAAACAAATTCAAATACTGTAAAACTATTTGGTGGAATGTGCTTTGTGGCTGCCCGAACAGGCAAGTGAAATTTTGTCTTGAAGACAACATTCATTTGTTTTGACTCTAGTGTCCATTTGTACATGTGTATTTGCGGGGCACAACAAAAAAGAAACCAAGCCAAGCATCGCACTGTTCTTCTCCCTAAATGTCCTTTCCCCACCGTATCTCATTCACTCAATTGCGTTCCCGACCGCTACCTCTACACACACATACTGAGTGCACACACCAGCTCCCGTTAGGCCTACAGAAATAAATGCCTAAAAAACGTGTCTAACTGATGGGATACACAAGCTATATTCTTTGCCAAATGATGACACATTCAAAATGGACTGGTTGATTGACGTAGGAAAATATGTGTCCAATCAACAAGCTGCAGTTTTGGAATAATTGCGTCCCGTCTATTTTCCGCTTAAGTTACTTTGTGAACTGCTAGTGCCATTTAGAATAGGTTAGCCTAGGCTGTAACCCTCTTGAACATAGACAGATTCCACACTGAAAAAATGCAAAAACATTTGTTTTTAAAAGACAAAGAGCGTATTTTCATCAGAATCCTTAAGTATATGCCTATTCACCAAACAAATGTCCTGGTCATAATTCATTACCATGCAGTTTTCAATTTGGAATTGTTCATAAAAAAAAATATTCCAAAGAACAGTCAGAATAAACTAAATTCAATGTCTGTATATCTAGTTTTGGTTTGTAACCCTGAAAAAACGTGCTAAATTGAGTCCCGTTTCAAATTATCACTCTTTGAGAACAACTAACTGTTCCAGGCATGAGATGTGCATCACTTTGCACTGGCAACTTTTTTCAGTATGGAAAAATGTTCAGTTCTATTTTATTCTGTTATATTACGTCATGTTTTTTTATACTATAAAATAGGTGTGTCTCCCCTGTGATAAGGGCTCTGGAAATAAGAGTGTATTGTCTACAAAATGAACAAAAGATAGCTATGCCATTGCACAGCAATAGGCTCCTTCTACGAGCAAGCGCCACTGCTGAAATTACTGCCTTTTTGAAGATTGTGTTCCACGATATAATGTAACCAGTTGAAATTATGGTTTCAATAAAATTATCTTAAATGGCACTTTCTTTTCTATTGACTGAATATACACTGAGTATACAAAACATTAGGAACACCTTCCAAATATTGAGTTGCACCCACTTTTCCCTTCAGAACAGCCTCAATTCGTCGGGTATGGGCTCTACAAGGTGTCGAAAGCGTTTCACAGAGATGCTGGCCCATGTTGACTCCAATGCTTCCCACATTTGTGTCAAGTTGGCTGGATGTCCTTTGTGTGGTAGACCATTCTTGATACACACAGGAAACTGCTGAGCATGAAAAACCCCGCAGCGTTGCAGTTCTTGACACACTCAAACTGGTGCACCTGATACCTACTACCATACCCCGTTCAAAGGCACTTAGTGTAAATCTTTTGCCTTGCCCATTCACCCTCTGAATGGCACACATACACAATCTAAGTCTTAGCTTTTACCTGGATTCACCTGGTCAGTCTATGTCATGGAAAGAGCAGATGTTCCTAATGTTTTGTACACTCAGTGAATATGGGCCAATTTAGTCATTAGGATTTGTTATACGTAATGGTTATGATAAATTAATCATTGTTGCTATCTGATGGCATATAGATAAATGTGCACTTACTGTATGTTTTTCCAGCACGAACCTTGTGTTCTAAAAATATGTGTTTTTCCATTTGATAAAAAAAAATCATGTGAGTCCTCGAACAGTCAAAAAATGTAAAATTCCCATCCCTAGTAAACACACACATACACAGAAATGTATTTCCATTCAAAATCCTATTTTCCCTAACCCTAATTATAACCGTAACACTAAACCTAACACCTAAGCTTAAAATAGCCTTTGTCCTATGTGGGAAATGTCCCCATGAGGGATAATTTTCCTTGTTTTACCATCCTTGTGGGGACTTTTGTGGATTTTAGGTCCCCATGAGGATATAAAAATGAGACCACACACGAACACATTATGCAGTCACAAACACACTCCGCAGTCAAAGGGTGAATCTCATCCACGGCTCAGCCATTAAAGATCTTTGGACATGCTTTCAATCAATTTCTGGTCTATCTAAAGTGCTTATCAAAGAGATAGTAATGTATTCCACTTGATCTCAAGGTTTGTGCTCACTTTGAGAGGTGTGTTCGTTGTGAATAACACATGCCGTGTCTCTCCTCCTCCTTCCTCTCTCCTTCCCTCTGTAGATTTGTGCTGGAGCAGTACAATGCCCTTTCCTGGTTGACGTGTGACCCCGCGACGCAGGATCGGCGCTCCTGTCTGCCCATCCACTTTGTGGTGCTCAACCAGATGTACAACTTCATCATGAAGATGTTGTAACAAATAGCCTAAAGGGTGGAGGGGAAGGGGAGAAAATTAGGGGACATGCCAAAGGAAATTCCAACCTGGCAGGGTGATGCTGGACTTGAATAGGAGTAGATTAGAGAAGGCTGCTGGATGGAAGGAATGCCTTGGCCGTAGCGACGGCAATAGAAACGGGTCATAGAAACGGGTCATAGAAACATCTCAGTCTGCTCCTACCACTGTGGTGGAAGAAGAAAACGAAGAAGATGAAGAAGAAGAAGGGAGATTTCTGGAACGGGTGATGCTAATAACAGGAACAAGAGAAAAAGAGAGAGATCCCGGTTGCCATTGTATTTTCTGTGGTAACGCCATGGTAACACTGTGGAAAAACCGTTTGGGAAACATGTAAAGTATTGGAAATCAAGTCTCATTTCAGTGATCGAAAAACTTGAATGGATCCTTGGTTTTAAGACCCGAAAAATTCCCTTTTTTCCTTTGGATGACATTTTATCCAAATGAAATGCCTGCATCTATCTTATTTATTGTAAGTTTTTAAATGTATGATTTGTCTTAATCTCTTTTATATATAAAAAATATCTTGAAGGTTTATATCGCCTTCCTGCTTTAAAGCAATTGGTCTAAGATATATGTAATCTTCTTAATTAAAAAACAAACAAAACCCCCAGAAAAATGAAATAAAGTCGCAGTAGTTTGCTTTTAGAGTATTATTTTTTGTATTGGGGACAGAATATTTGTATTGTCACAATGTACAGAAGAAGTAGATTGGAGAATTATGTCCATGCCTTTGTGCGTGCAGGATTTACAGCTAAGCTGTAGCAGCAGAGGACTTGTACAGCAATGAAGTTCACTGTGTTCAAATAAAGAGGTACATTGTCATATATAGTATTTTATACCACATTTAGACAAAAAAAAACAAACGGCAATATATATAAATAATTATATATGAATGCCGTGCCAGCGATGGGTGGTGCGGCTTCTGTTTTAGGAATAAAGTGCGTCAACTCAATTTTACCTGTGCATTTGTTGTGGTTCTTGCTTACTGGGAGAGGGATTGTGATGTGCAATTATTTGGAAGAAAACCATTGGCTTCTTTTGGATGTAGCTGACCTCAGGTTTGACCCCTGTCTGGTGACAGATCTTGACAGAGGAATAAAAAAGAATAGAGCAAAAAGAGCTCCTATCCTGTCCTTTCAGATATGCAGTGTCCTTCTAGCACATCCCTTTATACCGCTAGCCTGGTGAGCCAGCCTGAACTTGCGAATTTACATGAATGGTCGCGACACAGATAGCGCAGCTGTAATCAGTCTGGTATATATGAGGCTACTATACCTCTTCTTATCCATACAAATCCCAATTGGCTTTTGAGGTTTCTTTTTTTGACACCATTTCTGAGTGGTTACGGATGCATTTAGACCAACTCTATTTTACTTCTATGTGATAGTAAATGTGTGGTGTAAATTAACTTTAACCGGATATGGAGGGAAGCCCATGGATATGCAGTGTTTATTTGTGCACAGAGGAAGATTGATCTCTTGTATCTTCGCCTGTTCGGAATAAAATTGTACTTTCCCTAAAATCCAATGTCATGTATCTTCTCTTGCATAATTCTGACACCTCAACATATTCATGCATAAGACTGCAAGACATTTTCTATTGTAAAAATCTAGGCCTATGGACTATGGTCTGCTTTTGTGTGTAGACAGGCCTGTATACAGATGTATCAATATATTATTTGAACTCAGAAAAACGTGATTCCAATGTATACAAATAGTGCCTGTTTTTTTTAAACTAAAATGTTTTTTAAGTCATGGTCCAAATCGGGATTGTTACAGGATCTGCATTTTTTAAATAGTCTGTCAACAAGAAAGAAAGACTTGTGATTCAGGCACATAGTAGTCCGCAAGGATGATGAAAGCACTGACAGTCCCGGTCCTGGAGACCCGAATGTGCAGGGTTTTATTCTAGCCCAGTTCTAACCTGATTCAACATCAGTGTGCGCTGGCACTAGACAATGTTGCACTGGAACAAAATCCTTCAACCCTGTAGAATAATCAGAGGAAAAAAGCATTATAGAAGCATTATAGACTTTTGTAAAACAGTTGCTAAAAGATAAGGTATTAATATTGTTCCTTTATTCAACCATGATTTTGTTTGGCTGTCATCCAGGGGGGTAGAACAGCAGTCTGACAAAAAGTGCACGCGGAGCGCCCGAATGCATGCTAGTAATGCTAGTGCTAGCTACTCCCAGGCACTCTGCTAGCTAGCGGTGGTGGCTGAACATTTTGCCCACATCTGCCCATATAGCCTTTAATGTTGAAGTAGTCACTTATGTACATTAATTTATTGTGATCATATTGTAAATATGTATTTATCTGAACATAGGTTGAATTACTTTGTACAGACAGATTCGTAAGAATGAGACTGTCAGAGTTCGCGAGCTAGCTACGTTAGCTAACTGTTAGGAGGAGAAATACGGATACAGCGAATGCATACGAGTGGCTGTTGTGCTACGTGAGTGAGAGGTTTGACGTCCTAAAGGCTACATTCCTTCGTTGAAACATCCCTAAAGAAGGTAATGTTACATTTATACCGGTTGACACGTGTTTTATTATCGATTAATGATAACATGTATATTTAAAGAACTCCACCGTCAGACATACTAGGCTAGCTTATCTAGCTGTAGCTGACTGAGCTAACTAGCATGGTAGCTAGCTAGCTACTAGTTATGTTAACATCAGCCCATTATTGCCATTTTTTTCATCGTGAAATCATGTTAATGTAAACTAGTTTAACTAACTAGGTAAGCTCCATGCTCTTAAAATCATCAGGAAGTGTTTCATGATCATGTTATAACGTTAGCTAGTTAAGAAGTCAGCACAAAGCAAGTTTAGCTTAGCTAGTAGGATTGTTAGCAATACCTTTTATTCACAGCCTGTTCCTGAATAAGTCACCAGCTTTCTGGCTAACTTGCTGATAAACTAAGGATGCTAAATTATTTTTGTGCACATGACTGCATGGAAAACACTAATATTGAAGCTCCAAATCCAAAGCAACAAACTTCTGAAGCAAGTCATTTGAATGCCAAGCTACAAATAGTTCAACTTTAAGCTGGCGCATCAGGACAGCATCAACTAAAAACCTCACTCTGTCCAGTCTCTCAGGTGTGGACCCAGTCCCAGACTACCAGCAGAGAGGTGTGGACCCAGTCCCAGACTACCAGCAGAGAGGTGTGGACCCAGTCCCAGACTACCAGCAGAGATGTCAGAAAGTGCAGGGCTGCAGTTTGTCAGCCCATATGCCTTTGAGGCCATGCAGAAGGTGGATGTGGTGCGTCTGGCTGCCCTGAGTGACCCAGAGCTGAGGCTGCTGCTGCCCTGCCTGGTTCGGATGGCTCTGTGTGCCCCAGCCGACCAGAGCCAGTCCTGGGCCCAGGACAAGAAGCTCATCCTGCGCCTGCTCTCCGGGGTGGAGGCTGTCAACTCCATTGTGGCCCTCCTGTCTGTCGATTTCCATGCTTTGGAGCAGGATGCCAGGAAGGAGCAGCAACTCAGGTAAAACCTTTGAATGATCTCAGAGACACTAGTTAACTGTATTATTACACTAAAGGACACTCAACTCAAGTAAACAACTCATACAGGTCGAGTAGATGTGTTTGGTTAGTAATATGACTAACCTCATATTTAGCTTTTTATAAATAAACTTGGAGAATCAAAATCAAATACATATTTTTTGTCTCTCCCTTTTGTTTAGCAGAGTAAAGAGTTTGTTTAGCATGTTGTGTGGATGGTAGTGTCAGGACCAGTATCGCAATATT
This sequence comes from Salvelinus alpinus, assembly GCF_045679555.1. Taxonomy (NCBI): domain Eukaryota; kingdom Metazoa; phylum Chordata; class Actinopteri; order Salmoniformes; family Salmonidae; genus Salvelinus; species Salvelinus alpinus. Next base: position 86,185,559 of record NC_092086.1, read on the forward strand.
TTTTCCATTGCAAAAATTGAAAACATGAAGTAGACTCTTTTATCCTTTAAAAATCCACTGTATGTAAAATATTGTGTGCTATAGCTTGGAAAATAAATACATGTGACTGGATGACAACATAATGATTTGTTTTCAACATTAGGGCTATTTTCCTAAAGAAGATAAATCCGCTTAGTGTCTTCTTTCCTTGCCACGATACCAACAAGTATCGCAATATTAGTATTGCGATACTGGTGTTGTCCCAGCCTTAGTGGATCGGAGATACTGATTGTTCTGGTGTGGTGGTGTCCCCTCTGACAGGCACAAGGCGGGTGGCTCTAATGGAGAGAGCATCCTGGTGTCTCAGCTGCAGCATGGCCTCACCCTGGAGTTTGAACACAGTGACCCTCTCAGGAGACTCAGGCTGGCACTCAGTGAACTACTGGCCATCATGAACAAGGTAAGTCATCTCACTGCTTCCCACGGGGTTAGTTTAACATGTGTATGGTACTTTACCAGGCAAGGGGGAAACTCACCACCTCCACCACCAAACCACCTCCACCACCAATGGGTAGCGCCCAACTGAATCACGTGGCCCTGCCTTTAGTAAACGTCCAGTTTATCATACTCAATATTGTATTTGTGTGTTGTTAATTTGGCTGTGTTTTGTCTTACAGGTGGCTGATTCCAATGGGGAATGGTTCCTGAAGTCCTCTGAGCTATTTGAGAGCCCTGTTTACCTGGAAGAAGTTGCAGATGTTCTCTGTATACTTCAAGCAGGTACTCGCATCAATAGAAAATACCTCATTATGTGGAAATGACCCAGTTTTCTAAAACATACCTATTTGAGAATCAGCATTTTCTCTGATTTTGATTTGGAAGCTGAAGCTTTTCTCAGATCAAATAACTGGTTTTGCACGGAACCCCCAAGTTTGATGTCTGCAATCTCCCCCCCTTGTCCTCAGAGTTGCCCTCTCTGCTGCCCATCATAGACGTGGCAGAGGCTTTGCTGCATGTGAGAAACGGTGACTGGTTTCTGTGCCTGCTGGTTGCCAACGTCCCTGACAGCTTTAATGAAGGTAGGGTGAAAGATGCAAAATAATGTCTATGAAAATTAACAATAAATATATATTCTATGTTTGGACTGTTACAATATGTTGCACAAATTGTTTAGCTTTACCATGCCTGTACTACTAATTATAAGACCGCATTAGTTGATTAGCTGGTTTTATTGAGCCTGCAGCCCACATATGTTTGGCAAGCTGATCCTAGTCTATAGGTGGAGTATATTTAATCTAATAGAATAATCAGTGTCTGTATAGATCCCAATGTAATTCTAGGCAGATAATTATTGACATTGGCTGCCTATTCCACATTTCTTCACCCAGTTAGGTATTTCCCCTTGTAATTGGACAATGTTTCAGCCCCAGAGGTAGGACTAGATTAATGTGTTCTCCTTATAATATAGATGATGAGTATGATTGTCTTGCTTCTGGCCCAGAGTGTGTGTGTTCTCTGCTTTGAGAGATACATTATGAAGATCTAGCTCTGCTAGCAGCCTCTCTGGTGCCTTCTTATCAACCAGGGGGTCAGGCCTGAGTCAATAGCTCATTTGCGTTAGCAAGGCCAGCGAGAAGGAAGCAGTCAGTCGGCAGACATTACATAGCGCTGAACATTAGTGAATCCTCATGGCTTGCTATTGGAATTGGCCTCTTTCATATAAATGGGCGGGAAATGGGCCCTGTCTTAAGGCATCAAGTGTGAGGCATAACTTTGCCCAGCATATTTACTTCTTCCATTCCTTTACCCAGATTTGTGTGTATTAGGTATATGTTGTGATATTGTTGGAAACACAAGCAAACACAAGCATTTTGCTACACCCGCAATAACATCTGCTAAACAAGTGTATGTGACCAATACAATTTGAACATGAAGTGGTAACTAACTTGGTCTCCTTGAGTCTTTTATGGCATATGCAATTCTTTGTAAGTAGGGGAGATGGAAGCTAAAATAGTTTCAGTTAGCTAATGACTGCCTACAATGACGGCCTACCAAAAGGCAAAATCCCCGCAGGAGGGATTTTGCCTTTTGGTAGGCCGTCATTGTAAACAATAATTTGTTCTTAACTGACTTGCCTAGTTAAATCAATAAAATAAAATATGGTTGCCTGGCAGTGGAGGCTGGTGTGAGGAGCTATGGGCTCATGTAATGGCTAGAATGGAATCAATGGAACTGTATCAAACATATGGAAACAACATGTTTGACTCGGTTCCATTTATTCCAGTTCAGGATTACAATGAGCCTGTCCTCTTATAGCTCCCACCAGCCTCCACTGTTGTCTGGCTGGCTGGCTGCTACTGCCTGAGTACCACTGAACACGCAGATTGGCAAGTGTTTTTCTGTTCGTCATTAGAAAAACAAGATTTCAGTCTTGGTGTGTTTCCTGACTGATTCCTCGTTTGGTTAATGTTTGTCCCCCATGAGACACTGTAGTCACGGAAGCCTATGTCACTTCCTCAAAATCCCCAGAATGAATATAAGATGACAAATGTAGATGTTTTTGCCAAGGATGTTTTAGTTGCGCAATTGTTCATCTTAGGTGTTTGGTGCAGTATTTCTCAAGTAAAAGAATGTTCAACGTGTTGTCTTATGTAAACGAAGTTGTACTGCTGGGCAGGTCTGTCTCAATGTCTATGCTATTGGATAGAGAGAAATCACCGCAGCTGTTCACCCCATGTTAGTGGGCAAACGGACATCGTCAAATCAAAACCCAACCTTCATTTACCCATTGTGATGCACAGATGTTCCAAACTCTGTTTTAGACAAGCCTGACTTTATGGCACAAATTATCCTATTTACACTTTGTAGTAAAATATGACACGAGAATAACTGTTTCTGACTCATATCGATGCCACATAGGCCATTCACAGGGATTTGTTGCTTTTTAAGGAATGAAAAATAATAGTAATCAAATAAGTAATATACACAACTGAAATGTTTGATTTAAAGTCGGTAATGTGAATATGTTACGGTTAATAAGTGATAAGACGTAATGGGCATTAACTACCATAATGGGGCTCTAATTGTTTTATTCTGTGTTACAGCATTTCACTCTGTCAGCAGAAAAGGCAGGTGATGGCTGAGGGAAGCTCTAAAATAATGTAAAATATTTTTTATTGAATTCGAAAACCGTTATTATTTTTTAAACAATCTAACCAAAACCAAACCAACCTCAAACAGCACTAATCGCTCAGCACTAGTTTTAGTGCATGTCACAGTCTGTTGGCCATAAACATTTAGTCTTTTAAACTGTCAGTTACAGTGAATAACCGGTCAAAAAGAGAAGCCCTGTTAAAGTGCATGTGCTTTTGAGAGCTATTAGATCTTATTTACAGGCAAATAAATGAGCAATGATTCCATGCCTCGTTGGATTTCTGTAAGCAGTCCGTCTACTATGGCATAATGCACTGCTACAGACATTGAAGATGAAGCAAACAGACAGAGAAAATGCTCTGGCGGGACAAAGAACAATTGTTACAGATCCTTGAGAGAAGATTAAAAACATGGAACAATGGCTTGTTTTCGTGCATCTTTCATATCCTCTGTTATTATTAATAACAACAAATTATTTGAATAACCCAAACATGAAAATCTATTATCAAAATCAAATTTCATCAGTCAAATCCCATTATTCCATAACTTTTTTATTTGTACAGATTTCATACAGATGTATTTGTAAAATAGTATTTTGATAAGAAAATGTAACACATCCTCTGAAAAGAACAACCATTCTTCGCATAACATGTAACTGATATCTGTGGTGTGTTCAGTGTGCAGGGGCCTGATAAAGAACGGGGAGCGTCAGGATGAGGAGAGCATGGGAGGGAGACGCAGGACAGAGGCCCTGAGACAGCTGTGTCAGATGAACCCCTCCCAGGCACTCAACATCAGAGCCATGGTGGTGAGTCCATCTCTCTTATGCCTTTTTCACACTGTCGTACTGACATGAACCATTTGTCCTTTCCAGCAACTAGGGTGGATTTGTAACCGGGCCAGCACAGTACAGCTCGGCTCTAAAACCGCAGAGCTGTGCAAATGCCACTGCTGTTTGCTGCCCTGATGAACACTGTCATGCTGTCCTGTCCACTGTGTGTTTGTCCTCCCCAGGTGGAGGAGTGTCACCTGCCAGGTCTGGGTGTGGCCCTGACCCTGGACTATAAGCCTGACACGGCCGATGATGCAGTCAGCCCTCTGGTGTCCTACGTCAGTGGGCTGCTGCTGGGCACCAATGGGAAAGTACGCACCTGGTTCAGCATGTTCATACGCAACGGACAACAGGTGAGGAACACTGCCTACAGTGAGATTTGAACTATACAAATGTACATTCTGCTCCTCAAACACACACACCGGTCTCACCGATACCTTCTACTCTCTTACAAAACTCCCCTCCCTCCCTCAGAGGAAGCGTGAGAGCAGTTCAGTGCTGTGGCAGATGCGTAGGCAGCTGTTGTTGGAGCTGGTGGCCATCTTGCCCCGGTCGCGCAGCACCCACGAGCCCAACGACAGTGTGGAGGACGCAGAGAGCAGCTCTGGGTACTCTGGTCTCCGGGAGGAGCACGTGGTGAAGGCCTCCGCCCTGCTCAGACTCTACTGTGCCCTCATGGGCATCGCAGGACTCAGGTAGGTGACACCGAGGGAGGGGAGATCAGTTGGGATAGCACTGATGGTATCTCATAGTTCCACTGTTTGAAATGTTCATGAATTATTTTCATGAGGGGGGAGACTGTACCTTAGGTGAGTTTTTTTTAAAGGATGTAATTAAACTTTGGAAGATTTCTGTGTCTTTGTAATTGTGTGTTTGTGACATGTTGAAGTAATGTGTGTGTCTTTCCCCCGTTGACAGGCCCACTGATGAGGAGGCAGAGCAGCTCCTCCAGCTCATGACCAGTCGACCCCCGGCCACTCCAGCTGGGGTTCGATTTGTCTCTCTGTCCTTTTGTAAACTACTGGCCTTCCCCACACTCGTCAGGTAGGACCACGAGCAACATCTTTATATGAATTTGATGTATAAAAACACACGTCAAGAAAGAATGACACTGACGTGTTCAACACATTAAATGGTTGGGAGGAGAGGGCAATACTAGTCAGGGCTTGACATTAACTTTTTTAGCCACTTGTTCTTTGGACAAGAAGGACAGATAAAAACATTTTTTTTAAAGTAATACTTTTCAAAATGTTAAACGGTCTGTAACACAATTTTAAAACGCATTGCTATCTTTTTTTTACCATAGAGAATCAGAAGCTTATTGGCTTCTTTGTATATTCAAGCCAGTCTCAAAATACAACACTCCCCTTTAAAGGCTCTCCTGGAGGATAGTTGGCACCCTTGTTAGCCTATAAAATATTACAACATTAGGCTACAATTACAACCAAATACTTTTTCATCTCTTTATAAAATAATTCCCTCTAGGGATCCAAAATTAATACAACCACTGCATGTAATTGTATTTTTTTTAAAGCAATGAGGCTGATGCAACCGATCAGACCGTTTAGCTTAAAATGTTTTTCAACTTTTATTTCTTCATATTATAAGCTTGAACAGTGTGCACATGGCTTTAGGGTACGTGCGAATGTTCCAAAACGTGCAATTAGCGGGAAAACACCGTTCTCAAAAGTGCATTGCACGTGCAAGTGGTTTCATGTGACAGAGATGAAAATATCCGTTACAAATGAAGAATGAGGGGGGCTCTAAAGATGTATCAACTAGCATGGGTTACTAATATGGCAAAAATTATGTCTTTGGCTGCTGGACAATAAAATAATGCTGGTTTTGAAAACCAATAGAACATGAGAAAAATGCTGGTTTCAATCAATAAATTGTTTATAAAATAATTTCCTCAACGTTTCTGTGGTTGTATTTTGGCTAGGCTACTTTAAAACAAGGTAAGACATGCTTTATAAAATGACATAAAACGTCTAGGTTTTAAACAATTACGTTTATGGTTAAATCGTTTTAAAATGCTCATTGCCTCCACTCAGATTCAAGGTGGGTGATGTGTGGTGCTCAACAGGCACGGCCCTTAACTCTCCAGTCTTGTGACCACTTGATCTGAAGTAACGTGCCTCCACTTGATCTGAAGTAACGTGCCTCCTTTGTTGACCGAATCAGGCCTTTAGGTGTTAATGTTAATTATCCTTCCTTATATTTGTCATATTTGTTTTTATTTATGTACATTAAAAGTCGATTTTAATATTATTCCAATGTTGGCCTTTGATCCAATTCTGATCGGAGTAATTGTTTGATATTGTGATTTAACAACTTAAATCTATTATTCTTGTCTGACTTTTTAAAACTTGTCCTGGACAAGAGGACAAGCGTTAATGTCGAGCCCTGCTAGTATAAAAATCACACAAACGAACACAGTACAAAGTATTCACAGCTCTGATCTAATGTGTCAATGTGACAGTGAAAGGCTAACAGTAGTCTTTATATCTACTACCAAGCAGATGGCAGAAAGATTCTCGCTGGGTTAACAGAGCCAGATTAAACAGGTGGCTTCTCTGGAGCGTTATACTGAGTGGTATCTGTGGCTACGTGACGGTGTTGTGTGATATTGTGTCTCTCCTGCAGCACCCCGGAGCAGGAGCAGCTGATGGTGATGTGGCTCAGCTGGATGATCAAAGAAGAGGAGTACTTTGAGAGGTGAGGATGGTGGCCTGGTCCTTATGTAATGATAAACATTACCAGACCTGGGTTCAAACAGTATGTATTTTCTTTCATATACTTTAGCTTTCCTTGATTGCGCTTCAATCGGTGCAATCATTTCACACGATATGGGCATTTCATTAGCAAACCTCCAAAATGGTCATGATGACATGAGTCATGCGTGTCTCTCGACATTCAGTAATTGTCTTCCAGTTAAACAGGCTCAGAATTTAACAATGTCTGACAAAAAAGTGCCCTGAGTGTTCTTTTTCATGCCCCCAGTTCCAGTCAGAGTTCCCTGTGTTTCTCTGGTAGGAGAAAGGCTGAGGCCAGACAGAGCTCGTCTCAAAACAAACAGTGCAGGGATGCGAGGCAGGGTGGGTGGTGATGGATGAGGGTGGGAGTTGGGCTGGAAGGGGGAACAAACCCGGGAGGCCCCGACAGGCTTTTAAAAATGTAATAAGCCCTTCATTGAACCATGAGTTATCACTGCAGCAGCCCAACTCCCCCTCTGGGATGGTAAATGAGTGTTGGCCGGCGCCGTGGAGGGGACACTAGGCCGGAGGAGGGGGGTGTCTAATATAGCTGGGCATAATCATTTTATTAAAGTGCTGTCCTCTAAGATGCATTGTAAGCCGCCGGTTTAAATCTCTCTCTCCTCTGTCTCTCCTGACCCCCTTTTTTTCTCTCTCTCCCTCTCTCACACACTCTTGTGTGTACAGTGCTGCAGGGGTCGCCGCTTCCTTCGGAGAGATGCTATTACTGGTTGCCATGTATTTCCATAGCAACCAGCTCAGCGCCATCATCGAGCTGGTCTGCTCCACTTTGGGGATGAAGGTAAGGTGGAGGGATCGATAGTCCAGTCAGAGGGAGAGTGGCTAACTGTTGTACTTCCTCAACTTCAGCTATGCAGGGAGCCTACAAACAGAGAGGGCTGCCTGCCAATACACTGACTGTTGTGTTCAGTTATTTTGGCTGTCACTTCATTTCTCAGAGAAAGAGGGTGCAATGTAATTTGGTTGTATTGAATTTTATTCTCACCCTAGGCTGTCGGCACTGTATCCATTCTGCTTTTGTCATGTAGAATTTCTGTTATCCAATATGAATAGAGTGGAATTATTAACTGCCAGGTTCATTCATTGCCCTCAGGATGTTTTCACTAGGTATTGGCTGCAATATAAGCAACTCTCTTGGTTGATACCAGTCTAACTGATCCTTCTGTAAATGATACCAGTCTAAACTGATCTCTTGGTAAATGCCACCCTTTCTTCCCTGCAGATTGCAATTAAGCCCAGCTCTCTGAGCAAAATGAAGACCATCTTTACCCAGGAGATTTTCACTGAGCAGGTACTTCATCCACACAGCCATATATACAATTTGTCCACAGTCCACAGCCTAATCTTTTTAGATAGCATATTTCTTTATGACTTACATGTTGTTTATTTGCTATACAGTGCCATATTATTTCAACATTTCAGTAATTATAATGATTTACCTATTTCAACTTTTCAACTTGTTTCATTATTCATTTTTTTGTATTTGGACTGATTTGATCCTCCATCCGTAGTTTTGGCCAGGTGTATTGAAACTGTATTGATTTTTGTCGAGGTGGTCACTGCCCACGCTGTGAGGGTGGCGGTTACCAACAACCTGAGTGCCAACATCACAGGCTTCCTGCCCATCCACTGTATCTACCAGCTGCTCCGCAGCAGAGCCTTCACCAAGCACAAGGTCTCCATCAAGGTAGGCCGTTCTCCAGTCTGTGGTTCTGTTATTGGCCTCATGCCTTTTCTGTTCATTCATGGCTCCATCTACTGGTTACTTCCAATTAATGAGGGTTGTGACTTTGGTGAGCAGCATGGTGAATTCCACTTGCTATAAAAGGAGATATGGGAAAGAGCACTTACACCTGATAAATAGTTTAACTGTTTACTGGTACTAGCCTTTTTGGTACAATAGTCTATACAACAAATACATATTAATATACACATTAATACTGTTGAATTCCATGTCTCCAATAGGACTGGATCTACAGGCAGCTGTGTGAGACATCCACCCCGCTCCACACCCAGCTGCTGCCCCTCATCGATGTGTACATCAACTCCATCCTGACCCCAGCCTCCAAGGCCAACCCTGAGGCCACCAACCAGCCAATCACTGAGCAGGAGATCCTCACCGTCTACCAAGGCTCCACTGCAGGGGTGAATGAGTTTTTAAACACGCACGTAACACACACACACACACACACACACACACACACACACACACACACACACACACACACACACACACACACACACACACACACACAGGGGGTAAGGTTTTCTAAAGACTGGGGTGGGTTTTCCTCTTACTTTTTACCTAGCCTTTGCTCCTTTCATATTTATTTTGATGCTGACAAACTCCCCAGTACCTGCCAGTGACAAGAATACCCATAACATGATGCTGCCACCGCAATACTTAAACATACATAGGGTTTTCACCCAAACCTGTATTTTTTAATTTAGGCCAAAAATGTAATTCCTTTGTCGTGCAGTATTACTTAACGGCCTTGTTGCCAACAGAATAAATTGAGTGGATTTTTTTTTTAACACAGGCTTCATTCTATTAATTTAGTCATACAGGCCAATAATGTGCATAGATTGCATTGTTGTTGATCCTCTTAATTTTCAAGTATTGTGGTGGCAGCATCATGTTATGGGTATGCTTTTCACTAGCAGGGACTGGGGAGTTTGTCAGCATCAAAATAAATATGAAAGTAGCAAAGCCCAGGTAAAAAGTAAGAGGAAAACCCACTGTCCTTTCCTGTAAACCTAACCTGGTTAACATTTTTTTTTTTTTAAATCATCTTGGGATAGTTTTATTTTTCAGTGGGACAATTACATTTCATTGGTAAAGACACAGAATGGCTTGCCAAGAGGTGCTGAATGGTCCAGTCGCAGTCTATACGTAAATCTTGAAATTCAGAGGCAAGGTTTGAATGTTGCTTTCCATCAATGATTCCCAACCAAATTTACTGAGCTTGAGCAATTTATACAAAAACAATAGATTTATGTTGCCCTCAGAGTAGTGCAAGGTTGCTAGAATCTTATTTAATATGATCCACAGCTGTAATAGTCGCTGTCGGTATTCGATAGAACGTGACCTTTTGTTGTCTGCTTGTTTTAGTCAATTACAAAACTACATTTAAGAAAAGTACATGTCTAAAAAGGACTTTTCCTGACCATTCTCACTACTTAGAAAAATGTAATATTGTAGGCCTGCGTGAGTGCTAGCTATCTACTGACCGGAACAGCTAGCCAATACCAACAACACAAACAAACGGACTATACAGCTACAAGTAGTGAGTGGAGTTACACGGACTATACTGAACAAGTTAAAAGTCTTACCTGTGATGAAACGTTTTCCACACACATAGCTACGTGTAGCCTACTTGAACACAGCGTCCCCACATTTCCCACTCCCACACCGAATAGCCTGAAGCCACAGGGATCTTCTTGCAGGCTCCATTTCCCTACATGGGAGCATTTCGAACTGTAGGTTGGGGCTTTTAACCTGGTTACGTTTACATTGAAGAATACAGCAGCTTTTCGGCGTGTTTTGTTATTTCTGTATAATTGATGATGAAGTTGGCTCTTATTTTACAATGGTGGTCAGTAGGAAAGAGTGTTTGGGGGAAAACAATCTATGGGCGTGGTCAAGGGAATTCTGATTATTATGTGAATATCGAGTATGGCTGCCATAGGTGCTTCCACTAAGTGTTAACCCAGGGGTCTTTATTTTATTCATTTGGAAAATGTTCTATAAAATAAATGTCACTTTGAAAATGTGGAGTAGGTTGTGTAGATCGGTTGGAGCAAAAAATCGAATTGAATCCATTTTTTGATTTAATTTTCAGGCAGTGAAATGTGGAGACAGGGTCAAAACCCCTTCCATCAACGGCTAATTAATATGAGAAAAACATGTCAGACAGATCAAACTAGCTCTATTAACAGCCCAAATATATACATGTATCCATCCCCCCGCATGCTGTAAAATATAGATTGCTCAAATAGGTTGTACATGCTTTGGAGATAAACAAGGTTTGACACAATCACTGGATGGTGCAGATTTAAAAGCAAGCAGCGATACAAAGCCACCATGTAAAATATTCACGTTAAATGGTAGTTGGTCCGTTTCAATTAATCTGACCATTCGTTATGTTTAGAGGCCATTGGGAGTAAATTGCCTTTAATATCATTATAGTCTCCCTGGTCTATTGGGCTGTCTGCAGCCACTGACATGATATTTAACGATGTCATACATCAGCAACGCCGTATTCATGTCCTGTCATCCACTTTGTTCTTTTATTCTGCCTTGGTTGCCCTAGAAGGTCAGAGAGAGGGCCATTTGTCGCTAGTAGCCCATTGGCCCTGAAGTGTAGAACACTCTGTGGTGACCTGCCCCTGACCTCTCCTTGTCTCTGTCTCTCCCTGCTCTCTTCCCTCTCTTTCTCTCCTCCTCTATCTCACTCTCTGTCTCCCCCCGATCTCGCTCTCTCTTTCTCCATCTCTCTCTCTGGCAGGGAGAGGGTGGTCGAGCGGTGCGTTCCAGATACAGCATCACCACACAGCTCCTCATCCTCTACTATATTCTGTCCTATGAGGAGGCTCTCCTGTCCAACACTAAACAATTGGGTATGTATCCTACACAATCTTCTCCTGGGTATGTACCATGGGGATCCCCTAATAAATACAAGTACCTTAGTGTATGTTACTCCTGAACTTCATTCATTCAGCCACCCTTGGCTTCTCTCCTAGCCACCCTATTGCTGCTTTTTCTTCTCCACTCAGGCACTTTCATTGTCTTCTCCATTGAAGAAGGTATGCTGTGTTTGGAATGGACAGAGAGAGAGTGTCAGGGAACCAAGAGAAAAGGCAGGCTTTGTCCTCTGTTGTTAAGCTACTAGGAAACTGTGTGTTGCTATGGGGGATTCCTTTCTCCCCTCCTGGCTTGGCTGGCTTGGCTTTCTTTCAAGCTTCCATTTATTCTCAATAGCCAGCCAAGTATAATGTCCAGGGGAGGTGTTACCTACTGGACTGAAGGACTTGGCAGAGTCAGTATTTCTTGGATGATAAGGTCTTCCCACCCTTCATTAGTCCTCATTTACGTCTGTGTTAGTTTATACATATGCTTCCTTCTTAATTGTTGTGCTGCTGCACCCTTCAAGCAGGAGTAATGATGCCCATCAGCATTGTTATTGAAGCCATTTCAGTGAAGAATCACCCCACTCTGGTAGTACTCACACAGGGTGTTTTTAAATAGACAGCAGGGCCAAATCAACCTCTCCTCTCTCCTCAGCTCTGATGCAGAGGAAGCCTAAGTCGTACTCTGCCATACTCATGGACCAGATCCCCATCAAATACCTCATCACCCAGGCCCAGGGCCTGCAACAGGAGTTGGGGGGTAAGTACATCCAATGTAGAGGGTATCCCTAAGTACTTATTACAGTAAGTAGGGGTTGGAGTGCCTTTTGAATAGACATTGTTTTTAATCGGTCATATTTAAAGCCCCATCAACATAGATTCTATGTATATGCAAAGTGTACCCAGATCATTTAGGGAGTCAAAAGTGTATAATTTGTAACTTAAAATGTAATTTATTATATTTTTTACCAGTTAATGTTATGAAAGCAACTAGTTAGCCTACTGATTAACCTACTACACTTTCTCTTTTGGTGCTCCAGCAAGTTTAGTTAGGCACTCATTTGCCAGGTAGCCAGTGTTTAGTGTAGGCTACCATCAACCTAATGCAAGCCATTCTTACCTGCTAATTTGTAACACTGTGTGTATAACTTATTTCAGTGTATTAGCCTTCTTTAGGGTCAGCGTTCTTTTCCTTTGCTTGTTTTAATGTCATGTCTTTTGACTCCTCTCCTTTCCTCCCCCCTCCCCAGGCCTTCACTCGGCCTTGCTGCGGCTGCTGGCCACTAACTACCCCCACCTGTGTATGGTGGAGGACTGGGTGTGTGAGGAGGAGGTGACAGGAACCCTGCCTCTGCTCCGGAGGATGCTGCTCACCTCTAACACCTGCAGATACTCCCAGACACAACTCCACGACGGTGAGACTGGGGAGGTTGAGGGAGTGGGGTGGGGAGGTTGAGGGAGTGGGGAGGTTGAGGGGAATCGTGGAATGGGGTTTAGGGTTAGGGTGGAGAGAACAGTTTTGGGAATGGTGAGTTTACATCAGATTTTATGGGGCTAGTTGTTGAAGAAGCCTTATAAGAGGCCAATAAAGAGTAATGTGCAGTGTTGGGCTTTGGGAAGGTAGTTGGGACTCAACATAGAAGAGTAGTTCTAGACTCCGTAATAGTGAGTGGGATAAACACAGGGTCATGTGATGTAAAGTGTGTTGTTATCCTGCAGTAAGGGCTTCAGTGTCAGATTATCATGCTGCTGTTGGCCTCTAGAGAGATGGAGCCCCCTGGTAGATCATCATGGGTGCATCCCAAATGGCACCCTTTTCCCTAAATATGCACTATAGGGCATAGGGTGCAATTTGAGACGCAAATACTTTCTCTGTCAGGGAATCAGACCTACTACTGCTGCATAGCTCCAAGGCACTGCTAATCTCATCTGTAAAACTACATCTGATTAGGAGGGAAATAATCTATCTACACGCACATTTAATCCAAAATTCTCCCCATCAAAAACAAAATACATTTTCTTTGTAAGAAAATCTTTACATTTGAATCGTAACCTGGAGCTTGTTTCTTGGTTATGTAAGTAATTTCACTAGTGTGCCATGGAGAAAAGTAGACGTTTTTAGAAAGAGAAGGCCCAGAGGCGATCGTCTCCTGGATTACAGTGGACACAGAGAGGGAAGGAGAGGAGGGATCCTACACTGCAGCAAAACAGAGGCTTGGTGGTGTTCAGTAGAGCCTGGGATGCAAGCAGTGCTTTTATGTCATAGTGATATTAACAGCCTCTGTTGTTGGGGAGGTTGACCTTTTAAGTGAATCAGCTGCAGAACAGAGCAGAAGAGAGAGGAGTTGAGACTAGAGAGATGTGTATACTCTCACTCTCTCTCTTTCTCTTGCTTTTTCTCCTTTCTACCCATGCCATCTGCTCCCTCCATCCACATTGATGTGAAATAAGTGGACAGGTGAAAGGAAGCCTCACGATTGACCTCTGCTATATCACCTTCAGGCTGTCCTGTGGTTTCAGATCAGTGGAGTGAAAGGAAAGGAGACTAGAGTGTATCAAGCCAATCTATTAACACTCTGGGCCAGTTTCCCAAACCCAGAGTAATTTTAGGCCTGCACAACAAATCTCCATTGAAAGTGCTTTTTAGTCCAGGACTAGGTTTGATCTGTGTCTGGGAAACCAACCCTAAATAAACTGTGTTAAAGGGGCAGTCTGGGATTTGTACATTTTTATTTTTGGACTTCTAAATTAAATATAAGGTTTCATTTCTCCAGCCCCATCCCTCAGCTGTAGGGCTGCATGATATGGTCAAAATATCTAATCACAAATTATTTTATTTATTTTGCACAAAATATTGCAATTTGACTTCCGGTATTTATAAAACACTTGTATGAACTGTTGAAATAATATAGAATAATTATTCTAAATATATGGTTGAAATACAGTGTTTAGCATGACAACGAACGAAAAAGACAGGTAGGAGTAGTGACGGGGCAGGAACCTAAATATTGGTCATTTGTTCCCAGGGAACCCTAGTTAGATTTCAATAGCTGTTACATTCAGGCAAAGTTTTTAGAATATGCTTTGCTATTCCTCTGATTCAGAACATGCTAGCACAAACATGTTGATCTACACCACCACTGTATTAGAGCTACAGTTTGTTAGCCAGATTTGCCCTATCTCAGTCAGTGCATTTAGCTTGCTAGTTAGTGTTGGCAAATTGCATTAGCAGCTAACGGCCCAAAGAATTGGGCACATGCAGCTTGCTAAGACTAACTAACTAGCATTTGCTGATGGCAAGATACACAAAAATAAAAATTGATTTATTTTTAAGAAGCAAAGTATGCATCATCGTTCTTGTTTGGATTCTGTTGAGAGTGAGTCTACAGCGAGGAGAACTGCTGCCTGCTTGAGTGAGTGACAGGGGGCGGGACTTGGTTTGTGTGGAAAAGCATCCTAGAGGAAGAAACTACAATCGGAGTAAACTATGAAAACGGATGTTACAGGCGGCTGAATGGTGTTTCAAAATATTGCCAAAAATATGGATCTCTTGCGATATGGATATGCAATTTTTATGTAAATTCGATAAATTGTTCAGCCATACTCGGCAGTTTATCAAAACAAGTTCCTGGGTGTCCGCTTTTTTGTTTTTTCGAATCCAGGATCGGCCCTTTTTAAGACTCCACTCTCTCACTAAAAGCTTTTTCTTCTCCTCCCTCTCTCCCAGCCTTCCAGAAGGTTCCCTCCAGTGGTCCCAGACTTATGAGAATGCTGGACCACCTGACCCTGCTGTCAGCTGGAGACCTGATCCCCTACGCCGAGGCTCTGACGGGTAGCATGGGTCTGCTACTGGGCCCCAGTGTCCCCCGACGCATCCCCCAGACCCTCAACAAGCTCTGGATGGTCCTCAACACTGTCATGCCCCGCAGGTCAGCAATATTATAGAGAGGAAGGGCTTGTTTGCTGGATGTCGCGACCAGAGATGGGGTTCATGTTCAATTCCATTTCTGTGTCTTCACTGGTGGTGATAAGGGGGTGGACCCTCAGTGCCCCAGTGTTTCCAGGGGCACAGAGCTACAGTCGGCAGAAGCAGGCAGGCGGACCAATCAATCCCCGCATGCACGAATAGCTGCTCTGTAACGAGGACACGACAGCTCAGGGCAGGAAAAAGGGAGGGGACTCTCCAGGGTTTGGGGCATAATGGATTGTTTTCCTCCCCCTCCTCATCCCCTCTTCAACCGTCTGTGGTGGTATTGAATGGTGCTGTGCAGAGGGAGGCCTGTGGGGAGGAAGGAGTGATGAAGCTGGAAGGGAGAGCTGGTGTTGGAGTGTCGGCCTCTCACAGGAACCATTTGATTAATGTCATACAGTCTGCAGGAGGGAACACAGACAACAGACTCTGGGTGAAGAGAACTGGTGGTAGCTGCTTCTCTGTCTGAAAGGACAGCTTGTCCTTGCTTGAATGCACCATTGGAGTTTTCAATGGGAAACTAAAAGGTGTTAGCAATTGAATAGATTTGATCATCACAAAATAGATCTGCTGCAACAGGCTACTGTATAGCTAGTAATAACATAATCCCTATAAACAAACCTTATGACTGTGTTTAGAAGTCCACAGCGTAGCAAAACAGAAAATGAAAATGTGTTGGACAAGTTCAGGTAATACATCACTGGGGCACTTTGTCTGAAAACATTTTCTCCCCACTGACCATGGCCCTGCTCTCTTTCCTCCGTGTTTTACTCCAGGCTGTGGGTGATGACGGTGAATGCCCTGCAGCCCTCAGTGAAGATGCTGAGGCAGCAGAGGTATATTCAGAATGACCTGATGGTTGACCCCCTCATCGTGCTGCGCTGTGACCAAAGGGTCTACAGGTAGGCTACAGCACATGGTTATCTTTGGGCTGGAGAAGGGCTCAAGATATTTAATCCCAATGTATTGTTTTGCAATTGTACACTTGGAATTTGTAAAATGTATTTCCTGTTTAAACACAATGAAGCCTACATCATTATGTGAGTAAATAACATCTTTGTGTCCCTTCCTCAGGTGTCCCCCTCTGATGGACATTGTCCTCCACATGCTGAATGGCTACCTCCTGGCCTCCAAGGCCTACCTCAACTCCCACCTGAAGGAAACAGCGGACTTTGACCGGCAGAGCCAGACCATCTCTAACCTGGGCCTGGGACAGGCTGGACAGCCAGACACCCCAGAGGTCACCAGAGAGGAGCTGAAGAACGCACTGCTGGCCGCTCAGGTAACACAGTGGGAGAGACACCCACTCATACATACTCTTTCACACAGCTGTACTATACTTGTGAGGACTTTTTGGGGACCAACAATGGATTCCCATTCAAAATCCTATTTTCCCTAAATCTAATCCTAACTCTAAAAATAGCCCTTTTGCAAGTGAGGACCGGCAAAATGTCCTCACTTATCAGAATTTTAGTTGGTTTACTGTTCTTCTGAGGACTTCTGGTACTCACAAGTATAGTAAAACGTGTCCACACACACAGACACACAGTGTATTGTACGTCAGTCATTTCAGTTAGAATCTCACATTACGTCTCTGTCTTGTTCTTCTCTCTGACTCCAGGACAGTGCTGCAGTCCAGATCCTGCTGGAGGTGTGTCTGCCCACCTCAGAGGTGCAGACTGGGCCCCTAGTGGCTGGGGGCGACGCTGAGAGCCTGCTCCAGAGCATGAGGGCTGCGCCCGGGCCCATCAAACAGGAAGAGGGGGCCAGGAGAGCAGAAGGCGATGGCGAGCCGGATGGGGGGTTACTCAGTGACCTGAGGGAGGTGCAGTGTCTCATCTGCTGTCTGTTGCACCAGATGTTCATCGCTGACCCCAACATCGCCAAACTGGTGCACTTCCAGGTGAACACTGTTCTACTACGTACAAGAGATGTTTATTTTTATTTTTATTCCAAACGGGCCCCTAGCCCCTTTGTCGATAAGGCTTCAAGGTCTGAAAGTGTCAATACAGATATGATCCCGTCATAGCAGCATTTAGTCATAACAAACAGCATAACAAAATGGCGTCTACAGGCTGAGATTATGAATGTGTCTTCCCGTGTGCCACAGAAGAGCTGTTGTCAGTGATCAGTGTGAGTCGTGAGAGGGGAAGGAATGTCCTGCAGCCTGAATGACTGCATCAGTCCCAGTAGTAGGAAGCTGCCATATGTTTCACTTCATCAACACAATCCTGCCCCTCTGTCGCAGTAATCCTGCCTTCTTGGATCCATGCTGCGCACACAAGCTGCCGCTGCGGCTACCCTGTGTGTTTACATCACAAGACAGAAGCTCAGTCAAAGCTACTACTTATCCTCTGCTTTTCACTCTTTTTACTTTCATTCCATTCTGTCTCCTTTCTTCTCTCACCTTCTGTCTCAGGGTTACCCTCAAGCTCTGCTACCCCTGACCGTGGCTGGCATCCCCTCCATCCATATCTGCCTGGACTTCATCCCAGAGCTGCTGGCCCAGCCCCAGCTGGAGAAACAGGTGAGCCCCCCTGTGTCCTCATCTGGCATCCAAGCCCACAAAGCTGAGCAAGATTAGCCCTGTGCCTTTGTCAGTGTTTTACATCAATTTGTTTCCAGGCCTGTTTAAGCAACATTTCTACTGGAACCTGTCTTTCTGGACAGAAAGTACTGGCATTAACTATGGTTCTTGTCTCCCTCTACAGATCTTTGCCATCCAGCTGCTGTCCCACCTGTGTACCCAGTACGCCCTGCCCAAGTCCCTCAGTGTGGCCCGCCTGGCCGTCAGCGTCATGGCCACGCTGCTCACAGGTCAGCTCTCTCTCGCTTTATCCATCTATCACTCTCCACCTCCCCCGTCTCTACCCTGTCATTGTTGGCCCTTTTTTCCCTCCCTTTACTGCATCATGTCCTACCGGCAGTGTCTCCCTGTCTCTGTACTCTGGTATGTTAGTGCCATCTCCTGGTGGGTCTCTGTTAGTGCAGCATTGTCATCACTCATAACAGCCTTTTCCCCTGTTAGGTCTAGGTACAGCTTGTTCTAGTCTCCTTGCTGTTCATGATGTTCATATGTTTCTCTCTATCGCTCTCCCTCAGTGCTGACCCGTGCCAAGCGTTTCTCCTTCTTCATGCCTACCCTGCCGTGCCTGGTGGCGTTCTGCCAGGCCTTCCCTCCACTCTACGATGACGTGGCGACCCTGCTGGTGCAGGTGGGACAGGTCTGTGCCTCCGACGTGTCCACCAAGACCAGGGACATCGACCCGCTCATCACCAGTAAGTGTGTGTGTGTTGAAAGGGAACACTGCCTCTACCTCGCTCTCCAACCAAGGGGCATGAATTGAGGAGGAAAGTATTGGAGTGCAGTGGAAGTTGATAAAAATGATGATTTATTGATAAAAACCAATGTGTCTCGGCCCTTAGCCATCAGTCTTTATTACGGTTAGTGTAATGAAATGTGTTTTTGTGTGCTTTGGAATATAATAGAGAACTCATTCTAGTTGCAATGCTCCCATAGTCTTTTTTTCAGTAGTGTTGGATCTAATTTTATAGGAAAAGACCATGAACACGTGTACAGATTTACTCATTAGTGTAACTGCATTGGAGATGTGGTCGATTCCACCTAAATTTCAGTCCGTTCAGGCACTACTGTATGTCCAATTCAACTGCTAGGAATTGAATCGAAGTTGACCCGAACACTGAACAAGAGATGAGCATTTATAAAGGTGCATCAATAGCAGTATAGTCTAACATCCCTCTTCTCTCTCCTGTACCCCCCTCCCTCTCTCCCTCCCTCAGGGCTGCAGTACCTGAAGGAGAAGCCCCAGGAGGTGTTGGTTCCAGGAGGGGACAAGTCCAAGCTGAGCCTTCCCCAGAGGGCAGCAGAGGAGCTGGGTGGTGCCGACCCGGATGTCCAGCTCTGCTACAGGATAGAAGCCACCTTCATGGACATCATCAGCACCAGCCAACACGGACTATAGACACGGAGACTTGCAGGTGGAGGGAGCACTGGGGCTGGTGCAGGGTTGTACGTTTAGATATGAGTGTTATTTTCAATGTGTATGTTGTAGTGTGCGACGTCTGTGTTTTGTAGGTAATGAAAGATACAATATGCTGTAGGTCTGTTTTCTTGACCATTGTAAAAATATTTTTCTAAGCTGACTTCTTTCTCAGCAAAAAAATACGTTTTTTTGAAATTATCAGGTAACCTTGAATTATGTAGTGTTTTTGTATTGTACATCTTGTTTGTATTAAAAAAAACTTAAACTGAGACTCATCGTTATGACATTGCCACAAGCAGCAGGATCAACCGCATATATTGCAAATGAGCGCGATGCAAGACTACGCACTTACAGTATCTGCGCAGTTGCGCTCCACTCTGCAGCAACGTTGGCTGCTGTTAGCAACACTGATATGTGAATGCTTCCATACTAGGTTACTGCTTGGCTAATGGAAAACGCCACCAACTAACCTGGTATTGGTGATACTCTCTTCGTTCTCGGTTCTGGAGAACAGTTATCTTATAAATGTCCAGTTACAGATGGTTCTACAAACACTAAAGAACTCCGAAATATAGTACATCCATATTTTGTATCGATTGAGAAATGCCTCTTGCTTGTGTGTAGATCTTTGTTTTGTTCGCATTGTGTGATATGCTGTCATCTACTTCTACACGTGGCGGAATCGCATAGAAACCACTAGTTCTGGGAAATGTTCATGTGTGGCAGCTATAATGGCAAGGAACCTCCTTGCGCAGTACAAAACATGGATTTACAATTTTTCTGCGTTCTCTCCTGTTTGTGCACTGAACAAAAATATAAACGCAACATGCAACAATTTCAAAGATTTTACTGATTTACAGTTTATATATGGAAATCTGTCAATGGCTTTCACATTACTTGGAATACAAATACGTATCAGTTGGTCTGAGTGAACCTCAGGATCTCGTCACGGTATCACATAGTTTATGCCTGCCCATACCATAACACCACCACCACCATGGGGCACTCTGTTCGCAACTTTGACATCAGCAAACCACATGATGACATACGCGCTGTCTGCCATCTGCCCGGTACAGTTGAAACCAGGATTAATCCGTGAAGAGTACACTTCTCCAGTGTGCCAGTGGCCATCGATGGTGAGGATTTGCCCACTGAAGTTGGTACGATGCCGAACTGCAGTCAGGTCAAGACCCTGGTGAGGATGACGAGCAAGCATATGAGCATCCCTGAGACTGTTTTGACAGTTTGTGCAGAAATTCTTCAATTGTGCAAACCCACTGTTTTATCAGCTGTCCGGGTGGCTGGTCTTAGATCTCGCAGTTGAAGATACCGGAAGTGGAGGTCCTGGGCTGGCGTGGTTACATGTGGTCTGCTGTTGTGAGGCCGGTTGGATGTCCTGCCAAATTCTCTAAAACGATGTTGGCTTATGGTAGAGAAATTAACATTAAATTCTCTGGCAACAGTTCTGGTGGACATTCTTGCATTCAAATTGCACACTCCCTCAACTCTGACATTCTGTTGTGTTACAACTTCACATTTTAGTGGCCTTTTATTGTCCCTGAAATAAGCTTTTTCTGCGTATAGAAAATGTCTGGGATCTTTTATTTCAGCTCATATTTTGGTTCAGTGTAGAAGCACCTGGACACAGACATTTTATAAGAACTGTTTCCCCTGAATCGAGAACATAGAAAGTATCTCCAAATGCAGCTTAGTTGAAAAATATTTTGCGATTTATTTTTTATTTTTATAGGTACACCTGTAATGGCCATTTAATGGACATCATACGTCTGGTTATATCACATTATCTGGCTTACAAACTAGCAACTGTAATGTGATCGCTCTAGGACCAAAACAGCAGAGAGGTTTAGCTTCGCGGATATCCCAATACTGCAATTTAATTCTAACTTTACCTTTTAAAGGAAGCCACATACATGATTTTATGAAAGCAATGCATTAAGGTTTTTTGTAATTTAATAAAAATTACCTCAGATTTCATGTGTTCTTTATCTGGTTACATTTACATTACATTTAAGTCATTTAGCAGACGCTCTTATCCAGAGCGACTTACAAATTGGTGCATTCACCTTATGATATCCAGTGGAACAACCACTTTACAATAGTGCATCTAACTCTTTTAAGGGGGGGGGGGTTAGAAGGATTACTTTATCCTATCCTAGGTATTCCTTAAAGAGGTGGGGTTTCAGGTGTCTCCGGAAGGTGGTGATTGACTCCGCTGACCTGGCGTCGTGAGGGAGTTTGTTCCACCATTGGGGTGCCAGAGCAGCGAACAGTTTTGACTGGGCTGAGCGGGAACTGTACTTCCTCAGAGGTAGGGAGGCGAGCAGGCCAGAGGTGGATGAACGCAGTGCCCTTGTTTGGGTGTAGGGCCTGATCAGAGCCTGAAGGTACGGAGGTGCCGTTCCCCTCACAGCTCCGTAGGCAAGCACCATGGTCTTGTAGCGGATGCGAGCTTCAACTGGAAGCCAGTGGAGAGAGCGGAGGAGCGGGGTGACGTGAGAGAACTTGGGAAAGTTGAACACCAGACGGGCTGCGGCGTTCTGGATGAGTTGTAGGGGTTTAATGGCACAGGCAGGGAGCCCAGCCAACAGCGAGTTGCAGTAATCCAGACGGGAGATGACAAGTGCCTGGATTAGGACCTGCGCCGCTTCCTGCGTGAGGCAGGGTCGTACTCTGCGAATGTTGTAGAGCATGAACCTACAGGAACGGGTCACCGCCTTGATGTTAGTTGAGAACGACAGGGTGTTGTCCAGGATCACGCCAAGGTTCTTAGCACTCTGGGAGGAGGACACAATGGAGTTGTCAACCGTGATGGCGAGATCATGGAACGGGCAGTCCTTCCCCGGGAGGAAGAGCAGCTCCGTCTTGCCGAGGTTCAGCTTGAGGTGGTGATCCGTCATCCACACTGATATGTCTGCCAGACATGCAGAGATGCGATTCACCACCTGGTTATCAGAGGGGGGAAAGGAGAAGATTAATTGTGTGTCGTCTGCATAGCAATGATAGGAGAGACCATGTGAGGATATGACAGAGCCAAGTGACTTGGTGTATAGCGAGAATAGGAGAGGGCCTAGAACAGAGCCCTGGGGGACACCAGTGGTGAGAGCACGTGGTGCGGAGACAGATTCTCGCCACGCCACCTGGTAGGAGCGACCTGTCAGGTAGGACGCAATCCAAGCGTGGGCCGCGCCGGAGATGCCCAGCTCGGAGAGGGTGGAGAGGAGGATCTGATGGTTCACAGTATCAAAGGCAGCCGATAGGTCTAGAAGGATGAGAGCAGAGGAGAGAGAGTTAGCTTTAGCAGTGCGGAGCGCCTCCGTGACACAGAGAAGAGCAGTCTCAGTTGAATGACTAGTCTTGAAACCTGACTGATTTGGATCAAGAAGGTCATTCTGAGAGAGATAGCAGGAGAGCTGGCCAAGGACGGCACGTTCAAGAGTTTTGGAGAGAAAAGAAAGAAGGGATACTGGTCTGTAGTTGTTGACATCGGAGGGATCGAGTGTAGGTTTTTTCAGAAGGGGTGCAACTCTCGCTCTCTTGAAGACGGAAGGGACGTAGCCAGCGGTCAAGGATGAGTTGATGAGCGAGGTGAGGTAAGGGAGAAGGTCTCCGGAAATGGTCTGGAGAAGAGAGGAGGGGATAGGGTCAAGCGGGCAGGTTGTTGGGCGGCCGGCCGTCACAAGACGCGAGATTTCATCTGGAGAGAGAGGGGAGAAAGAGGTCAAAGCACAGGGTAGGGCAGTGTGAGCAGAACCAGCGGTGTCGTTTGACTTAGCAAACGAGGATCGGATGTCGTCGACCTTCTTTTCAAAATGGTTGACGAAGTCATCAGCAGAGAGGGAGGAGGGGGGAGGAGGGGGAGGAGGATTCAGGAGGGAGGAGAAGGTGGCAAAGAGCTTCCTAGGGTTAGAGGCAGATGCTTGGAATTTAGAGTGGTAGAAATTGGCTTTAGCAGCAGAGACAGAAGAGGAGAATGTAGAGAGGAGGGAGTGAAAGGATGCCAGGTCCGCAGGGAGGCGAGTTTTCCTCCATTTCCGCTCGGCTGCCCGGAGCCCTGTTCTGTGAGCTCGCAATGAGTCGTCGAGCCACGGAGCAGGAGGGGAGGACCGAGCCGGCCTGGAGGATAGGGGACATAGAGAGTCAAAGGATGCAGAAAGGGAGGAGAGGAGGGTTGAGGAGGCAGAATCAGGAGATAGGTTGGAGAAGGTTTGAGCAGAGGGAAGAGATGATAGGATGGAAGAGGAGAGAGTAGCGGGGGAGAGAGAGCGAAGGTTGGGACGGCGCGATACCATCCGAGTAGGGGCAGTGTGGGAAGTGTTGGATGAGAGCGAGAGGGAAAAGGATACAAGGTAGTGGTCGGAGACTTGGAGGGGAGTTGCAATGAGATTAGTGGAAGAACAGCATCTAGTAAAGATGAGGTCAAGCGTATTGCCTGCCTTGTGAGTAGGGGGGGAAGGTGAGAGGGTGAGGTCAAAAGAGGAGAGGAGTGGAAAGAAGGAGGCAGAGAGGAATGAGTCAAAGGTAGACGTGGGGAGGTTAAAGTCACCCAGAACTGTGAGAGGTGAGCCATCCTCAGGAAAGGAACTTATCAGGGCGTCAAGCTCATTGATGAACTCTCCAAGGGAACCTGGAGGGCGATAAATGATAAGGATGTTAAGTTTGAAAGGGCTGGTAACTGTGACAGCATGGAATTCAAAGGAGGCGATAGACAGATGGGTCAGGGGAGAAAGAGAGAATGTCCACTTGGGAGAGATGAGGATCCCAGTGCCACCACCCCGCTGACCAGAAGCTCTCGGGGTGTGCGAGAACACGTGGGCAGACGACGAGAGAGCAGTAGGAGTAGCAGTGTTATCAGTGGTAATCCATGTTTCCGTCAGTGCCAAGAAGTCGAGGGACTGGAGGGAAGCATAGGCTGAGATGAACTCTGCCTTGTTGGCCGCAGATCGGCAGTTCCAGAGGCTGCCTGAGACCTGGAACTCCACGTGGGTCGTGCGCGCTGGGACCACCAGGTTAGAGTAGCAGCGGCCACGCGGTGTGAAGCGTTTGTATGGTCTGTGCAGAGAGGAGAGAACAGGGATAGACAGACACATAGTTGACAGGCTACAGAAGAGGCTACGCTAATGCAAAGGAGATTGGAATGACAAGTGGACTACACGTCTCGAATGTTCAGAAAGTTAAGCTTACGTTGCAAAAAATCTTATTGACTAAAATGATATAGTACTGCTGGCTGGTGAAATAGGCTAGCTAGCAGTGGCTGCGTTGTTGACTTTGTTTGAAAGTGTAGCTGGCTAGGTAACCTCTAACTGGCTAGGTAACCTCGACAATTACTCTAGACTACACAATTATCTTGGATACAAAGACGGCTATGTAGCCAGCTAAGATCAAACAAATCAAACTGTTGTACTGTAATGAAATGAAATGTAATACTACCTGTAATACTACCTGTGGAGCAAAGCGGAATGCAACTACTCGCTCCAAACCAAACCGGAAGTGCGTATCGTAAAGGGAGAGGCAATAGAAGTGTTGTTTCTTGTATTATTGTCTTTTGTGTCTTTAGAGGACTGCTTCACCTTAATGTCCCCTTTCCCTTTTCTTCTGTCCTTATTTTGTCCCACTTTGTCCCTTCTTTGTCCCTTCTTCTCTTCTGCCAACTAGACACTCCTTGTTAGCTAGCTAGCTTCTTTCAGGAATGTCCCTACCAACTGCCTAGCAACAGGTAAACAACTTAACTAGCTAAGAAAACGGTATAATTTTATGAAAAATTGTTACTTTTTCAAAAGCCTTTCTTCTTTGTTTGCTGCTTGTTTGGTCTCCTATTCAGTTTGCAGTTTTCTTTTGATTTTTTTTCGATGTACTTTACTCTAAAAAAACATTTACATTTCAATATTTGTAGGAGCTCATCTTTTCAGCTGCTGCTGCTTAATTTGGAACTCCGGAACGGTGGTTGGTTACATTTGACTGTTGCTTATTTTTCTTATATTTTGCCTATTGTATAGTTAATGGTATTCCAATGGACACATGCTTCACTGGGACATTAGAATCCCAGTCCTTTTCCAGGCTGGTAGTTAATTTCTCTCACCTGGTGAACCAGGTCTAAACCAGTCCCTGATTAAATAGGTGTTTCAGCCCTCCAGGACCAGAGTTTCCAAGCTATACAGTAGAGCATTTCCTGTCGGAGAGGTCCATTGGTTTTGACCCCCAGGGGCCTGTCATGCCAAGCCAGAGAGGAGGGGGAGGAGAGAGGATGAAAGTGAGAGGGAGGGAGAGGTGGGAAGAGAGTGGAAGACTGAGAAACAGAAAGACAGCAGTGCAAATGTACTTGGACTAGAGTATTTCAACAACTCTTCTTTTCCAACTTGTTAGGCAATCATATGTACCTACAGGGGAAGGATGGCCAGCCACACAGGAGGGTGATGTTTACTAAGGAGGAGAAGGAGGCCGTGCTGACCGAGATGCATGCTGGCCATTTTGGAGTGAAGCACATGATTGCCAAAATCAACCTACTTTCTTCTGACGGGGAATTGTCGAGGAGGTGAACAGCTGGGCAAGTGAAATAACCTTTTGTTTATCAATCACATTCTAGTATATCTTAAATTATGATCATTTCAATTAATATATCAGAGAGCACACAATGTTTCAATTTGTCACTTTTTGCTTAAAGGTCAGTACCCTGTCTAGCCTACCAGAAGTTTGAGAGGGTGACTTACGGGTAAGAATAAAGTAATCTTCTCTCTAACACTTTAAATGTTAGGGGTGGGACTCATTGGACCACTTTAAATGTTAGGGGTGGGACTCATTGGACCACTTTAAATGTTAGGGGTGGGCCTCATTGGACCAATTTAAATGTTAGGGGTGGGCCTCATTGGACCACTTTAAATGTTAGGGGTGGGCCTCATTGGACCACTTTAAATGTTAGGGGTGGACCTCATTGGACCACTTTAAATGTTAGGGGTGGGCCTCATTGGACCACTTTAAATGTTAGGGGTGGACCTCATTGGACCACTTTAAATGTTAGGGGTGGACCTCATTGGACCACTTTAAATGTTAGGGTGCTTGGAACCAATAATAGATTTTAGTTTTGTATGATTCCTCTCAAGGACGAGACTGGCGTGGCCACCTCCAGGCGATGATGGACATCTTCAACACCCACGGTTATCTTGCGTGACCGAGTTCATGAACACTGGAACAAGGTACGGATGTTATAAGTTATATTCTGTCACCAATGGGTTTTTTAAATACATTTTTTACAATTTGTTTTTGTTTTTCCATGGTACATAATCAGACATATTTCAATGTCTTACATTGTCAATAGATATCACTTTCCTACAACCTTCTCCAGGTTTGGTGAATGGACCAACCAGACTCTCAAGACTGCCATGAGCAAGTCCATTGACTGGTACCAAGAAGGTAATTCTCTATGAACACAACAACAGCATCCAGGCCTCCACCGAGTACGGACGGGAGCCGCAGCTGTTGACTGAGGTGAACAATGCAATTGTATATACAATTATTGCATTTACTGTAGTCTTTCAAATGTGTGATTGACTTAGTGTTGTTGTTTGTCTATTGCTATTTTTGTATAACGTACTTTCAGATCACTGAAACCCCACCTGATGTGGTGGAAGTTGTCGAACCAGATCAGAACGCCTTCGAGGACCACCTTCAGGCACGGACTGAGAAGGATGCAGAGGTTTTTGACTAGGTAAAAATTATTTGGTTGACATTTGAGAATGCAAGAAATGGTAGTCCTCTTCAATTTACCTCTCCAAATGACTGTAGGACCATCGACTGTCCAAGCCCCCAGGAGGTATCCCATCCACCAGAACCAGTGAGTTCGGATCAGTCTGATTTTATGAGTTGGAGGGGGACCAGCTTGAGGTAGGCTATACCTTCTAAAAATGTTGAAATGTACATATCTCCCATTTATAACACTGCACTAATAACACTGCATGCTTGTGGTTGAATATATATATATGTATTTATTGTAGGTCCTTGCATACAACAATGAATATTCTATCACATTTTCTCACAGTAAAGTGTAACCTGTGTGTTTGCTTGTTTACATCTTCTACCCTGTTCCCTTTTAACTCTGCTCCTGTTCTCCAGGACCTAGGGGTTCTGCCAAACACCCAGATGTAGATCCACCTGATGTCCATTACCAACCACCCTCCAACATTTCATTACATCATCTACAGCCACTGTTATTGTCATGTTGTTATTATCTGCTAAGAAAATGTTCTTGTTCTATCATACATAATATGTGAGATACACAGATTAACTAAATACACTAGAACTGCAGACACTCAGAACAAAGAGAGCCGCAGTGCCTGGACTTTGCAGTCTCCTTCAAGTTCCCCTTCCGAGACTGGCTGCCTGTTGAGAACAAGTGACAGGCAGCAACCAACTCCTCAAAATTCCACACACCAGAATTCAGTATTTTAATCTGATTGCCATGTGAGTGTACAAAAACATTTGAAAATAATGACACACCTGTACCAAAAAATATCAAAGTTTATGTATTACAATCTTAAATATTGCCAGGTTGGTTTTCACAGCTGTTTCACAAGGTGTTCATTATTGTCAGTTGTATCCTTTGATGCTCTTTATTTGTTCCACATGATTCATGGTTGTGTCCTAGGACCTACAATAGATACATATATATTCAACCACAAGGGTGTACTAATGAGCTATGATAATTCCTTTTATCATAAGAGGACTACTGAAATTCTATTATTTCAGTGTAGATAAGGGAAGGGCAGGTTAAAACAAAAACATGACAGCCAGACAAGCCAGTGTATGAATCAAACGGATTTGCATATGATTGGAGTGGAAATTAGTTGACTTTGTGATCTGTAAGGTAAGTAACTTTAATGTGTCAAGCAGATTGCAGTGTTTAAGACATGGATTTCATGTTGTAATGTTAACAAGGTACCCAGAAGTAGTTTGAAGTAATATTTTAATTTTGTTAGCTAAATAAAGCTTGTTAAAACAGCGAAATTGTCGCGGAAATCAGCCTTGTTTGCATAGCGATGATGAAAAGAATGTTGTTTAGATTGCAATGATCTCCAAAATTCTAATCATTAGGTCGTCACACCATTGATATAGCAACAGACGCTAATAGTTTATCGAATCCAATTGTGATGCAGAGGGGGACACTTTTGGCCGGAACATTATTTGGAATGACAGGCCCCCAGGTTTGTCTTCCCTCTGAGGCCAGCTACAGCTCACAGCACAGAGCTGGGAATACAGCATTGGCTGGTTGCTAGATCAGTAAAGGCATCCGTCTCCATTATAATCAGCAAGGAAAAGTGTTTGTACAGACACACCTACCACTTACCCTTACCCTCAGCAAACTTAACATGTGTAAATATCTGTATGAACATAAGATTCAACAACTGAGACATAAACTGAACATGTTCCACAGACATGTGACTAACAGAGTAGGAATAATGTGTCCCTGAACAAAGGGGGGGTCAAAATCAAAAGTAACAGTCAGTATCTGGTGTGGCCACCAAAAAAGAAAATCTGACCCCTAGCGTCAAGAAGGTAGTACTGCAGTGCATCTCCTCTTTATGGACTGCACCAGATTTGCCAGTTCTTGCTGTGAGATGTTACCCCACTCTTCCACCAAGGCACCAGCAAGTTCCCGGACATTTCTTGGGGAATGGCCCTAGCCCTAGCCCTCACCCTCTGATCCAACAGGTCCCAGACATGCTCAATGGGATTGAGATCTGGGCTCTTCGCTGGCCATGGCAGAACACTGACATTCCTGTCTTGCAGGAAATCATGCACAGAAGGAGCAGTATGGCTGGTGGCATTGTCATGCTGGAGGGTCATGTCAGGATGAGCCTGCAGGAAGGGTACCACATGAGGGAGGAGGAAGTCTTCCCTGTAACGCACAGCGTTGAGATTGCCAGCAATGACAACAAGCTCAGTCCGATGATGCTGTGACACATTGTCCCAGACCATAACGGACCCTCCACCTCCAAATCAATCCTGCTCCAGAGTACAGGCCTCGGTGTAACGCTCATTCCTTCGACGATAAACGCGAATCCGTCTATCACCCCTGGTGAGACAAAACCATGAATTGTCAGTGAAGATCACTTTTTGCCAGTCCTGTCTGGTCCAGCGACGGTAGGTCTGTGCCCATAGGCGATGTTGTTGCCGGTGATGTCTGGTGAGGACCTGCCTTACAACAGGCCTACAAGCCCTCACTCCAGCCTCTCTCAGCCTATTGCGGAGGGTCTGAGCACTGATGGAGGGATTGTGTGTTCCTGGTGTAACTCGGGCAGTTGTTGTTGCCATCCTGTACCTGTCTGGCAGGTGTGATGTTTGGATGTACCGATCCTGTGCAACTGTTGTTACACGTGGTCTGCCACTGTGAGGACGATCAGCTGTCCGTCCTGTCTCCCTGTAGCTCTGTCTTAGGCGTCTCACAGTACGGACATTGCAATTTATTGACCTGGTCACATCTGCAGTCTTCATGCCTCCTTGCAGCATGCCTAAGGCACGTTAACGCAGATGAGCAGGGCCTCTCGGCATCTTTTGGTGTTTTTCTGAGTCAGTAGAAAGGCCTCTTTATTGTCCTAAGTTGTCATAACTGTGACCTTAATTGCCTACTGTCTGTGAGCTGTTAGTGTCTTAACGACCGTTCCACAGGTGCATGTTCATTAATTGTTTATGGTTCATTGAACAAGCATGGGAAACAGTGTTTAAACCCTTTACAATGAAGATCTGTGAAGTTATTTGGATTTTTACGAATTATCTTTGAAAGACAGGGTCCTGAAAAATGTATCTTTTTTTTCTGAGTTTATTATTACACCTCATGATTGACAGGTTCTTAACAGAGCTGTTAGAAAACATAGTCTGCACTATTTGTTCATTTCAAGAGTGTTTTTTTAACGTTAAACTGCTTGTCTACTGCTGATTGTTTCCTGGAGAGAGAGGGTGCAACCTTTGGTGTGTCTTTGAACTGTCTTCGTTAGGGCTGTCTTTGATGTAGCTGCTGTCAGAGTGCCGGTGGATGGATGCTGCGTGTATATTAGCATTAATTACGACAACTCTAACCTGGAGACTCCTCTCCCTCTCTCTGGCTGTCTGTCTGTCGGTTCCTTCTGTGGACTCCCACCTGCTCCCAGGTCTCAACGGTTAAGTGGTGTTGCTGGATCAGATCTGCATAATGGGGGTGAAGTGAACGAGCTCAGTTAGTGACATACCTACCTGTTTAACCTCAATTATCTGCCAAACAGCCAGGGATCAGGTCACTGAACTTTGAGCTCTCTGAAAGGGAGCATGTCTGCTTACTAAACAGTCAAACTAAAGCAAGTCTCTACTCGACAGTAACACACTGTACATGCTTATGAGAAGACGGGCTCTGCACATCCCTTATTTATGGAGCGCTGTGTCAAGATGCAACCACAGCTGTCCAGGGCTTCTGTAATGGTTCTTGTGCTGCTGCTAAAGGGCTTCTACAGTCTTAGTGGTGAGTGTTTAAAGAGAGACTCGAGATCCCTTCTATAGACACTTACTAGATTTAAAGTGATTGCCATGACTGTGAATGAATGGCAGACACTCTGTGCTTCTCCATCTCCTGTAGGGTTTAACAGCTTAATCTTAAGCAATGAATGAGTGCTGCTGCTTCTTGATTAAGCTTTGCATGGCACATTTGAATAATACAACTTGAGATGATAAAAAATAATACTTAGAATTGTCTATTGTTAAAAGATCCACTGCAACTTCATGTGAATTGATTTTGTCACTCATCTAAATGTATTATTCCAAAATCATAATTCTAAGTCTACCAGTCAGTAACTGTAGTTTATGCGAAGTTGTCAGAAAATGCTAACATACGGGTTTCAGGGATACAGTATTTTATACCTAACTTCGGTTTCCCCTAAAAAACGAAAGTGGGAAACTCTTTCTACTACTGCTACTTTATGTTGGTAGATGTCAGATGCATCACCTTCAAAAAATTCTGACTGGCCTACTATTTCAGGGATTCACCAGAGGGCAGTCTTGCCATGCAATAGACAGGGGATCCCAGGCAGGACTCCTCATCAGTGTTGGGGAAGCTACTTTGATAATATAGCTACCAATTACTTCACACTGGAATAAGTTAAGGATATAGCTTAAGAAAAATATAGTTTACTTAAAGTTACTTTAAAAAGGTAGTGCACTACATCCAAACTACTTTGTAAAAAAATGCATATCTAAAGCTGAAGTGTCATTGACAACAAATTACACTCTGGAGTCAGATGTTAACAGAATGTGTAATTTGACCTATTAAACACAAAAACGATGTTTCAAGTGAGAATTAGGCATGTCTTATGCATAGTAGGAAAATAAGTAAGAAAGTTATTGCATACTTCACCCATATTTTATATTTTTGCCACAAGAAAGTAGTGTGTAGTTACAGTGGGTATAGAAAGTCCCCACCCCCTTTCAAAATGTTGCTTTTACAGCCTGAAATAAAAACATAAAACTTGACTTTTTCCAGCTTTATTTACACATAGTAACCCACAAAATTCTGGCTTCCGCCTGCGATCAATTGTAGTGACTTCGATTAGTTCAAAATAATAGCAGTTGTTCACAGAGGACTCCACTGCTTAGTAGTGCAATTCAAAGCAAAGAATCCACTATGGGAGGAATGGTACTTTCAAAGGATCTACGAGATAAAGTTGTGGAAAGGCACAAGTCGGGATGGATATAAAAAGATTTCAAAGGCTTTGTCCCTCGGAGCACAGTTAAGACCATTATAAAGAAGTGGAAAGCGTATGGCACCACCCAGACCCTGCATAGATCAGGCCGTCCCTTCAAACTGGATGACCGGGCAAGGAGGAGACGGATCAGAGAGGCTTACAAGAAGCCAATGGCCACTTTGAAGGAGCTTCAGTCTTTTATGGCAAAGACTGGGCAATGTGTGCATGTGACCACAATATCACAAGCGCTCCACAAATCTGGCCTCTGTGGGAGGGTGGCAAGAAAAAAACAGTCCTCCAAAAAAAGCCACATCAAGTCTTATTTGAGCCTCGCCAAAAAACACATTGTAGATTCCGAGGCCAAGTGGCAAAAGGCGCTGTGGTCAGATGAGACCAACATTTTACTTCCTATGTCTAGCAAAAACCCAATTATTTTTCCACCCAAAGAACTTCATGTCTACAGTAAAGCACGGCGGTGGCAGCATCCTGTTGTGGGGGTATTTCTCTTCAGCAGGGACTGGAGCACTTGTCAGGATAGAAGGGAAAATGGACAGTGCAAAATACAGACAGATTCTTGAGAACCTACAGCCCTCAGCCAGGAAGTTGATAATGGGACGATGGTTCACGTTTCAACATGACAATGACCCAAAGCACACCGCCAAAGCAACCATACAGTGGCTGAAGGACAAGAAGGTGAATGTCCTTGAGTGGCCTAGTCAGAGCCCCGACCTAAATCCCATCGAGAATCTGTGGAATGAGCGGTCACCATGGAATTTGCCTGAGCTTGAACAATTCTGCAAGGAAGAATGAGGCAAATATGGCACAGTCTAGGTGTACAAAGTTAGTAGAATCGCATTCAAAGAGACTCACAGCTGTAATTCAAGCAAAAGGTGGTTTCACCAAGTATTGACTCAAGCAAAAGGTGTGTTCACTTATCCAAATAGGGTATTTGACTGTTTTAATTGTAATTCATTTTTAGAGTTTTAGATTTTTTCCCCCACTCTGATATTGTGGGTTACTGTCTGTAAGCTGGGAAAAGTCCTATTTTATGTGTTTTCATTTCAGGCTCTAAGGCAACAAAAGGTGAACATTTTGAAAGGGGGTGGTGACTTTCTTACCCACTGTAACTACACCACTACATGGCAAAAAGTAATGAACTACTGAAAACACTATCACGATTTGAATTTTAGTTAAACTACCACCAAGCTACTGCAAAATGTAATTAAATTACTAGTTGAACTAAACTCAGCAAAAAAAGAAACATCCCTTTTTCAGGACCCTGTCTTTCAAAGATAATTCGTAAAAATCCAAATAACTTCACAGATCTTCATTGTAAAGGGTTTAAACACTGTTTCCCATGCTTGTTCAATGAACCATAAACAATTAATGAACATGCACCTGTGGAACAGTCGCTAAGACACTAACAGCAATTAAGGTCACAGTTATGAAAACTTAGGACACTAAAGAGGCCTTTCTACTGACTCAGAAAAACACCAAAAGAAAGATACCCAGAGTCACTGCTCATCTGCGTTAACGTGCCTTAGGCATGCTGCAAAGAGGCATGAGGACTGCAGATGTGGCCAGGGCAATAAATTGCAATGTCCGTACTGTGAGATGCCTAAGACAGCACTACAGGGAGACAGGACGGACAGCTGACTGCTGACAGCTGACTGCTGACAGAGGCTGGACTGACAGGATTGGCAAAAAGTGCTCTTTACTGACGAGTCGCGGTTTTGTCTCACCAGGGGTGATGGTCGGATTCGCAATTATCGTCGAAGGAATGAGCGTTACACCGAGGCCTGTACTCTGGAGCGGGATCGATTTGGAGGTGGAGGGTCCGTCATGGTCTGGGGCAGTGTGTCACAGCATCATCGGACTGAGCTTGTTCTCATTGCAGGCAATCTCAACGCTGTGCGTTACAGGGAAGACTTCCTCCTCCCTCATGTGGTACCCTTCCTGCAGGCTCGTCCTGACATGACCCTCCAGCATGACAATGCCACCAGCCATACTGCTCGTTCTGTGCGTGATTTCCTGCAAGACAGGAATGTCAGTGTTCTGCCATGGCCAGCGAAGAGCCCAGATCTCAATCCCATTGAGCATGTCTGGGACCTGTTGGATCGGAGGGTGAGGGCTAGGGCCATTCCCCTCAGAAATGTCTGGGAACTTGCAGGTGCCTTGGTGGAAGAGTGGGGTAACATCTCACAGCAAGAACTGGCAAATCTGGTGCAGTCCATGAGGAGGAGATGCACTGCAGTACTTAATGCAGCTGGTGGCCACACCAGATACTGACTGTTACTTTTGATTTTGACCCCCCCTTTGTTCAGGGACACATTATTCCTATTCTGTTAGTCACATGTCTGTGGAACGTGTTCAGTTTATGTCTCAGTTGTTGAATCTTGTCATATTCATACAAATATTTACACATGTTAAGTTTGCTGAAAATAAATGCAGTTGACAGTGAAAGGATGTTTCTTTTTTTGCTGAGTTTACGTGTTGTTTACTACTCCCCAACACTGATTGTCATCCACCATAGCCCCTCAGAGAGGCAGAGGTTCTGTCCCAAATTGATCCCATTGTCAATGAGTTGAAAAGTATTGATCCCATTGTCAATGAGTTGAAATAAAAGGGGCTGAGGAGTATTTATTTCTGTAATTAAGCCCTTTTGTGGAGAAAAATTCATTCTGATTGGGTGGACCTGACTTCCAAGTAGGTAGGCATATGTCCTCCCAGGCCCACCCGCGGCTGGGCCCCTGCCCTGTCATGTGAAATCCATAGATTAGTAAAATGTATTTATTTCAATTGACTGATTTCTTTCTATGAACTGTAACTCAGTAAAATCTTTGAAATTGTTGTTTGTTGCATTTATATTTTTGTTCAGTATAGTACACTATTTTTGACCAGGGAATAAAGTGCCATTTGGGACGCTAACAGTATATAAGCTGATCTGGAGTCAGAAAAATTCTCAAACAGCTGCCTCAGACTTCAGAGCATGATGTACCTCTAGATGCTAATGAGTGGAATACAACAATGTTCTTTCAGAACAAAATGTCCCAAGCTGTGAGTGCGGCGCCATGTAGCCAAAGACATCAATTACTCTGCAGTCTGGCTTTTACAAAGTACTGTACTGACCCCCAGAATATGTCAGCTCAGATGGTTTATCCCTAAGAGGCTGTGAGGTTGACATCTCTTTTTAAAACCTGGGGCATTAATGAGGGGTCATGTTAGTAGTTTGCATTCCTGCAATTAGCATTCCTGCAACATTATTTTCTTGAAATATAATTTGATGCAACTTTTTTGATTCACTTTTTTCACCTAATAGCAGGAACAACACTATCTAAATCAAATCAAACTTTATTTGTCACATGGACCGAAAAGTGTAGACCTTACCGTGAAATGCTTACTTACAGTACAAGCCCTTAACCA
The DNA here is from genome assembly GCF_045679555.1 of Salvelinus alpinus. NCBI lineage: Eukaryota > Metazoa > Chordata > Actinopteri > Salmoniformes > Salmonidae > Salvelinus > Salvelinus alpinus. The sequence goes on from NC_092086.1 coordinate 86,221,042, forward strand.
ACAGTGCAGTTCAAGAAGAGTTAAGAAAATATTTACCAAATAAACTAAAGTAAAAAATAATAAAAAGTAACAATAATGAGGCAGGGGGTACCGGTACCGAGTCAGTGTGCAGGGGTACAGGTTAGTCCAGGTAATTTGTACATGAAGGTAGGGGTGAAGTGACTATGCATAGATGATAAACAACGAGTAGCAGCAGTGTACAAAACAAATGGAGGGGGAGGTCATTTAAGTTACAAACAACACACAAAAAACTAACAAAATAGCACAGTTGGTTAGGAGCATGTAAAACGTCAGCCATCCTCTGCGGCACCATCTCAGAACCTGGTAATATCAGGAAATAGGATGGGACATAAACCTAACAACTTCAATTACTTTTTTTAATCTCCCGCTTTGGGCTGGATATGTCAATGTGTAGTTCATATGCTTAATCTTTGAGCAGAACTACTGTCTTACCTCAATTAGCTACGAAATCCCTAGTTTGAAAGCGACAGTGCGTCATTTTTGCTACATTTTCCCCCATTAGGCCAGCCCCCTAGCAATTAGAGTTCTAGCCAATGAGCTTCAGTCCATCGCCATTTTAGTGGCAGCTAGCAAGATGCGCACACAGCAGAGTGAGAGGGAAATGACATGGTGCAGATATCTGCACATATGTGACGTAGTACGCAATTTTTGGGATCACTTTTGGCTCGTGAGAGCTACTTTCAGAACTACTGCCTATTTTCAACAAAATAATGTTGCAGGAATGCTAATCTTATGTTTCTAACTACAGAAAAGATTTCAGAACAATCTGAGATGGTGGGTGTCATGGCTTTCTGAAATGCCATGGAACAACCATGCTATTTTTTAACACCTTTCACTCAAACCACACATCTCTCATACTTTTCTTTTCCACTCCACAAACATACATTTTCACTGCAATGCAGAGAAAGCGGGAGGGAGAGAACATAAAACATCTACGAGCTGAGTCATTAGCTACCTCGTCATTAGATCTGTCAGTGTCATACAGTTTGTGGGTTAGTAATTATTTGCTCATTTGGTGCAGACAGACATTGAATTAGTCAGTTATATGTGTGGTAAATGTCTGCCCAGCCACAGTGAGTGAGGAGTGAGTGGGAAGGGAGTCTTCAATAACACTGCATGTCAATGAAATTCAAGCTGTATGATATTTTACTGCAGGAGTGTGCTGCCTCCTCCTCTCTGTTCTCCACAGCAATCAGCAGGTTAACCAGGAAACCGCCTCTTAATGACATCCAAATACACACATAATCACATTCAGGCTTTGATTTGTACTATTGACATCTGTTGTTGCATTTTCCATGTAGATCCTATCATATGTCCAACTGATGCCAACTTTTCACATGGTACATTGACTATATTACAAGTGTGATCAGTGTGAATAGAGATAGATAGTGATCTTTCCTAACAACATCACTGAGAATTCCTTAGACCATCCAACCTGGCCATGTAACAATCAGTTGATCTTGGGCACAGCAGCACAGCACGGTCAATGCCAAGATATGACGTTCCACAGCAGGCATGGCCAATGTTTTGTTTTGTGGTGTTGGATTGTGCATTTATTGGATTTGTGTATTTAATTATTTTTCTATCATTTTTCTCTCTGCATTGTACACAGTAAGTAAGCGTTTCACTGTTCGTTTACACCTGTTGTTTACGAAGCATATGACAAGTACAATTTGATTTGGATCAAATGGATGTGTTGAGAGCCCTCTCATCTCATAGACAATTAGGAAATGACTGGGGTTGTTACAGTAGAGCCGTTTGGACATATTTGAATAAAAGACAGAGCTCGATGTACAGTACGTGTGTGTAAATATATGAAATATGAATGAAATATTAGGTACGTACCTTTATGATTTATATTTACCTGATTGAGATATATTCCTTTGTTATTAGTGTAACTTCGTTTTTGCCCCCCCCCGTTTTTGCCCCCCCCACTTGCCCATTCATTGTACTGTGGGAAGTGTGTTAGATATAAGAAGAATAAACCTTTATGTTGCACCATATCCCTGGATCTCATTGAATGTTTTTGCTGTTTGGGAACTTCGAATGTGGACTGTATACAGTGGGGAGAACAAGTATTTGATACACTGCCGATTTTGCAAGTTTTCCTACTTACAAAGCATGTAGAGGTCTGTAATTTTTATCATAGGTACACTTCAACTGTGAGAGACGGAATCTAAAACAAAAATCCAGAAAATCACATTGTATGATTTTTAAGTAAATAATTTGCATTTTATTGCATGACATAAGTATTTGATACATCAGAAAAGCAGAACTTAATATTTGGTACAGAAACCTTTGTGTGCAATTACAGAGATCATACGTTTCCTGTAGTTCTTGACCAGGTTTGCACACACTGCAGCAGGGATTTTGGCCCACTCCTCCATACAGACCTTCTCCAGATCCTTCAGGTTTCGGGGCTGTCGCTGGGCAATACGGACTTTCAGCTCCCTCCAAAGATTTTCTATTGGGTTCAGGTCTGGAGACTGGCTAGGCCACTCCAGGACCTTGAGATGCTTCTTACGGAGCCACTCCTTAGTTGCCCTGGCTGTGTGTTTCGGGTCGTTGTCATGCTGGAAGAACCATTCACGACCCATCTTCAATGCTCTTACTGAGGGAAGGAGGTTGTTGGCCAAGATCTCGCGATACATGGCCCCATCCATCCTCCCCTCAATACGGTGCAGTCGTCCTGTCCCCTTTGCAGAAAAGCATCCCCAAAGAATGATGTTTCCACCTCCATGCTTCACGGTTGGGATGGTGTTCTTGGGGTTGTACTCATCCTTCTTCTTCCTCCAAACACGGCGAGTGGAGTTTAGACCAAAAAGCTCTATTTTTGTCTCATCAGACCACATGACCTTCTCCCATTCCTCCTCTGGATCATCCAGATGGTCATTGGCAAACTTCAGACGGGCCTGGACATGCGCTGGCTTGAGCAGGGGGACCTTGCGTGTGCTGCAGGATTTTAATCCATGACGGCATGGTGTGTTACTAATGGTTTTCTTTGAGACTGTGGTCCCAGCTCTCTTCAGGTCATTGACCAGGTCCTGCCGTGTAGTTCTGGGCTGATCCCTCACCTTCCTCATGATCATTGATGCCCCACGAGGTGAGATCTTGCATGGAGTCCCAGACCGAGGGTGATTGACCGTCATCTTGAACTTCTTCCATTTTCTAATAATTGCGCCAACAGTTGTTGCCTTCTCACCAAGCTGCTTGCCTATTGTCCTGTAGCCCATCCCAGCCTTGTGCAGGTCTACAATTGTATCCCTGATGTCCTTACACAGCTCTCTGGTCTTGGCCATTGTGGAGAGGTTGGAGTCTGTTTGATTGAGTGTGTGGACAGGTGTCTTTTATACAGGTAACGAGTTCAAACAGGTGCAGTTAATACAGGTAATGAGTGAAGAACAGGAGGGCTTCTTAAAGAAAAACTAACAGGTCTGTGAGAGCCGGAATTCTTACTGGTTGGTAGGTGATCAAATACTTATGTCATGCAATAAAATGCAAATTAATTACTTAAAAATCATACAATGTGATTTTCTGGATTTTTGTTTTAGATTCCGTCTCTCACAGTTGAAGTGTACCTATGATAAAAATTACAGACCTCTACATGCTTTGTAAGTAGGAAAACCTGCAAAATCGGCAGTGTATCAAATACTTGTTCTCCCCACTGTATATCCGAAACAACCCCGCTTCAGGCATGGGCATGTTGACAAAAGCCCCCACAAGCAGGTTGTAATTTAGAGGCTCACAGTTTAAGATCATGCTTTGTGGTTCCTGTTTGCTATATTAAAAACAAGCTGTAGTCTAAATCATGCTGTCATTGCACTGGCTGGCACTACTCCCCTTACCATGGCGATTTACAGCAGTTTCACAATCAATTAGCATAATGTCTCCTGTCATAAAGACTTAGTTTAGATGTCATTTATTTCCGAGTGAATATAAAGAAACAGTCTCACTGCATGACATGTCTCTAGGCAGGTTAGTGAAATTGAAGCTTTATTCAGGTTTTGGCTGAGGGAAAATGGAACCATATGTTGTTCCAGGCAACATTTTGGAAACTGATGTTGATTAGTTTTTTACCACCTTTTATGGCAATAATGGATAAGTGAATACTTTGGCATGCAATATTCAGTTTACAGCATAGCAAGGCCCGTGTATTACAGTAAAGTAAACAGTATCTGTAGGTGTTGGTCTAATGTAGACTTTTTCACCATACACCAACTTTCACAAGTTACAAACCAAGGTACTGGAACATCCAGGTTTTATAATGCTACTGCAGTATTCACTGGGGAGGTATTTTCAGTGGTTTGCTTGATACACTAATTCAGGTACACAGTACCTCAAGCATCTACAATGTACTCTTCCCACAGGGAGGCTATTTGTTTCGATTTACTTGATGGCAACATAAGCGAGGCCCTTAAGAGCCAGCAGAAATAGCACTTCCGCTTGTTCTAAGAGTCAATGTGGTCACCAAATCATCCTTTCACCAAACGGCTCTCACAACTTGCAGAAGAAAGCTATACAATGGGATTCAACACCTACATGGTGACACAGTACATGTACTGTATACTGCTGAATCAACTGCAAGGCCAACCATCTGAAATGTTTAGGATATTTTACATTTCTTATTTGGTACTAAAAATGTAATTACTTGCATTCATTTCAAGGCATTTCTTGCTTTTATTGGCCAGTCAAAATGCCTTCTGCACTGTGGAAATATTTGACCAGTCTAGAATGTTTAGTTTTAAGGGGTGACAGAGTGGTGACATTGACATTAGGCCAATTTGACCAATTATGAGGCTTGGCATAATCCTGACGTCCCTGCAGTTGGAAGACTGGCATGGTGACATGAGCTGGTAAACCAGACAGTAGGATGCAGTTATACCAGTCACCTCAATGTCAAGGGCCTTTTCAATTAGAGTCAGGCAAATGTCAGACAGGTCATATTGTAGCTCAGAGTAGCATCTCCATTGTCAGTTACAGAGATTCATTGTGCTAGCTGCCCCTGTATGTCTGCATGTGCAGAATGGCAAGTGTTTAGACAGTCGAGGCAGAGCCTAAGTCTGGTGTGGCAGGTGGGCCATTTGGTTTGGCAACAGCCAAATCTGTGTGTTTCCAGTAGGTGGTTTGGTACACCATTGTTCCTCATCATCTCCCTGAGACCAGTAGAGGTGTGTGCCCACATTGGACTGTCACAGTCTGTCACCTAGGAACCTGGGCGATGCTCGCTGCTGTGGGGAATATCCTTCTTTTATCATATCACTGGTACTACTGAGCTAACCCTGAGATGTGGCTGTAAACTCCTATGGCGATACCAGGGTTAATACTGAGCATGATGGAATGCATCTCTCTGAAGGGTGTGGATACTGGATAGGGCAGTTATGGTGGACTTCTCTTCTCCACTCAGATTCTCTCAAGGCTAACATGTATCAGAAAGCACTGTTCTGCTTGATCAGAGAACAAGACTAGACAGACTGAGACTGTCACTCCACAGATCTTCTCTCCCCCCACCAGTCTTTGTAACCTTGACTGCTAGAAGCTGAGGGAATTGATTACATGCAGCATAAGTACTTTGTAGGGTTTGAATGTATTTTTCACGATGTGTTGCCAGGAACAAAGGGACACCTTCAAAGAGCTTTTATATCATCCTCCAAAACTTTTAATTGAAACCCTCTGAGGAGAGAGACTGAGTGTTGGAAATGAACGGATCGGGAAGTAATTGGCAGCGTGTCAGCAGCGTATTTACATTTTGTTATTTTAAAGACGCAATTAATTACAACAGATGAAGAAATCTGTGGAGAGATGAAACATGTTGCACTTGTTCACTTATCCCCCCATCCTCGTCTCCCTCCTTCCTCTCCTTTCAACACTCCTTCGGCGTTGTGAGCGGGTGTATTCAGGCTTGCCAATTAGCATTCAGCCTAAAAAAAGATCCAGTGCTCCACTGTTTCAGCAGGTAAAGGCCTGAGATTTAAATTGGCTGGGAAGAAATGTGAGAAGTGCCATAACAGGCAGACGGCTAGGTCCTACTAGTTCACATGCTCTTTTCCATGTGGTGCTCGAAGCTTCAAATAAATTAAAGCATTATTTTTTAAGGGTTTAAAACTCAGAGAGAACACAGTGTAAATCGAATCAAATTAGTTGTCTTTATCTCCCAAATAAGTACTTTTTCTCTGAAACGTTTGCACTGCACAAACTTTTGAATGTTACTGGTCAAATAATGTATACATTAAAATCTAAACCGATAACTTCATGTTTCACCCTGAAGTCATCTTACTGCTTCCTCAAGACATGATGGCTAATGGGAGTTGCCCTTCAGAGCCCTGAAGTAACCAATAAGATCCATAACCATGTGATATATTCACGTATTGTATTGGGGGAATGTGATGTCGTTGTACAGTTGTATTTGTATTATGTGGAGGTGAGGATCCCCCTGAAGCCATAGGATGATGAGGGGACTTTTTAGACATTGCCACCCTCTTCCCCCTCCAGCAACCAAAAACAGAGTGGCAGATTCTAGAGTTGCTGTGGAGAAACTTTGAAAAGAAACGGTAACATATGCTTTTGTACTGGAAATGCATTAGTCATAAGAGAAGGCAAAAGGAAGAAGGGCCCTGACTGAAGTTTAGGAATAACAACTTTAATGCCCCATATTTCCACCCCAGTGACTATGGAAAAGTTGGGAGAATAAAGAGAAAGTTTGATGGCGGAACATAAAAAAGAATCATGTAAAATACCTAGGGAGCTCTTCTTTCTCTGCTTGTGTTTTTGTGTAAAGGACCAAAGAGGGTATTTTAAAAACCTTGTATGATTGATGTTACCAGAGGTAACCGAAGGCATTTACAATCAACTTGGTAACCCAAATTCATGGAAAGGGGTTGCGCATTTATTTATGATGAGGACTTTTTGTACCTTTGAATGATTTTGAATAGCTGCATGTGTTATGACAGTTGTTATGAATGCCTTATGTATACCCCCTTCAAGTACGGTGTTATTCTATTCTCCTTTAACCCGTTCTCCAGTCTTTGCCATCACCTGGAGAAATAATCCTTTGAACATTTAAATGACAGAGAGAGAAGCAAAGCTGGATAAACACTGACTAAATGAAGAGATTGATGGGTCAATTTGGGTCCCAGATCATCCACATTGTTGGTGGTGGCATTCACATTGATTATGTTCACCATGGACAGCGTCCAAAACAGTCTCTGAAATGAACACGTTGTTTGGAGCGTTTCCCATTAGTTTCCCCATCCTAGCCCAACAGACAGATGGCTCCCAATGCTGGAGAGATCCATATTAATAGCATGATTACAATGCATTACATTAAGGTCTCGTCATTAACGCAGTGATTTTAAAAAGCTATTATGGTTTTTGATTATCATCAGCCAGTGGGGCTTTAGAAAATCAAAATGGCAGATTGATTTCCTATTTCCTCAGTGAAGATGCTGCTCGGTGTTTTGAATAGATCTCCTCAACTGACTAACACTTAATGAGCTGAAATAGCATTAGCATAATGTTTTGAGGATTGAAGAGGGGAAAATGGCTCCAAGGAGAAGACTAAAAAGTAAATATGGTTAGGCTCATGAATGCATTTCTATGTTACAGATGGAGCTGGAGTCCTACATGGAGGTGATGTTCGGCCCAGGTCGGCTCAAACTGTCCCATTGGCAGCCTGCATCCATCTGGCTGGTGGGGTTAGATCCAGACCCGCCTCTACCTTTGGAGCTTTCTGCACTGTATGGAGCATGGCCAAGCATTGGATTCACAGGTACATACATTTGAATAATGACATTGCTGATAAAGGGTACTAACGTTACATATTACATTTGTGCTAAAGTAGTTATATTATTATGATTTAAAACTCCTTGTCCTACTAGATTATAGCGCTCTTCCAAAATCTCTAACACTAGCAACAACAGAGTGACCCACAAACGGAGCATGAGGATTTGAATTCAGCCTTCACCAAAATTCAAAAGGCACTCGCACATCTGAGCCATCTGTTGCAGGTGCATGGTAACAGTAGAACAAGATGAGAACAAGAAGAGACCGCACACTGCTCTTGATAGTATCACTGCTCTTTAATAAGCTTTATGTATCGGCCTCAAGGCCTTTGTCAGAGCTTTTGAGCCTTCACCCCAATGTAATTCCATAAGTAGGAGGATAAAAGGATAAGAGATGAATAAGGATATTAAGTAAATGTAAGATATTTTGTTGCTGTGTTAGACCTGGTGTTGGTTTAAAACCCAGCTGAGGGGCATAGCCCACTTCCTAATGAAGAGAATCAGCTTCTCTGTGTGTGAGAATCTGATCCCAGCTTTGATGTGGTTGGTTATTATCTCAGATGTGAAATCCTCTCTTCCAAACACTGTTGAACCGGGTGGGCGTGCTCAGCTGTGAAATTGTGTCTTTTCTATACCCACTCCCTCCCTCCGTCCCCCTCTACCCCTCTCCTCTGACAGTGAGGTAAACTGCTCTCCCCTCGTAAAAAAAAGACATATACCGCTGTCGAGACGAAGCTATTGCATTCCCTCCCTTCCACCACTCCTATCACAAACTATGAAACACCCGAGGTGCGTCAAAACCACAACCGCTTCAAACTGCCGGACACAGTGTCAATGGGTGATGTTTTCACCTTTACAAGTGGATGGGTTGATCTTGCATGTGCTCATGGGAAATTAAGTCTTAAGCATAGGTGGTGAATTGATCAGATAATCCATCCATTACTTTCAATGGACATTGATAGATATTGTTTACCTTGTCCAAGAGAGATTTACACGGTTATCAAAACGTCACGCCAGAGTAAGCCTACATGAAACACAGCCCTTATTTTAAGTGTTTCTAAAATCCCATATGGGAAAAATTAATGGTGGCAAAATGATTGGAACCATTTCCCTGTTTGACCGCTAGGTTTTATGGTATTATGACTCCTCCACTGTGGGGCTCTATTGCCTCGTAGGTCGCTTGAATTTCTAACTAGGCAGCCTGACATTTTCTAACAGCCTTGATTCTGAAGTGATCAGGACACCCATGCAGGCAAACCAAAGGCTTTTTATTCTAAGCAGCATTTAATAAGTAAGAAAACTTCAACCTTTGGGTGGAATAGGAAAACAATATTTTTATTATCATCTCATGGAATTTCTGTATGAATAGAAATCTGATGTATTCATCTGTCTCTTGTAGACATGCAAGTGCATATAGTCACACACACACACCAGGTGGCCCTCTTGATTTAATTAGCACTGCTTCCAATTAGCTGCGATGCTAAATCAGACGGAGAGGTTTCATCACAGCATGGTGCATTAGATAGGAGAGATAGATCTGTATCTCTTCTCTTTTGTCTGCACCAGGGTGGGTAGATGATTACAGAGGTAATGGATTGATAAAGGTTGTGTAGATGGCCTAGATGAGGCCTAAGTATCTCCAGATCCACCATGCATCTGTGCAGTACAGACACACCTCCATCTTTTATATATATATATATATATATTATATTATATATATATATTTATTTTTTTCTCCCCAATTTCGTGGCATCCAATTGGTAGTAGTTACAGTCTTGTCTCATCGCTGCAACTCCCGTACGGACTCAGGAGAGGCGAAGGTCGAGAGCCATGTGTCCTCCAAAACACAACACAACCAAGCCGCACTGCTTCTTGACACAATGCCCATCCAACCCGGAAGCCAGCCGCACCAATGTGTCGGAGGAAACACAATACACCTGGCGACCGTGTCAGCGTGCACTATTCCCGGCCCGCCACCGGAGTCGCTAGTGCGCGATGAGACAGGGATATCCCTGCTGGCCAAACCCTCCCTAACCCGGACGACACTGGGCCAATTGTGCGCCGCCCCATGTGCCTCCCGGTCGCGGCCGGCTGCGACAGAGCCCGGACTCAAACCCAGAATCTCTAATGGCACAGTGCCTTAGACCACTGCGCCACTCGGAAGGCCCAGACACACCTCCATCTTGACTCCAGTTGGCAAATCCTGGTAAAGCATTTAGACATTTTCCAGGACATAAATTGTCTGAAAGAGTATCCAGAACCAACATGACTGTTTCAGTCCTGGATCATCTTGTGCATGTTGCTTGAAGTAAGGAGGGTTCAAGGAAGATGAGGTTTGTTGTGTTGTAAAGGTTCAGGAAAGCAGACTAGCTAATTCAATTATTGTTGTTGGTGTAATCAAACTCTGTTAATCAGCTTCCTAACCACGCTTGGCATTTGTCTTCATGAATCCGTCCAGCGTGTAATTGCTATTTTCACATAGACCTCGCTGCAGTGAGCTTTAATTCTCTGCTCCCTCCCTGACTGCACCTAAAGTATACTGAACAAAAATATAAATGCAACAATTTCAATGAGTTTTACTGAGTTACAGTTCATATGAGGAAATCAGTCAACTTAAATAAATTCATTAGGCCCTAATCTATGGATTTCACATGTCTGGGTAGGGGAGCAGCCATGGGTGGGCCTGTATTCCAAGGGGGTGGGCCTATGCCCTCCCAGGCCTACCCATGGCTGCACCCCAACCCAGTCATATGAAATATTCCCACTGGGGAGCCAGGCCCCAGCCAATCAGAATGAGTTTTTCCCCACAAAAGGGCTTTATTACAGACAGAAATACTCCTCAGTTTCATCAGCTGTCCGGGTGGCTGGTCTCAGACGATCCCGCAGGTGAAGTAGCCGGATGTGGAGGTCCTGGGCTGAAGTGGTTACACGTGGTCTGCGGTTGTGTGGCAGGTTGGACATACTGCCAAATGCTTCAAAACGACTTCGGAGGCAGCTTATGATAGAGAAATGAACATTGCAATGTCTGACATCAACTCTGGTGGACATTCCTGCAGTCAGCATGCCATTTGCACGCTCCCTCAAAACATGTGACATCTGGGGCATAGTGTTGTGCGACAAAACTGCACATTTTAGTGGCCTTTTATACACACACACACACACACACACACACACACACACACACACACACACACACACACACACACACACACACACACACACACACACACACACACACACACACACACACACACACACACACACACACACACACACACACACACACACACACACACACACACACACACACACACACACACACACACACACACAGTGAAAGCATAGGGGAGAGGTAGTTATATACTTGTCAGTGGTGCTTTAGTGTACTGGCTCTATGTGCCCTCTGGGGTGTGATGAATATATCAGGATATGTCAAAACCCACCTCCCCACAGTATCCAGGTAACCCCCACTTGGCCCCACGGCGGCCTATCAAAGTAGGCCAGATGAAAGCCTGACCCGGAGAGGCGTGCTCACTTAACCAAACAGTGGCATATGCTGCTGAGTCTCCTCACCGTACAGAGGAGATGGATGCCTAGCAGATGGAGGCCAGGCTGGCTGGGTAGTAGAGGCTATGGCAGGGGGTAGAGAGGGCTGGGTAGTAAGGGCTATGGCAGGGGGGGTAGAGAGGGCTGGGTAGTAGGGGCTATGGCAGGGGGGTAGAGAGGGCTGGGTAGTAGAGGCTATGGCAGGAGGGTAGAGAGGGCTGGGTAGTAAGGGCTATGGCAGGGGGTAGAGAGGGCTGGGTAGTAGAGGCTATGGCAGGGGGGTAGAGAGGGCTGGGTAGTAGAGGCTATGGCAGGGGGGTAGAGAGGGCTGGGTAGTAAGGGCTATGGCAGGGGGGGTAGAGAGGGCTGGGTAGTAGAGGCTATGGCAGGGGGGTAGAGAGGGCTGGGTAGTAGAGGCTATGGCAGGGGGGTAGAGAGGGCTGGGTAGTAGGGGCTATGGCAGGGGGGTAGAGAGGGCTGGGTAGTAGAGGCTATGGCAGGGGGTAGAGAGGGCTGGGTAGTAAGGGCTATGGCAGGGGGTAGAGAGGGCTGGGTAGTAGAGGCTATGGCAGGGGGGTAGAGAGGGCTGGGTAGTAGAGGCTATGGCAGGGGGGTAGAGAGGGCTGGGTAGTAGGGGCTATGGCAGGGGGGGTAGAGAGGGCTGGGTAGTAGAGGCTATGGCAGGGGGGTAGAGAGGGCTGGGTAGTAAGGGCTATGGCAGGGGGGGTAGAGAGGGCTGGGTAGTAAGGGCTATGGCAGGGGGGGTAGAGAGGGCTGGGTAGTAAGGGCTATGGCAGGGGGGGTAGAGAGGGCTGGGTAGTAAGGGCTATGGCAGGGGGGTAGAGAGGGCTGGGTAGTAGGGGCTATGGCAGGGGGGTAGAGAGGGCTGGATAGTAGAGGCTACGCCCCATCTCTCCCTCTCGCCCCATCGCTCTCTCTCTCTCTCTCTCTCTCTCTCTCTCTCTCTCTCTCTCTCTCTCTCTCTCTCTCTCTCTCTCTCTCTCTCTCTCTCTCTCTCTCTCTCTCTCTCTCTCTCTCTCTCTCTCTCTCTCTCTCTCTCTCTCTCTCTCTCTCTCTCTCTCTCTCTCTCTCTCTCACTCTCTCTCACACCACAGCTCTCTCTCTCGCCCCTTCTCTCTCTCTCTCAATTCACTTCAGTTTCAATTCAAGGGCTTTATTTGCATGGAAAGATATGTTAACATTGCCAAAGCAAGTGAAGTAGATAAACAAAAGTGAAATAAACAATGAAAATTAACAGTGAACATTACACTCACAGAAGTTCCAAAAGAAAAAAGACATTTCAAATGTCATATTATGTCTATGTACGGTGTTGTTACCATTTACAAATAGTTAAAGTACAAAAGGGAAAATATATAAACATAAATATGGTTGTATTTACAATGGTGTTTGTTCTTCACTGGTTGCCCTTTTCTTGTGGCAACAGGTCACACATCTTGCTTCTGTAATGGTACACTGTGGTATTTCACCAAATAGATTATCAAAATTGGATTTGTTTTTGAAAAAGAAATTGGTTTTGTGGGTCTGTGTCATCTTAGGGACATATATGTCTCTAATATGGTCATACATTTGGCAGGAGGTTAGGAAGTGCAGCTCAGTTTCCACCTCATTTTGTGGGCAGTGTGCATATAATCTGTCTTCTCTTGAGAGCCAGCTCTGCCTACGGAGGCCTCTCTCAATAACAAGGCTATGCTCACTGAATCTGTACATAGTCAAAGCTTTCCTTCATTTTGGGTCAGTCACAGTGGTCAGGTATTCTACCACTGTGTACTTTCTGTTAAGGGCCAACTAGCTTTCCAGATTGCTCTGTTTTTTGGTTCATTCTTTCCAATGTGTCAAGTAATCTTTTTGTTTTCTGATGATTTGGATGGGTCTAATTGTGTTGCTGCCCTGGGGCTCTGTGGGCCCCAGGACCAGCTTGCTTAGGGGGCTCTTCTCGAGGTAAATATCTCTGTAGGTGATAGCTTTGTTATGGAATGTTTGGGAATCGCTTCCTTTTAGGTCTCTTTTCTGGATTTTGATCATTTGTGGTTATCGTACTAATATATATATATATATTTTTCTCTCACGCCCCGTCTCTCTCTCTCTCTCTCTCTCTCTCTCTCACGCCCCGTCTCTCTCTCTCTCTCTCTCTCTCTCTCTCACGCCCCGTCTCTCTCTCTCTCTCTCTCTCACGCCCCGTCTCTCTCTCTCTCTCTCTCTCTCTCTCTCACGCCCCGCTCTCTCTCTCTCTCTCTCTCTCTCTCTCTCTCTCTCTCTCTCTCTCTCTCTCTCTCTCTCTCTCTCTCTCTCTCTCTCTCTCTCTCTCTCTCTCTCTCTTTCTCTCTCTCTCTCTCTCTCTCTCTCTCTCTCTCTCTCTCTCTCTCTCTCTCTCTCTCTCTCTCTCTCTCTCTCTCTCTCTCTCTCTCTCTCTCTCTCTCTGCCAGATAAGGGGCTGTGGTTTGCCAGATGTACTACTTACTGTAGCATAACTGTAACGTTCTAATGAGGTCTGCTCTTCTCTCTCTTGGCCTGTTGGCATGCTGAGCTGAACTAACTGGTCATTGATATTCATATCGGGTTTCTGCTGGACCAAGGTGATGATGTCCTGCTTAACGACCCCAACATTATAATCAGGTCCTACTCACTGTATGGTTCCAGACCAAACGGTTGCCGTGGCAACAACCAGTCTACCCACACAACGTTGTATCACTGTGGAACATTTATGACTGGATGAACTGTAGATCAAGTGTCTATCCATGATATTCCTTGTTGGAAAAAAATGGAGGATAGTGACCCTTTGTTACGTGAACACTTACAGAAATAGACTTAAAAAACATTTGCATGTCAATCAATGGAAATAAATGACCCTTTCACCAGATAAGGTCAAGGGTTCGTTGATCTTTCTGTCTGAACAGTGAGGATGAATAGTGTCTGAGTTCAACAGTGGGTGGAATGAGAGGAGAAGGAATGGAGAAAGTGAACAGGAATGGAGGAAGGGAGAGGGAAATGGAGGAGTACACTGAATGTTACCGTGAGTTAGCTGAATGTTGACATAGATGGAGTCTATAATTCTACTGCTGATGAATATACTGCCAGAGGCTAGTGTTGTTTAGAAGGATGTCCTTGATACATTTGTCCATGACACAAACACAAGGTACATTTTATTGTGACACAGCCTTAGGGCCAATCCAGAGAACAGGATGTGATGTAACTACAAATGTGGATATCTACAGTATCTTCAGAAAGTATTCACACCACTTGGTTTTTTACACGTTTTGTTGTGTTACAGCCTGCTTTTAAAATGGATTACATTGAGAATTTGTGTCACTTATATTCACCCAGTTCCCCATAATGTCAAAGTGGAATTTTGTTTGTTGAAAATGTTCGATATAATACAAATGAATAGCTGAAATATCTTGAGTCGATAAGTATTTAACCCTTTTTAAGCCTAAATAAGTTCAATAGTAAAAAAAAAAGTATGTGCTTAACAAGTCACATAATAAGTTGCATGGACTCATTCTGTGTTCAATAATAGTGGTTAACATGATTTTTGAATGACTACCCCATCCCTGTACCCCACACACAATTATCTGTAAGGTCCCGCAATCGAGTAGTGAATTTTAAGCACAGATTCAACCACAAAGAGCTGGAAGGTTTTTCAGTGCCTCGCAAAGAACGGCACCGATTGGGAGATGTGAAAAAAAACTGACGCTGAATATCCCTTTGAGCAAGTTATGAATTAGGCTTTGTAGGGTGTATCAATACACCCAGTCACTACAAAGATACAGGCGTCCTTCTTGCTATTCTTGCTATGTAACAACTGTGAAGAAAAGAAAGAGAAGTGCCTTGTATGTCAAGTGTGAGTTTAATGGTTGTGATGTAAGAAAAGTGAGGGTGGATCAACAACATTGAAGTTACTCCACAATACTAACCTAAATGACAGAGTAAACAGAAGGAAGCTTGTGCAGAATACAAATATTCCAAAACATGCATCCTGTTTGCAACAAGGAACTTAAGTAATACTGCAAAAATAATAAATTTGTGTCCTGAATACAAAGCGTTATGTTGGGGGCAAATCCAACAAAGCACATCACTGAGTGGCGCTCTCCATATTTCCAAGCATGGTGGAGTCTGCATCCTAGAGGGAAACCTGGTTCAGTCTGCTTTCCAACAGACACTGGGAGACAAATTCACCTTTCAGCAGGACAATAACCTAAAACACAAGGCCAAATCTACAAGGCCAAATCTTGCTAATCAAGACAACATTGAATGTTCCTGAGTGGCCTAGTTACAGTTTTGAGTTAAATCGACTTGAAAATCTATGGCAAGACTTGAAAATGGCTTTCTAGAAATGATCAACAACCACCTTGATAGGGCTTGAATATATTTAAACAAATAATAATTGGCATATATTTTACAATCCAGATGGGCAATGCTCTTAGAGACTTACCTCAAAAGACTGACACCTGTAATCACAGCCAATGGTGATTCTAACGTGTATTTTCTCAGGGGGGTGAATACTTATCTAATCAAGATATACTTTATTACTATTTTATTTTCCATTCATTTTTTATAATGTTAGAATTTTTCATCTACTTTGACAGAGTATTTTGTTTAGATTGTTTACCAAAAATGACAATTAAATCCATTTTAATCGCACTTTGTAACACAACAAAGTGTGGGATAAGTAAAGAGGTGTGAATACTTTCAGAAGGCACTGTATTTCTATTTCATATTATATTATTTCTGTGGGTCTGCTGGCTCAAATAGTATTTGAGGAATCTGCAAGAAATGTGGACAAATCATTTCTAGCATTTGGATAAAATACCCAATATGGCAAGAATAGACTTTACCTGATGTTTCACAGTATTTTCCTGTCCTGTGGTATTCTGGGGTTACGGAAGTGGAAATTATGTCATGCTCGATTTCTCTCAGCCAGTGAAAAGGCAATTTAAGTGGGCACACATTTCTTTAAAATAATTTGTAATGCTTTTCCAGCTCCTTCGACTTGTTTTCTCAGTCTGATGAGGTTGTGTCGGCTCTGATTCAGAAGAAGAAAAAACATTATTCCTTCTACTTTTTCTCTGTGTAAATTAAACACTATCACAATGACAGGGTGGATTATTTTCCCTCAAAATAAGTTTTGTGACCCAAGGATATCCTATCTGTTTTTACCTTGTTTAAACCTCCATTTTCTTCTTGCAGGCTCCAGTGAGCTGGCAAAAGAGAGGGGGGATTGTATTTGTGTGATTTGCCTTTTCAAAGCTGCCTGTTTCCTTTGGCACAGCCACAGAGTGCTTTTCTCTCTACTTATTAACTGCCTTCTGGGTCTCCTAACTTGGAGCCCTGTTTCACCAACTTTAACGATCTCCTTTTTCATCAACATGATTTGGTTTCCAGAGGTTACAGTGTGCTGGGGGCCTCAGGGCCTCTCTGTATCGCCAGGGTTCCTTCCTGCTGGTGGAATTTCAACGCTCTGTCAATACATTGGGTATTTAACAATGCTATTTCAACACTTTTCACTGTTGAAAATGGAGGCAGGAGTTTCCACTCAAGTGTGGTTTCAGTAATGTTATTACGCTATTATAAACAGTGAATATTTGAAGCTTTATGAGTTGTTACTTACAGGATGGTTGGAACTCAGCCAGCCAGTAGAATGGAGTTTGTAGTTACAAGCTGATGAAACTTGCTGTTCCATGACCATGTGTACGATGTAATGCGTAGAGGACATACCAGCAAACAGGCATGAACTCTCCCCACAGATGTTCCTCTGCACAGTCACAGTCACAAGCACAAAGCCAGAGAGACATGCACCGTGTATATGTCAACATGTCAGCTATTCCGATTAGAACCAGATGCAAAGTACAAGCTGTTTCCACAAAGAACCTTCTGTTCACTGGAGACATCCAGATGAAGGATATCAGATAACAAGACTAGAACACACAAACCAACTCCCAACTTCAGAAAACAAACCAACTACAATAATCCTTACATCTGTGACTGGTTACATTTACATAGCCATCCGTCTTTGATATGAGGCATTGAGGCACAAAGCAGTTTGATTTGACCAGAAGGAGCGGAAAATATTTCTATCAGTCTCAGTCTCAGCTCTGCTTTCTAAACAAGGCCAATTAGGATGACGAATGACTTGCACCTTGGCAAGCATCCCACGAGAGGGTGAATCTACAACTGGGATAAGAACACAAACAAACAAAAACACAGACAGACTGGCAAAGAACTGGAATGATTCAGCTTTGGAATCCCCCTTCAGTTTATCATCTCCGACACAATGTTCAATTTGAGGAGATTTCTAGCAGGGGGTTTAATGTATAATGGATGACGGCTGAATGGAAGCAGTGTGTTATGGGATGATTGAGGGGAGAAGGAGAGAAGCAATGCTTCTGCTGATTGCCTCTTATTGAGCACAGCTGCCTCTGGGACAGTAGTGAAGAGGCACTCTGCTGTGCTCCAACCAAAAGTACCCCCTCGGGGTCCTGCCGCCCCTTGCCCATACAACCCAGTCCCACCCCATGTGGAAGCATCACCCAATCCCCATACACACCCACCAGTCCCGTGCCATCACTCCATACCCAGTTCCCCAAACATCCAGGGTATAACCCATGGGACCACGAACCCATCCCCATACACCCTCACCCAGTCCCATGGTATTCCCTCTGAATTCCCAAGGTTCATGTATGGAACCTGAAGTGAATCAAAATGGAACAATGTCTTCTCCCACATTCACAATCTACTCTATTGGCTATATATGGAGTGTGAAAATGAATTCATTTATCTTGCCACATTGTTCCATTGTGCTCAATTATGCTATGACCCTCATCTGTGCACCGGTATAATGTTCTCACATATACCATTAATTCATGACATCTAAACAGACAGAAGATCCAATATAGCATAACGTAGCTGAGAGTACTTTATAAATCTGTTAAGAAAACTCATTAATATGCACATACCCTGAGGACAGAATTAAGATATCATTATCTTTTTTTGTGAGTCTATATTTATAAATTAATTTCCCCTAGGTCAAACGCAGCCTTGGGGCTCTCTAATTTGTTTCCTCTGTTGTAAATCAGGATGATAATTATGTTGAATGGCAGCAAAATTCATCATAATTTTTTAGGACTTGTATATTATGTGTATGTGATAGACATCATTAATATTTGTTCAGAATTGTAATTAAAAATCCTCCCTTTGTCTCTCTCTTGCTCTATCACTACCTTGCCCTCTCCCTCCCTTCTTTCCTCCCTCCGCTCCCTCTCAATACCTCTTTCCCCATCCCTCCCTCCATCGTTCTCTGTCTCTCTCGTTCTCTTTTTATTATGGTATGGTATGTGGTTATCAGTGGTTGAGTGGCCCGTAGCCTACGCAAGGTCTACTGAACCCAGGCTCTGATAAAAAAAGAGTTATGGTCAGTGATGAAAATAATTGATTTTCAATTTCCTCCACAATGACTGCATCATTGCCAACGACTCAGGCAATTTGGCCTACATTACGGTGCCAGCACAGGGCCGTAGATCAGGGTGACAGCTGTCTTAACCTGGAGGGGTGCTTACATTGAGGAGAAATTAAGAGAGATATTCAGTGGGAGATATCCTTTTACTGCTGGTGTGGATTTTGGAAATAGGCCCTGTTCTGTGGAGAATTGCTTGGTTATCACAAAATAAAAATAAAGAATGTGTGTGCTGCCACTCTTGTGTTTAGATTTTTCAAGGAGCTTGTATTTCTTTGTGCTGACTGCCCTGTGATGTGGGGGACAGAAGTGTTTTGTAGCTCTGACCGTGCTTTCCTGCCTTGGAATGCGTCTGTTTTTATTCCTCATGAAATCAATAGAAATCCATGGAGCTACAGTATTTTCTGCTTTTAAATACATGAAGAATAGCATTTCTTCCCAGTCTAATGGAGTCTCTCTCTGTCCCTCGCCTTAGTCTGCTACAGTGGGCTGATGCTCTCATTATCAGTGATACCTGGGTCACATTAATTAGGACACATCGTAGCAAAACGTTTTGCAACGGGAAAGGCTTTGTTCAGGTAGTCACTCCCCATTTCGTGTCTCCAGCTGGAGGTTCCTGATGACACAGGGGCCTGTCATGTGTGTGTGTGTGTGTGTGTGTGTGTGTGTGTGTGTGTGTGTGTGTGTGTGTGTGTGTGTGTGTGTGTGTGTGTGTGTGTGTGTGTGTGTGTGTGTGTGTGTGTGTGTGTGTGTGTGTGTGTGTGTGTGTGTGGGTGTGTGTGTGGGTGTGTGTGTGGGTGGGCGGGCGGGGAGAGTTGCGTCGCGAGAGACAGTGGAGCAGGTCAGACAGACTGACAGGACCCCGGTTGGTGGTGGGGAGAGAGCCTTTCATCATCATTCCTCCTTCCTTCACCCGTCAGCCCAGTCTGTGTGCCCGCCAGCTCCTGCCACCGCTGTCATCACTATAAATGTCACCCTGGCCACAACGCTGGGAGGAAGAGGGCTGTTTGTTTTTACCCAGACAGACCTTACACACACTTGGTTTGTTTTTACTGGCTGTCTTCCTGGTAATTGACACCGGGGATGGAGGCTTGTTTATCTGCTGCTGCAAAAGCTGCTTCTCAGTGGCATCTCACTGTTGGATGGTGTTGGGTTGCTCCCAAGTTTTCGGGGTTGTGTGTGTGTGTGTTTGTGAGTGTGTGTTTAAGAGGTTGGGGTTGTGTGTGTGTGTGTTTGTGAGTGTGTGTTTAAGAGGTTGGGGTTGTGTGTGTGTGTGTTTGTGAGTGTGTGTTTAAGAGGTTGGGGTTGTGTGTGTGTGTGTTTGTGAGTGTGTGTTTAAGAGGTTGGGGTTGTGTGTGTGTGTGTGTTTGTGAGTGTGTGTTTAAGAGGTTGGGGTTGTGTGTGTGTGTGTTTGTGAGTGTGTGTTTAAGAGGTTGGGGTTGTGTGTGTGTGTGTGTGTTTGTGAGTGTGTGTTTAAGAGGTTGGGGTTGTGTGTGTGTGTGTTTGTGAGTGTGTGTTTAAGAGGTTGGGGTTGCCTACGAGCTGCTTTGAAAGCAATAGCATTTAACAAAGTCACAGTTCTCCTGCAGGTCACAGTATACAGTGATTCCAATGAGAGACCATCGACACGCCGATCAGATCGTGACGGTGGGAGTAGACATGGTCTTAGACTTATTGCCTGTTTGAAAGCTACCATCATTCAATTCAACCATCATTCATTCAACTCCTATTACACTGAACAACAATAAACACGACATGCCACAATGTCAAAGATTTGACATATAAGGAAATCAGTCAATTGAAATATCTTCTTTAGGCCCTAATGTATGAATTTCACATGACTGTGAATACAGATATGCAGCTGTTGGTCACAGATACCTTAAAAAAAGGTTGGGGCACGGATTAGAAAACCAGTCAGTATCTGGTCTGACCACGATTTACCTCATGTAGCACAACACACCTCCATCGCATAGAGTTGATCAGGCTGTTGATTGTGACCCGTGGGATGTTGTCCCACTCCTCTTCAATGGTTGCTGGATATTGGTGGGAACTGTAACACACTGTCGTACACGTCGATCCAGAGCATCCCAAACTAGCTCATTGGGTAACATGTTTGAGTATGCAGGCCATGGAAGACATGGGGCAGAGCATTTTCATGCTGAAACATGAGGTGATGGAGGCGGATGAATGGCACGACAATGGGCCTCAGGATCTTGTCACAGTATCGTTGTGCATTGTTGTCCATAGCTTATGCCTGCCTGTACCATAACCCCGCTGCCGCACTCTGTTCACAACATTGACATCAGCAAACCGCTCGCCCACACGACGCCATACGCGCTTTCTGCCATCTGCCCGGTACAGTTGAAATCGGGCTTCATCTGTGAAGAGTACACTTCTCCAGCGTGCCATTGGCCATCGATGGTGAGAGTTTTCACACTGAAGTCGGTTACGACGCTGAACTGTAGTCAGGTGAAGAAGACCCTGGTGAGGACAACGAGCAAGCAGATGAGCTTCCTGTTCATGCAGATTATGCAGTTTTATATTGGGGAGTTTTTGTTGAGTAGGCTGCTAGCATTGTGATTACTGGTCTAATGAAGCCAGAGAGTTGATGTGTCTGTTTCATACATGTGCATATTT
This sequence comes from Salvelinus alpinus, assembly GCF_045679555.1. NCBI lineage: Eukaryota > Metazoa > Chordata > Actinopteri > Salmoniformes > Salmonidae > Salvelinus > Salvelinus alpinus. Next base: position 86,242,492 of record NC_092086.1, read on the forward strand.
TGTATTTTTGCATTAGTGCGGCATCGAAATTGTATATTACCCTATAGATTGTTTGGCTGACAACGTCACGAAAACAATGTGCGTGCTTCCATGGGGTAGAAGTCAGCCTGTTGTTGTGATTCTGGATGGCCAGATTGTTTCAGCTTGTTTCATCATGTTATTGATACCACGTCTTGTTTTGAGGTGTTTGACTGACTGTTTTGAATGTAACAATATTTCTGAGAGACAACAAGTGGTTATTGTGCAAATGTAAATGTTTTCAATAAACAAAATATAGAAATTTCGGGATCCCTGTTATCGCCGTTAAACCCTAGATAGGAAGGTACTGCCTCAACATCTGGAGATGGACCTGAAATGAAATAAAACCCCAAATTCCAAAATTAAGACTCTGTAGGGGATCCATATTAGGACATCCTCAGCCCTCGCCGTGATCCTAGTCTCAACTGTGCACTAGTGAAGCAGAACTGAGGACAGATGATATCCTAATAGGGATGCCGTATAGCAGTGGAAATTAGTTTTGATTCACACATCACCTGGTCCATGGAGGGAGGTGTGATTAAACCAGTCCCAAGGTAGCCATCGCCTTTTATAGGCAAACACATTACTTCCATCTAACTGGCAATAGCTTTACACATTATTTAAATTATGCCAAAGTGGTAGTTAACCGCTCCATGAAATGCTACCTTTTTAAACCCCTCATAAAAAAGCAGATCCCTAATTCTAAATTATAATTCTTTTTTGCAAAATGTTGCTTTGTTACATCTACTAATATAAACCATACACACGCTAGACAATCTGAACCCACTCTTACTAATCTTTTCACCATAAATATTCCAGAATGCAAATGTTTATCCCCACATCCGCTCCACATCAAAATTCACATTGTTGCGATTCTCTATTCCTAATTGACTGGTGATTTAGCTCATCTCAAGCACATGGCGGATCGATGTAGAATAGAGTCTGTGACTGTTTGTGGATAAATGAGACTCTGCGCTCCTCGCTGTTCAAAGCTTCTTTGGCTGCTGGCTGAGAAGAGATCCGCCAGCAGCCATTAGAGCCCTGTGATTAAACAGTAGAAAAAAGAAAAGAAAAAATCAATGGTTGAATCCCTCAGATCCCTAAGCGCGATGTATTAGTGTTGTTAAGCACATTCCACTCAAGGTGGCAGATGAACGCTCTCTCAGACGCATAAAATGACTCATCTTTTAAATCCTCTTTAATGGTGTGTCTCCAATAGCCATTAAACGCTGCCTGCCAGATCGTCATTAGGCCACATCTCATTTCTTGTCAAATGGGCTTGTCAATGGCATTGATTCATACCCATAGACTTCAAGTGGGAGCTTTTTTCTCCATCCGGGAGCGAACAAGGCAAGGCTAGATTCACATAAAAGGCACTACAGGGTCTTCAACATCCATTCAAAGTTTCAAAGCCCCTTTTTCTCCCTCTTTGTTCCGGCAAAATGTATTTTATAGTTTAATGAAAGCGCATAACTCACACTGCGAGCAACAGAGTGCCTCTATCACTAAGATGATGCAGTCAAACTGAGGAAATGATCCCATGTCTTATTCAGAGGCCTGCTCCATGAAGGACTGTTAGGATTAATTGAATAGATTTGTCTTATTTTTCGTAAAAAAATGTTGGGCACGTCTGCTTTTATGCTGCAGGCCAGTGAGAGCTTTTAAAGCCAAGATCTACATAGACTGGCTTAAACCATGAAAGCCAGTGTGGTCTAGATCTAGTGCTCAATATTTAGCAACTACTGTTTTCATGAGAGAGTATTACCGTGTATTGCTCTAGCGTTAATCTTGAAACTCACTAGTTCATATCCTCAATTCCACTAGTTTATATTCTTGTCGTTTTTGTGTGGTCTAACTTTCCATTACAACCATCCAGAAAAGCCTTTGACACCTCAACCCCAGCTGGCAATTAAGCAACCGTTAAAATGTATATCATTCCAGTTGTGAAGGTTAATTCATTTCACAAGTAATTGCACTTCAAGGTCCTTAATTTTAACGAGATCATTTAATCATTCAATTCCACGGCCATATCAATAAAGGCTGTCAGGATTTTTCTTTATTAACCTTATAATTGTCAAACGTCATTACAGTCAATGGGCTCTAATGACGAGTTGAACACAGGTAATGATGGGCAGGACATAATGAAGGGACAGAGCGTTTAATTCCTCCTTTTGTGCTCGTCACAAAGTCAATTATAGGCCTCAGGTGGAGCGAGAAAGCTCCGTCGTTTCCCTCCTCTGCCACAGAGACAGACTGCAGTAAATCCTTCTCCTCCAAGTCAGACTGAAAAGCAGCAAACCTTTGAATGAGACACAGTGTGATAAGAACATTCTCCTCCCTGCAGCCTGCTGCTTCTCTCTCTGTAATGGTTGGTTAGTCTATGGGCTTTTGATGCACTGCTATATTATTTTCTCAGAGCTAAAATGTTGATTAAAATGATTTTGGGTGATTTAATCTCACCTCATATACATTTAATGGGCATTTGGCATTCGTCATAGGCAATTATGTGGAATGTCCTACTCGTCACATTCGAGGAAGCGCAATACAGACCATGCTCTGGTAAAAGGTCAGCTGTGTCGAAACCACTGTCAGTAATGCCATTTTACATTACGTGAGGAGAAACAAAGTCTTGGTTCTGTTAGAAAGACTGTGTATTACTGAGCCCTATAGCTATTCACATGCACACACATACACACACACACACATACACACTGAAGTCTAGGCCTATCCCTGACGGATATCGTGTTTACCGCTTATGACAGTAGAGAAAAAACAGCTTGTGACAGTTTCTGATCAGCGCTGGTTCTGTGTTGTGAATATTTTAGTATTTAGATTACCTTCCGCAGGCCTGACTGAAGATTTGTCGGAATAGCTCAGACATGAGTCTAACGCTAAAACAGAGCAGGTGGGTTTTAAATAAAAGATGAGCAGTGAGGCTTTAGATAAGGACTTCAGCATGCATTTTTTATCTGAATGCTGTAGCTGAGCTGACACTGTGGGAGTGCTAGTAGTGGGTCTGTGGAATAACCAAGTTCGAGCACCGGGTGGCGCTGTTTGCCAATAAATGTGCTCCAATGGCCTGCAAACACCAACCTCAGCCCTGCCTGCCTGCTTGGGTATTCCTGTTATGTTCATAATGAAGTAACTAGCTACTGAGCCATATGGGGATTTTTGTGCATTGCAAAGATAGAATCTGTCAGCGAGATTGTGATCACCAGTATATCTGTCACTCCTGTCTTGAACTAATATCCTCCATGTATATGGATCTATTATGGTGTTGTGTGTGATGAAGTCTGAGGAGTATAAAAAGGTAACAGAAGGTGTCCTTCAACCTTTATGCAACTCCAATAACACTCCTGTTTAAATATTAGAGTTGATGTCATCAATCAGGGAAGGACTGATGTGTCCTTATGAGAAAACGTCATCAAACTTCTCTGCTTTGTCTGTAGACTAAAGTCTCAACCACCACACTCCTCTTTCCTCCACAGTCTTTTTTAGGGGTTTATTGGGACTTTATATGGACTCCGCTCATGTCTGTTGGCAGAACAGACTGCAGTGTAGTGGGTAAGGGGTCATCCAGTGGAGAAGCAGGGGCCTGGGGAAAGGATGGATGGTTGCAGGGCTGTTGAGCTGCTTGTCTTGGCAATGCCTGGGAAGTTTGTATTGGACAGAAAAGTGGTATATCAGATACTCTATTAAAACCAGTTGTGTGTGTGCTGTACCATCTCATGTTAGTTCAGGGAGTTTTTCAAACAGGATACAGACAGTTGAGCATGCACTGCACCTGCCATTCCTGTCCCATTCGCCTGGCTCAGTTTCACTGATTCCCTCTTTTCTACCTAACACGCACACGTGCACAAGCACATGCCCACACAAACACATGCCCATACAAACACACACAGTCTCCTCCATCTTTCAATTGCACTCGCTCATTAAATCCCGCTCAGCCTGAAAGCTGAATGTAAACAGACACGGTTGGATAAGCCTCTCTAAATCCACATTAAATCCAGCCGTGTGAAGGAGCTTCAGTCATACCGTGTGTGTTGTTCTTCTACTCCACTCTCGGTGCACTAACCTCCATCACAGTGGCTTCATGGGGAGATTCTCATTAACTCCATTCTAAGTTAAACCATTGATCAACAATCGGGGGATAAATGATTATATATATTATTATTATATATATTATTACTGATGATTAGTTTCTAGATGGTTTATAAATCGGAAGCATCCACCTCTCTGTGCTGTGTGTATATGTGATGGAGCCAGCTGCAGTCCCAGGGCTCTGCCCCACCAGGAAATCTCAGACCCAGGACTCCCTTCTCCCAGCTCTGTGATTAACTGACTCCAGTGTGTGTCTGGGAGCACTCCCTAAAAGCAGCCCCTCTCCCAGGCTGCTCTGCAACATGCCAAACCACGCTCGAGCTCTCGCAACACAGCGTGACAACAACCCTTGGTTTAGGTGCTCGGTTGCCTTTTCCGGGCACATTTTTTTCTTTGGCGCGGCAGCGCTTTTTGTGTTGTGTGTGTGTTGTGATGTCCCCCTCTGCTCGTAAGTTTAAGTATGGCATAGCATTAGCATTTGTACATTTGCTCATGCAAGAGAGTCTGTTGGAACGTATTCCCCAGCAGTGAACTAACACTGTGGTTCTTTCCCATGGTGCAGTTCAAAGAAAAAGAGAGAAGTGGCCAGATGGACTGGGGAGAAGTTCAGGCCTGCCAAAGCTCTCTCTCAACCACCTGCCACTACCTCTGCCAACACAGTACATCTCCATATGCATCCAGCCATTTTAATTTGCATCATCAAGCAACAGAGATGGCTGCTTCACTGTGGCGCAGCGTTGAACCAGTATGGTGTCTTTACTGGGTTGCACTTTATTTTGCTGTACAGAAATGATCAAGTATGTAAGAATAAATTGCATGGTAAAATTGTAGCTAATTAAACTGTAATAATATTTTTTGTGTGGGGGGGGGGGGGCTTGTAAGCATCTTCCCAATCATGAAAATCTTCCTGTAGTGACTTATCAGTGCATGACAATGTGGTTTGAGAGATGTTAAAGAGAGAGTGAGAGAACGAAAGAAACAGATTTATTTATCACAGGGCCGACAGATTTGATGTTCAAACAGACTACTTTATTTTAGAGATGGGCTCGATCTGCCTGCCAAGCCAGGTCTTTACAAACTCCGCTCTAATCGAGAAGTGCTTTTCAAGCCAGACGAATCAATACACACTGTGAAGATTTGGCACCAACAAGGATTCAACGTTTACTGAGGATCACACAGCAGATTTTTGTCCACTGTTAAATGTAATAAATATTTCTTACTCTGGTCCTTATTTTAAAATCTGAAACCGTATTTGGTATTTCAAATATATGTTTTATGTAATGATTTGTGCAACAAGAAAATTTGTCTTGTTAGCTTCAGAAAAGAGACATGATAGGGAGCCACTCAGGAGTGCTCTGTTATCCTCAATGCCAAACTTGTCAATTCAAATCTATGCTATTGAGTGAATGTTTAGTTTGCAAACACATCAGGCTTGGTACACTAAGGTCATCAATCAGACAGACAGTATTACCTAGCAGTTCCTGGAGAACATGGTTCTCTCTCTCTCTCTCTCTCTCTCTCTCTCTCTCTCTCTCTCTCTCTCTCTCTCTCTCTCTCTCTCTCTCTCTCTCTCTCTCTCTCTCTCTCTCTCTCTCTCTCTCTCTCTCTCTCTCTCTCTCTCGCTCTCTCTCTCTCTCTCTCGCTCTCTCTCTCCCCCTATCTTTCTCCCTCTCTCTCTCTCCCCATGTGCCCCCTAATCTAGCTGTTTGTACATTAAATGAATCTCCTGGGTCTTATTGATGAACTGTAAGTTGTTCTGGTAGCAGTGCTGTGTGGCCTCCCTGAGCTAGGCACTCATAAATCAGTCATCTGATCCCTCTGCATAATGTCTGTCATCCCAGCCAGTTCAGCTCTATGGACATCTAATTGATATTGAATGAGTGGAGATGTACTGGCTGGTACTAAGCAGCAGAACAGGTCCAGTGGAGGCTACTGTTCTGTACCACCACCACCACGCAATTCTTCAGGCGTATAGAAAGGGAAAAAGAGAGGGAGAGAGAGATAGAGGAAAGGAGGTGTGGAGGGTTTTAGGACTGGATCCAGCCACCATCTAAACATAATTCATTGTTGGTCCTCTCTGCTTATGAATGCAGTTCCCTTCCAGGATAAATGTTATTTCCACCCCCGGGCTGCGTGAGGCAGTGAGTGAGTACAAAGCAGAGCCACAACTGGGATCTGCTGAGCCAAATACTACGTCATTACACGGCAAGGATTGTTATGGAGTATTTCAAGAAATAGCCAGTCAATGGTTGTTAGCTTGTAACTTTAATGTCATGGCACATGCAAACTACTCACTTTCGAAATACACTCATTGAAAATATCCTCTGCTAGCTACCGGAAATGTTTATGGCAAAGCTCTGGATGGATTTTCCGGCACCCAACTCCACCCTTTCCTCTCTGCCAAACTGACGTTGGTTTTAGTACAGGCGTGTATGCTGCAGCTGGAACATTGGTGCTTTGTGGGAGGCAACCAATGATTTAAATATACACACTAGATAACAGACATGGGGTGGTGTTTTGAAGCCACAGCGCCTCCATCTTGGCACTCCCCCATCGTTGTACAAAATATTTTGGAAGCTATAGAAATGTATTTATTAATGTCTACATTTGTTTTGCCACATTTATTATATTACAGACACCTTAATGCATACTTTATTTTATTTTATGATGAACAAAAATATAAACAGAACGTGTAAAGTGTTCTGTTTAAAGAACGTGTAAAGTGGTCCCATGTTTCAAGAGCTGAAATAAAAGATGCCAGAAATCTTCTGTACGCACAAAAAACGTATTTCTCTTCAATTGTGTACAATTTTTTTTACATCCCTGTTAGTGAGCATTTCTACTATCCACCTGACAGGTGTGGCATATCAAGAAGCTGATTAAACAGCATGATCATTACACAGGTGCACTTTAAAATGTGCAGTTTTGTCACACAACACAATGCCATAGATTTCTCAAGTTGAGGGAGAGTGTATTGGCATGCTGACTGCAGGAATGTCCACCAGAGCTGTTGCCAGAGAACTGAATGTTAATTTCTATACCATAAGCCGCCTCCAAAGTCGTTCTATAGAATTTGGCAGTTTTTATTTATTTATTTATTTCACCTTTATTTAACCAGGTAGGCAAATTGAGAACACGTTCTCATTTACAATTGCGACCTGGCCAAGATAAAGCAAAGCAGTTCGACACATACAACAACACATAGTTACACATGGAGTAAAACAAACATACAGTCAATAATACAGTAAAAAATAAGTATATATACAATGTGAGCAAGTGAGGTGAGATAAGGGAGGTGAAGGCAAACAAAATATATATATAAATAAATAAAAATATAAAAAAGGCCATGGTGGCGAAGTAAATACAATATAGCAAGTAAAAACACTGGAATGGTTGGTTTGCAGTGGAAGAATGTGCAAAGTAGAGATAGAAATAATGGGGTGCAAAGGAGCAAAATAAATAAATAAATACAGTCGGTAAAGAGGTAGTTGTTTGGGCTAAATTATAGATGGGCTATGTACAGGTGCAGTAATCTATGAGCTGCTCTGACAGCTGGTGCTTAAAGCTAGTGAGGGAGATAAGTGTTTCCAGTTTCAGAGATTTTTGTAGTTCGTTCCAGTCATTGGCAGCAGAGAACTGGAAGGAGAGGCGGCCAAAGGAAGAATTGGTTTTGGGGGTGACCAGAGAGATATACCTGTTGGAGCGCGTGCTACATGTAGGTGCTGCTATGGTGACCAGCGAGCTGAGATAAGGGGGGACTTTACCTAGCAGGGTCTTGTAGATGACCTGGAACCAGTGGGTTTGGCGACGAGTATGAAGCGAGGGCCAGCCAATGAGAGTGTACAGGTCGCAGTGGTGGGTAGTATATGGGGCTTTGGTGACAAAACGGATGGCACTGTGATAGACTGCATCCAATTTATTGAGTAGGGTTTTGGAGGCTATTTTGTAAATGACATCACCGAAGTCGAGGATTGGTAGGATGGTCAGTTTTACAAGGGTATGTTTGGCAGCATGAGTGAAGGATGCTTTGTTGCGGAATAGGAAGCCAATTCTAGATTTGACTTTGGATTGGAGATGTTGGATTGGAGATGTTTGATGTGAGTCTGGAAGGAGAGTTTACAGTCTAACCAGACACCTAGGTATTTGTAGTTGTCCACATATTCTAAGTCAGAGCCGTCCAGAGTAGTGATGTTGGACAGGCGGGCAGGTGCAGGCAGCGATCGGTTGAAGAGCATGCATTTAGTTTTACTTGTATTTAAGAGCAATTGGAGGCCACGGAAGGAGAGTTGTATGGCATTGAAGCTCGCCTGGAGGGTTGTTAACACAGTGTCAAAAGAAGGGCCAGAAGTATACAGAATAGTATCGTCTGCGTAGAGGTGGATCAGAGACTCACCAGCAGCAAGAGCGACATCATTGATGTATACAGAGAAGAGAGTCGGTCCAAGAATTGAACCCTGTGGCACCCCCATAGAGACTGCCAGAGGCCCGGACAACAGACCCTCCGATTTGACACACTGAACTCGATCAGAGAAGTAGTTGGTGAACCAGGCGAGGCAATCATTAGAGAAACCAAGGCTGTCGAGTCTGCCGATGAGGATGTGGTGATTGACAGAGTCAAAAGCCTTGGCCAGGTCAATGAATACGGCTGCACAGTATTGTTTCCTATCGATGGCGGTTAAGATATCGTTTATGACCTTGAGCGTGACCAGCTCTGAAACCAGATTGCATAGCGGAGAAGGTATGGTGGGATTCGAAATGGTCGGTAATCTGTTTGTTGACTTGGCTTTCGAAGACCTTAGAAAGGCAGGGTAGGATAGATATAGGTCTGTAGCTGTTTGGGTCAAGAGTGTCCCCCCCCTTTGAAGAGGGGGATGACCGCAGCTGCTTTCCAATCTTTGGGAATCTCAGACGACATGAAAGAGAGGTTGAACAGGCTAGTAATAGGGGTTGCAACAATTTCAGCAGATAGTTTTAGAAAGAAAGGGTCCAGATTATCTAGCCCGGCTGATTTGTAAGGGTCCAGATTTTGCAGCTCTTTCAGAACATCAGCTGACTGTATTTGGGAGAAAGAGAAATGGGGAAGGCTTGGGCGAGTAGCTGAGGGGAGGGCAGTGCTGTTGACCGGGGTAGGGGTAGCCAGGTGGAAAGCATGGCCAGCCGTAGAAAAATGCTTATTGAAATTCTCAATTATAGTGGATTTGTCGGTGGTAACAGTGTTTCCTATCTTCAGTGCAGTTGGAAGCTGGGAGGAGGTGTTCTTATTCTCCATGGACTTTACAGTGTCCCAGAACTTCTTTGAGTTTGTGTTGCAGGAAGCAAATTTCTGCTTGAAAAAGCTAGCCTTGGCTTTTCTAACTGCCTGTGTATATTGGTTTCTAGCTTCCCTGAAAAGTTGCATATCACGGGGGCTGTTCGATGCTAATGCAGAACGCCATAGGATGTTTTTCTGTTGGTTAAGGGCAGTCAGGTCAGGAGAGAACCAAGGGCTATATCTGTTCCTGGTTCTAAATTTCTTGAATGGGGCATGCTTATTCAAGATGGTGAGGAAGGCATTTAAAAAAATATCCAGGCATCCTCTACTGACGGGATGAGATAAATATCCTTCCAGGATACCTCAGCCAGGTCGATTAGAAAGGCCTGCTCGCTGAAGTGTTTCAGGGAGCGTTTGACAGTGATGAGTGGAGGTCGTTTGACCGCTGACCCATTACGGATGCAGGCAATGAGGCAGTGATCGCTGAGATCTTGGTTGAAAACAGCAGAGGTGTATTTGGAGGGCAAGTTGGTTAGGATGATATCTATGAGGGTACCCGTGTTTACGGAATTGGGGTGGTACCTGGTAGGTTCATTGATAATTTGTGTGAGATTGAGGGCATCAAGCTTAGATTGTAGGATGGCTGGGGTGTTAAGCATGTTCCAATTTAGGTACCCTAGCAGCACGAGCTCTGAAGGTAGATGGAGGGCAATCAGTTCACATATGGTGTCCAGAGCACAGCTGGGGGCAGAGGGTGGTCTATAGCAGGCGGCAACGGTGAGAGACTTGTTTTTAGAGAGGTGGATTTTTAAAAGTAGAAGTTCAAATTGTTTGGGAACAGACCTGGATAGTAAAACAGAACTCTGCAGGCAATCCTTGCAGTAGATTGCAACACCGCCCCCTTTGGCCGTTCTATCTTGTCTGAAAATCTTGTAGTTAGGGATGAAAATGTCCGAATTTTTGGTGGTCTTCCTAAGCCAGGATTCAGACACGGCTAAAACATCCGGGTTGGCAGAGTGTGCTAAAGCAGTGAACAAAACAAACTTAGGGAGGAGGCTTCTAATGTTAACATGCATGAAACCAAGGCTATTACGGTTACAGAAGTCATCAAAAGAGAGCGCCTGGGGAATAGGAGTAGAGCTAGGTACTGCAGGGCCTGGATTCACCTCTACATCACCAGAGGAACAGAGGAGGAGTAGGATAAGGGTACGGCTAAAAGCTATGAGAATTGGTCGTCTAGAACGTCTAGAACAGAGAGTAAAAGGAAGTTTCTGGGGGCGATAAAATAGCTTCAAGGAATAATGTACAGACAAAGGTATGGTAGGATGTGAATACAGTGGAGGTAAACCTAGGTATTGAGTGATGATGAGAGAGATATTGTCTCTAGAAACATCATTGAAACCAGGTGATGTCATCGCATATGTGGGTGGTGGAACTGAAAGGTTGGATATGGTATAGTGAGCAGGGCTAGAGGCTCTACAGTGAAATAAGCCAATAAACACTAACCAGAACAGCAGTGGACAAGGCATATTTACATTAAGGAGAGGCATGCTTAATCGAGTGATCATAAGGGTCCAGTGAGTAGAGGTTGGTTGGGGTCACGGCGATCCAGACAGCTGGCCGGGTAGCTGGCTATCGGTAGCAAGATAGCATAGGATGGAGGTCTATTTTTAGTCACCTCGTGCGTTTCCGTCGGTAGATTAGTGGGGTTCCGTGTGGTAGAGGGGATCAATCCAATTGGCAAAATAGATATAGTGACCCAAGAAAAATTGTCCGATATACTTATTCAGATAGCAGCTGATAAGACAGCTAACGTTTAGCTGGCCCCAGATGAGCGTTCAGGTAACGTCGCGACGGAGATGCCAGTTGGATAACTCCCTCGGGCAGATAACGTCGGTAGTCAGTCGTGAAGGCCCGGTGGGGCTCCGCATTTGTAGTAAAAAAACGGATAGGTGATTGTAGCCCAGGAATGGCTGATGGAACTCTTTTTAAAGGTTTTTAACTTTTTAAAGGTATCTGTGACCAACAGATTCATATCTGTATTCCCAGTCATGTGAAATCGATACATTAGCCTAATGAATTTATTTCAATTGACTGATTTCCTTATATGAACTGTAACTCAGTAAAATCATTGAAATTGTTGCATTTTGCGTTTAGATTTTTGTTCAGTATATTATGTGAGCTAAACATAAAACCTTTAAAATAAAATAAATGTATTAAAACAAATCCTTTGAAGTATATATTTTTTTAAGTACTAATGTTACTTTCCCCACTACAACAAAATAATACTTAAATACATGCAATTTTGTCCTTGAATTTAACTGAAATAATGTAGAGATCAATGTATTCCTATTGAGGACTGCTTCTTCTGAGGAGTGCCAATATGGCCGACCGGTGGCTTCAAGGCCTCTCATTGGCCAATTCATAGCATCAGCAATTCAAGGTTTCTATACATCATTGGAGGCAACCCTTCTGTCTAGAGAGACTAATATGACACAGAGACCGAGACAGACCAAGACTGATAGTGGTGTTTGGATTCTGCTCAGTGCTTTTCAATATCATATCATTTCACTAATCATCTGCCTTTGGCAGCTGATGTGCTGTTGTTACGTGTGCTGCACTAATAATGCATGAGAGAGGCTGAGTGATCTGAGCATCCCCTTTATAACACACAGTAGTACTGTTGACGGCTGACAGCTGCTTTCGTCTCCCGGAACATTCCGCCACGTTGTGTTACTGTCAGAGGAAGCTGAGGAAAGCCTGTTTGATTTCTCATTTACTACAGAGAGGGTATCTGGAACCCAGAATGGAAGTCTTTAATTCCAGAGATTTGCCAGTCAACGTTTTTTCTCTCCAAACCAGATGGAACATAAACAAACACAATCACTCGCAAATGAGTCCAAATGAGATGTGACAGTTGTATTGAGCTTCATTTATTAGCAGTGATTATGTGGGCCCTGCTTTTCCCTGGCAGCACGCGGGCACAGCAGAGCAGAGATGACTGAGCCTAAATAAAAAAGGAAATCAGTGGGTTTAGGAAAAGTGGATATTATTAATAGTGATGGAAGAGCTGGTGGCATGATGAGATTCATGTAAGTGCTTTATGCAAGACATTGTTATTTTGTGTTACACGGAGCACTAAATTCAAGCTTCTTGGGCCCTATATTTTCCAAGCACTGCTGCTCCCATAGACTTCATAGACTATTGTGACAGCATGGCATTAATGCACACTATGAAAATGTGCCATTTTGGGGGTTTGGTAATAACCATAATGAGAAAATATGAGGACAGTCGCTGGCATGTTTTGATCCACAAAATGTTTATATATTTGGAGTGGGTGTAGAAAGATCATTGGAAATTATACTTTATCCAAATCCCTTATAAAAGATGCATGAAATTACTTCCTTTAATCAATACAGTAATTGACACAGGGGACATTGTATGGAAAGGAAAATGTAATGTCATGGCTTAAATCAATCCTTGCCAATACATCACTTTCATCCACCATCACCCTAGTGACTTCATGATCTCTTTAAAATGGAATCTGCATTGCTTTTCCATGTCATTAACTAGCACACTGACACTCACAGATTGCAGACAGTAACACAACATCAGCCCTGTTTCTATAGGTCTTGACATAGCCTCAAACACAAGCACACCAGTGTGCGCGTGAAGCTATGAAGGGAAAACACAGTAGCTCAGTGAGCACATCCTCAGGCACATACTGCAGTCTGCAGAAGCTTTTGAGCCGTTTCCCACACTCCACTTGAGCTGTGTCCTATTTACCACCTCAGCTAAGCTAGTCACCCTCTACACACACGCCTACACAGTTCCTCGGGAAGGAAGACACTGATTGACTGGCTGACTGGTGGTAGAGCAGTCAGACATGATGCCAGTTCGCTTTGCCTCAGTCTCAGCATGGACTCAAGCGTTAGGCTAGTTGCTCCCTCTGTTAAGCAGCTAAATTTAGAACTTAATATAAACAGTCAATCTAATAGATTATCTTGGTTACTTGCAGGCACCACAATGTTGACTCATAGTTGAACTAACCACATTTCTAATAAGGCCAACAGCGTGATGATCTGATAATGGAAAGGTTATTTAGTGAACGTGAACAGCATGATTCGCCTACTTCTTATCAACAGTGCAGTACAAACCATGCTACTTGATTATCAAAGTAGCTTGACAGGCTCTCACCGTTTCTCATCTCCTGAGGTGCACATGTTTGATGACTGCGATCATATACCAATAATCTGCATTTTATGCATCTGCATATATGACAAGTCCAGAGGGAGCGAGGGAAAGATGAAGAAGGGAGAGAGACTGAGGAAGGGAGGGAGAGAGAATGGCATTGATGTTGATCTCTGTTTACACCTGGCTGACAGATTGTCATTAATCTTGGGAGGCAGCGGGGAGAACATTGAGGAACCAGATTTCATAGCACATTAGCATGGAGGGGTTCACCTGTCATCTGAGTGAGGCAGAGCAGTATAATCATGGAATTCGTTTAAATGCCTGGATCAATATTGAAAGCCTGGAATGGCTGATGGCTGGCGGTGAATGGGCTGCTCCTAGTGATTAAATGAGTTGCTTGGTTGATTCCTTCATCCTGGGTTTGTCAGTGATTCCCTAGGAGTACAGTGAAGTAGCCCCTGTAGATGCTGATCTATAGGGGCAACGTTACACACTAATGGTTAAGGTTAGGATTGGGGGAGGGAAAGCTTATCCTAGATCTGTTCCTAGGGGAAACTAGAGATACAGTACACAGAGGTGAGAGGTCAGAGTTCAGAGGAGAAAGGGAGGGAAACTGGGCGGGATGGCTGATATCAATAATTAAACTTGTTATCCCATGTGCTCCATATGACCTGTGTGGCATTTTTTATGTAGGTTGGCATTTATTGAGAGGCAGCACTGCAGAGTGGTCATTAGCTGGCACAGCTGCAAACAGGGTTGGGTAGGTTACTTTCTCAAATCAAATCAAATCAAGTTTATTTTATATAGCCCTTCGTACATCAGCTAATATCTCGAAGTGCTGTACAGACACCCACCCAGACACCCTTTCTAAATGTAATCTGTTACAGTTAATAGTTACCTGTCCAAAATTGGATTACCCAAACTAAGTAATGTAATCTGATTACTTTCAGTTACTTTTGGATTACCTTAAGAACCATTAGAAGAAGACAAAAATTGAGGTTAGGGCTAGGCATTTTTGTCTTCTTCTAATTTTTACGATATAGCATATTTTGACTTTGCAGCTGGCCCATTTAGCGGGAAACCGCTCAGTTCTGCCTCCAGGACAAGACTCATGACTTGAACGTCAACCTGCATTCTTTTGGTATTGCTGATGCCATTATATTTAGCAGAGTGCTGAAAAAATATTATTGATAAGCGTTTCTCTATTAGATAATTCAGAGCCATGGATAAACGATTGGAGGGTTGAAGCTTATTGACTAAGCTTCATTAATCAGTGAAATCACTTCCGTTTTCAACAATCTTGGTCTTTTTCCAACTTTTACTACTCCACATGTTCCGTCCTTTGCACAGGTTTGTTTTGCAAGCTGTGTAATGGCCTCGATTACCATAATTTGCATATTCAAATTGAAAACAATAGACAAGAACAACAGATGAATACTGTTAATTAGGCTGTTTGAAGAAGCTCTGTAATTGTGTTAGCTGTAGCGTTAAGCAGAGTAGCGTGTTCAGGGTTGTGTGAGGCAAGCTGTCAGCCTGCCAAGCTGGTGCTCAGAGCCCAGTTTTTCTAAACTTTTAATCAGGATCAGAATGATCCGGATTCTCTAATCCTTTTTTTTGCTGTCCAGGATCAGATCGATGTGGCTGGTTTTTGAGCCGTTTTTTCCCCAGAAAATAATCGGATAGGATCCCTCTGATTCAGATACCACTATCTTAGTAGATTTTCAGTCCTTTGAATAGGCATACACCTTGCCATCTACCTAACAGGTTATGGTACTACTTCTACACTTTCATAGTGAAACAGATATGAGATAATCTACATTAATAAAAGTATCTAGATTAAAAAGAGTCTGCATATCACTTATAAGTGAGTATATGTATTTATTTGACACTTCTCAATATAACAATTGACCACATATGGTCAATTTAACATATTGAACCTCAAAAAAAAAAACTCAAAAATAAAATTGTATCCTGATTAAAAGTCCCCCCCCTATCCGGAGGATCAGAATCAAATTGTTCAGTTTTGAAAAACCCAATTCTAACATTTAATCCAATCAGATAACTTTTGAAAAACTGTGCCCTGGGGTGGAGATATCAGGTGGAGATTAGGATCAAGATCCAGGATCAGGATACATGATCAACACAGCTAAATAACAAGTCAGGATCAACACAGCTCAATGATGATCCAGTATCAACACAGCTCAATGATGATCCAGTATCAACACAGCTCAATGACGATCCAGTATCAACACAGCTCAATGACGATCCAGTATCAACACAGCTCAATGACAATCCAGGATCAACACAGCTCAATGACGATCCAGTATCAACACAGCTCAATGACGATCCAGTATCAACACAGCTAAATAACAAGTCAGGATCAACACAGCTCAATGATGATCCAGTATCAACACAGCTCAATGACGATCCAGGATCAACACAGCTCAATGACGATCCAGTATCAACACAGCTCAATGACGATCCAGTATCAACACAGCTCAATGACAATCCAGGATCAACACAGCTCAATGACGATCCAGTATCAAGACAGCTCAATGACGATCCAGTATCAACACAGCTCAATGACGATCCAGTATCAACACAGCTCAATGACGATCCAGTATCAACACAGCTCAATGACGATCCAGGATCAACACAGCTCAATGACGATCCAGTATCAACACAGCTCAATGACAATCCAGTACCAACACAGCTCAATGACGATCCAGTATCAACACAGCTCAATGACGATCCACTTGTATTACCTACCCGGTAGGTGTAGTTCATTATTTTCAAGTAATTTGCTCTCAAGTCACTGACGAGTGGGTCACTACAGCCTTGAAATCTGTGACACGATCTGATTGTGTCAATCTAATATGCTAATTGAAAGCAACCCGTAGCCACTTTTCATCAGTGAAGAGAGACTGCACCCGTGAACTGATTCTGGTAGAATTAGAATGCAGAGGCGGCTTCAATCACAAGAGGCAAATATTTTCCCTCTCATTAAAGTGTGCATTAAAGATAGACACTGTGGCATTGAACGAGACAATCTCTAAGATTTGCTAGAAGTGGTACACAGCACAATTCCCCTCCTGTGATCCAGGGAGACCTCTCTCCTCCTCCTTCTCCGCAGTAAAGTGAGTCTAAAGAGACCCCTTTGATTTCAGATCATTTCTTCAATCCTCCAGCCTGAATTTAAATCGAAAGGCCTGACTATTTTTAAGAACAAAGCTCGGTTCTTGCTGAACAAGGAGAAATAATAATTTGGTTTTCTTTCTCTACTAGTATTCAGTGTGAATAAAGTTGGTTGCACCGAAGGAAGCGGTGCCTGTTGGGATGTGTGTGCTGTGTGGATAAAATGGGGTTTATTAAGGGCTGAAGGATGTTTTCCATAGCCCATTCATCTGGATATACTGTGTTTAGTGTGTGGAGAAACTCTCACATACTTAGCACTGGTTATAAATATATACAGTTATACGTATATACAGTGTATCTTCTTAGCTAGACTAGTAGTACAACTTGCATGCAGTTAATTTCTTTATCTGCACAGTGAATTCTAGTTGGGGTTGGACAGTTGACAGTTTTAGCCTTGGGATTGTTCAGTTGGACAGTTGACAGTTTTAGCCTTGGGATTGTTCAGTTGGACAATGTAGAAAGAAGCTTGGTGTTTGGTGTCTTTTAGTCTTCCAGGCCAGATCTAACATGAGCTACATTTGATGAGGCAGACAAACACCTACTCATCTCTGCATATCTATCTTGACACACAGTGGCAGTAACAACACTGAAGTAAAACTGACTGGGAATGGGTCACACCCCGACCTCCACCCACACGCACACACCTACTAGCCTTTGGGAAATAGGCACGCGCATGATAATAACCTGTGAGCGCATTTCCCCAATCTCCATCTCTCAGAGAGGAAAAGCGATAGAAAGGGACAGTGAGCGTCAGAGCTATTTCCACTGGGGGTGTGAGCCATGCAGCCATAATAACATGGAGATGTCACTTAGGCACTGAGGAGGGCTGTGGGTCTGAGGGAATGCTTACTGGGCACCTGGGTGGTCTGGAATACAGTATAACAATCACCACCATGCTCCTAGTGAAGCAAAGGTCTCTCCCCCCCATTTACAGTGTAGTATAGTATTAATGATATAGACCGGTTAGCTGGCGACGTTACGAAAATGAGGGGGGGCAGAAGTCCATGTTATTGTGATTCTGGATGGCCAGATTGCGAGCATCAATGACAAGATGTGAGGAATCGTAGGTGGCTCATTTCAGCTTTTATCTTGTTCTTGATACCATGTCTTGTTTTGAGGTGTTTTGACTGGTCAGTTCTATGCTAACATGGTTAAAATTCACTAGCTAGCTAACCAACAATAATGTATTTGAGAGACAACAAGTGCTCATTGTGCAAATGTATTTACTTTTTGAATAAACATCGGAGACGACACACAGTATATACTGAACAAAAATATAAATGCAACATGCAACAATTTCAAAGATTGTAGTGGGTTACAGTTCATATAAGGAAATCAGTCAATTGAAATAAATTCATTAGGCTAATGTATGGATTTCACATGACTGGGAATACAGATATGAATCTGTTGGTCACAGATACCTTTAAAAAAAAGTAAGGGCGTGGATCAGAAAACCAGTCAGTATCTGGTGACCACCATTTTCCTCATGCAGCATGACACATCTCCTTCGCATAAAGTTGATCAGGCTGTTTATTGTGGCCTGTGGAATTTTGTCCCACTCCTCTTCAATGGCTGTGTGAAGTTGCTGGATATTGGCGGGAACTGGAACACGCTGATCCAGAGCATCCCAAACATGCGCAAAGGGTGACATGTCTGGTGAATATGCAGGACTTGTCTGGTAAATTGGGACTTTTTCAGCTTCCAGAAATTGTGTACAGTTCCTTGAGACATGGGGCTGTGCATTATCATGTTGAAACATGAGGTGATGGCGGTGGATGAATGGCACAACAATGGGCCTCAGGATCTCATCATGGTATTTCTGTGTATTCAAATTGCCATCGATAAAATGCAATTGTGTTCGTTGTTGGTAGCTTATGTTTGCCCATACCATAATTCCACGCCACCATGGGGCACTCTGTTCACAATGTTGACATCAACAAACCACTCGCCCATACGACACCATACACATGGTCTGCGGTTGTAAGGCTGGTTTGACATACTGCCAAATTCTCTAAAACAATGTTGGAAGGTGGCTTATGGTAGAGAAATGAACATTAAATTCTCTGGCAACAGCTCTGGTGGATATTCCTGCAATCAGCATGCCAATTGCACACTTCCTAAAAACTTGAGACATCTGTGGCATTGTGTTGTGTGACAAAACTGCAGATTTTAGAGTGGCCTTTTATTGTCCCCAGCACAATGTGCACCTGTGTAAAGATCATGTTTAATCAGCTTCTTGATATGCCACACCTGTCAGGTGGATGGATTATCTTGGTAAAGGAGAAATGATCACTAACAGGGTGAAATATTTGAGAGAAATAAGCTTACTGTGTATTGACATTTTCTGGGATCTTTTATTTCAGCTCACGAAACATGGGACCAACACTTTAGATGTTGCGTTGATATTTTTGTTCAGTGTAGTTTACATGTTATCAACAATCTAAACCATCTCAGTCTGTTTGGTCCCATGGTCGCGTACACATCGGTTTTGTTGCTAAACAACCAACCGGTCTATAGTCATCAATTCATTGAAATAAGAAAACCAGGTTTGAATCTGAAATCCATTTAATGGACTATAGTTTCATGGCATAAACTGAGCATTAGTTGGAATTTCCCTCTACTCCTCAGCTACATACTGTACACATAAAGCATAGTCTCTTTTGTTCTCTAATTACTGTAATAGTGCGCTATTGTACAGATGTTTCTGGAGAGTAATCCCCCAGGAGGATGTAGAATTAAACAAACACCACATGAGATATATTCACATCAAGCATACAGTATAGTCTTCCACTGTTACAGTCAGAGATATTAAATCCCTGGGTTGTCCCCCTACAGCAATAGCTTTCATATATAGCTGGACGATTAGCCTTCCAGTTACTGTGTGCTTGAGTGCATGTTTGACCGACCTTGGATGGTCACGTTTATTTGGGACTATGATTGGGGAAAAACTGAAAGAACAGAGTAGCGTTCAGACTCCGCATTGTTTTCTCTGCTCTGACTGGGTCATGGCTTGATTCCAGCAGCTTGTCAACATGAGTAATCTCTTGAACGCTCCACTCTGAGGACATCAGGAGGAGGATGTGGTGTATTGTTGATGTTACTACTAAGAGGTTTTCAAGTGCTCCCAGGACATGCATGAACTTGCGTCCACATCTCTTTCCATGGCTGCTCCTGTCTGCCTGCCTGTCTTGCATTTGTCTATCTATCCTCCTGCTTCTCTCAGTCTCTCTTTACTTCCTCATGTTCAGCTCTATTACCTCCTTTACTGATGATTTTTCAATATCAAATTGCATTAAAAGTTTTGAGTAGGCTGTTACTTCACTTTTTGCGGATTACCATGGTTATTCTCATTTCGATGCCAAACCTATCACAGTGTGTGGGTGGCCAAAGAGCTCTATGTTCATGTCATTTGACCAAAGCACCGGTTCCAATCCAAGTTCCAATGCCGTTTAGTAAACTCCAGGAGTTGAAAATAAAGCTCTTTGGGCATGCACACAAGTGGTGGGTTTTGGCGAAATGAGAATGTATGAGCAGAAAATAACCCCATACCTACTATAAAATATGGTAGTAGATCTTTGATGTTATCGGGCTATTTTGCTTCCACTAGTCCTGGGGCCCTAGTTAAGGTCAACGGCATCATGGACTTTACCCAGTACAAGGATATTTTACCCAAAAACCTGTTTGCCTCTGCCAGGATGCTGAAATTTTACCGCAAGTGGATCTTCCAGCAAGAAAATAACCCTGTTATCTCGCAAGGTGAGGTATTGAAAATAGAGGTGTCTTTCTCTGAACAATTACATTAGTGTAAAATAGTTTAATAAAAAAAAAACTAAAATATACCTCACTGCCCTTTCCCACTTGGACAAAAGGAACACCTACGTGAGAATGCTGTTCATTGACTACAGCTCAGCTCATCACTAAGCTAAGGTCCATGGGACTGAACACCTCCCTCTGCAACTGGATCCTGGACTTCTTTCCTGCCCCCAGGTGGTGAGGGTAGGCAACAATACATCCGTCACGCTGACCCTCAACACCGGGGCCCCTCAGGGGTGTGTGCTTAGTCCCCTCCTGCACTTCCTCTTCACCCACGAGTGTGTGGCCAGGCATGATTCCAACACCATCATTAAGTTTGCAGGCGACACAACGGTGGTAGGCCTGATCACCGGACAAAGATGAGACAGACAACTTATAGAGAAGAGGTCAGAGACCTGGCAGTGTGGTGCCAGAACAACAACTTCTTTGTCGGTAAGACAAATTAACTGATCATGAACTATTCTCCCATTCTTCTCTGCAGATCCTCTCAAGCTCTGTCAGGTTGGATGGGGAGCGTCGTTGCACAGCGATTTTCAGGTCTCTCCAGAGATGTTCGATCGGGACATTCAGAGACTTGTCCCGAAGCCACTCCTGCGTTGTCTTGGCTGTGTGCTTAGGGTCGTTGTCCTGTTGGAAGATGAACCAAGTCGGAGGTCCTGAGTGCTCTGGAGCAGGTTTTCATCAAGGATCTCTTTGTACTTTGCTCCGTTCATCTGTCCCTTGATCCTGACTAGTCTCCCAGTCCCTGCCGCTGAAAAACATACCCACAGCATGATGCTGCCACCACCATACTTCACCGTAGGGATGGTGCCAAGTTTTCTCCAGACTTGGCATTCAGGCCAGTTCAATCTTGGTTTCATCAGACAGACCTGCCTGAATGGTCAGGCAGGCGGGTACAGAGTCCAGAACAGGCAAGGGTCAAAACCCTGGAGGACTAGAAAAAGAGAATAGCAAAGGCAGGATAATGGGAAAAACGCTGGTTGACTTGGAACATACAAGACGATCTGGCACAGAGAGACGGGAAACACAGGGATAAATACACTGGGGAAAACAAGCGACACCTGGAGGAGGTGGAGACAATAATGAGGACAGGTGAAACTGATCAGGGTGTGACAGACAGTGCATGTCACAGCAAAAACCAAGGCATGAGATCGAAGAAATTGTCTGTAGAGCTCAGAGAAAGGATTATGTTGAGGCACAGACATGGGGAAGGGTACAAAAAAATGTATGCAGAATTGAAGGTCCCCAAGAACACAGTGGCCTTCATCATTCTTAAATAGAAGCAGTTTGGAACCACCAAGACTCTTCCTAGAGCTGGCTGCCTGGCCAAACTGAGCAATCGGGAGAGAAGGGCCTTGGTCAGCGAGGTAACCAAGAACCGGATGGTCACTCTGACAGAGCTCCAGAGTTCCTCTGTGGAGATGGGAGAACCTTCCAGAAGGACAACCATCTCTGCAGCACTCCACCAATCAGGCCTTTATTGTAGAGTGGCCAGACAGAAGCCACTCCTCAGTAAAAGACACATGACAGCCCGCTTGGAGTTTGCCAAAAGCCATCTAAAGGACTCTTAGACAATGAGAAACAAGATTCTCTGGTCTGATGAAACCAAGATTGAACTGGCCTGAATGCCAAGTCTGGAGAAAACTTGGCACCATCCCTACGGTGAAGTATGGTGGTGGCAGCATCATGCTGTGGGTATGTTTTTCAGCGGCAGGGACTGGGAGACTAGTCAGGATTAAGCGACAGATGAACGGAGCAAAGTACAAAGAGATCCTTGATGAAAACCTGCTCCAGAGCACTCAGGACCTCCGACTTGGTTCATCTTCCAACAGGACAACGACCCTAAGCACACAGCCAAGACAACGCAGGAGTGGCTTCGGGACAAGTCTCTGAATGTCCCGATCGAACATCTCTGGAGAGACCTGAAAATCGCTGTGCAACGACGCTCCCCATCCAACCTGACAGAGCTTGAGAGGATCTGCAGAGAAGAATGGGAGAATAGTTCATGATCAGTTAATTTGTCTTACCGACAAAGAGGTTGTTGTAACCAGGTGGCGAATCGCATCTCTGCATGTCTGGCAGACATATCAGTGTGGATGACGGATCACCACCTCAAGCTGAACCTCGGCAAGACGGAGCTGCTCTTCCTCCCGGGGAAGGACTGCCCGTTCCATGATCTCGCCATCACGGTTGACAACTCCATTGTGTCCTCCTCCCAGAGTGCTAAGAACCTTGGCGTGATCCTGGACAACACCCTGTCGTTCTCAACTAACATCAAGGCGGTGACCCGTTCCTGTAGGTTCATGCTCTACAACATTCACAGAGTACGACCCTGCCTCACACAGGAAGCGGCGCAGGTCCTAATCCAGGCACTTGTCATCTCCCGTCTGGATTACTGCAACTCGCTGTTGGCTGGGCTCCCTGCCTGTGCCATTAAACCCCTACAACTCATCCAGAACGCCGCAGCCCGTCTGGTGTTCAACCTTCCCAATTTCTCTCACGTCACCCCGCTCCTCCGCTCTCTCCACTGGCTTCCAGTTGAAGCTCGCATCCGCTACAAGACCATGGTGCTTGCCTACGGAGCTGTGAGGGGAACGGCACCTCCGTACCTTCAGGCTCTGATCAGGCCCTACACCCAAACAAGGGCACTGCGTTCATCCACCTCTGGCCTGCTCGCCTCCCTACCTCTGAGGAAGTACAGTTCCCGCTCAGCCCAGTCAAAACTGTTCGCTGCCATGGCACCCCAATGGTGGAACAAACTCCCTCACGACGCCAGGTCAGCGGAGTCAATCACCACCTTCCGGAGACACCTGAAACCCCACCTCTTTAAGGAATACCTAGGATAGGATAAAGTAATCCTTCTAACCCCCCCCCCCCCCCCCCTTAAAAGAGTTAGATGCACTATTGTGAAGTGGTTGTTCCACTGGATATCATAAGGTGAATGCACCAATTTGTAAGTCGCTCTGGATAAGAGCGTCTGCTAAATGACTTAAATGTAAATGTATTTCTGTTATATTTTTAATAAATGTGTCAACATTTCTAAAAACCTGTTTTATTATGAGGTATTGTGTGTAGATTGATGAGGGGAAAAAATTATGTAATCAATTTTAGAATAAGGCTGTAACGTAACAAAATGTGGCAAAATGGGTCTGAATACTTTCCGAATGCTTAAGAATACTTCTGTAGATTATTTTAGTAGGTCTACGATACATGGCTAATTCAGTTATAGGCCTATTCATTTACAGTGGGGTGCTACTTAGCGGTCAACATTATTTACTCAAGTCTTTACATGGAATAAACAATTTTAGCATTATTTACATTTTAATATATATATTTTTTTTTACATTTTAGTCATTTAGCAGACGCTCTTATCCAGAGCGACTTACAGTAGAGTGCATACATTTTATTACATTTTTTACATACTGAGACAAGGATATCCCTACCGGCCAAGAGCAGACGCTCTTATCCAGAGCGACTTACAGTAGAGTGCATACATTTTATTACATTTTTTACATACTGAGACAAGGATATCCCTACCGGCCAAGAGCAGACGCTCTTATCCAGAGCGACTTACAGTAGAGTGCATACATTTTTTTTTTTTTATATTTTTTTTTTTATATATATATATTTATTTTATTTTTTACATACTGAGACAAGGATATCCCTACCGGCCAAACCCTCCCTAACCCGGACGACGCTATGCCAATTGTGCGTCGCCCCACGGATATAAAGGCTTATTCCTGCCTGGGTTGTAGCCTGTATGGAAAAGCCTGCTCTTTTTTTTCATTGTTGCCCTTTTCAAAAAGACATCACACGTCAGAGGAAAGGTCATTTAGCTCTAAATAACATTAGAGATCCTCACAGCCTCTCCCCTCTTCTCCCCTCCCCTTCCTCTTCTCTCCTGTAGTTTTGTATGAAAGGCGACCCCCAGCTCTCGCCATCCAAACAATACATATTTCAACAGATGTAGATAACCTTCCCCATCCACTATATCACAAACTGCAATGAACACAGAGGGAGAGAGAATGAGAAAGAAAAACTTGTCTCATCTCTCCTCCTCACACGGGGGCAGTGTTACTCTGCCTGACGCTGCACACCCACCCCCACATCCCTCTCTCCATCGACCGTCTCCTCCTCTGGCATGCTTTTCCTGTAGAGCAGAGCAGAGGCTTGCAGCAGGCCGCAGAGCAGCAGCCCTCCTCCCCACCATTCCCCACACGCTGCCTCCTATAACACTCAACCACAGCGGTTATGACAGGAACCCCAGTGTCATATAGCACACAGCCCCAGGAGTGTAATAAGTGTCTGTGCAGTAATGTTCCACTCTTCCCTAATCACCTACATGTACATCGACTCCCCCGTCTCCCTCTCTCATTTTAAGAGGGGTAGGGTTTGTCTAACTTCCTCTTCTCATATTGATACATCTACCCCCCACATCGATCCCCCCGTTCTGTAACTTAATAGCACAACATGTGGGAGCATTGGGCTCTCCTGCTGTTTTGTTCAGTGTGTGTATCTGTATAAAGCAATGGGCTACCTGACTAGATCTCACAGTGGTTCATGACACCAATTGATTTGTGAGGGCATTGATGCCCTGCCGTGGTGTGGTGATATTTCTCAGGCAGCCCAGCCTGCACCACAGACAGCTGGAGTAAAGTGTCTGCAGCATCTTGTCGCTGGTGGGCAGTGTGTTTGATGAAACGTGACTTCACAATAACCCCTCTTAGTGAGGATTGTGGAACATGGATTTACACGGAGGGTACAAAACATTAAGGACACCTGCTCTTTCCATGACATAGACTGACCAGGTGAATTCAGGCTAAACCATGAACAGATATCGATGCACAAAGGCATTCCTTACGGACAAAATCATTACAATAGGGATATTGAAACAGGCTAGGCCTTCGTTTACAGCCTCACGAAGGCACAAAATCTCATCCAGATTTAATTTCTTTTAATTTAGACAGGCAGAGCTTTAAAAAGCTAAATTTCCACCAGTCTGTAGGAAATGTTCTGTTCCCTTTCTCCTTCTTCAGCCTTACTATCTACAGCAGTTGGCAGTTAACTCTCGTAAATCTATTGGGCATTAAAAAGAGGGGACTGATTCAAGGACGGGATGGGAGTAAGACCTTTAAACAGGTTAACATTCACAAGGCCGCAGGGCCAGATGGATTACCAGGTCGCATGTGCTGATCACCCGGGCAAGTGTCTTTACTGACATTTTCAACCTCTCCCTGACCCTGTCTGTAATATAGCCTATAAGGAGCAGGTCAGTGACCTGGCAGCAAGACAAAGGAACTGATCGTGGACTACAGGAAATGGAGGGCCGAGCACACCCCCATCCACATCGACGGGGCTGTAGTGGAGCGGGTCAAGAGCTTCAAGTTACTTGGTGTCCACGGTGGCAGGTAACCTGGCGGTTAAGCGCTGTGGGCCAGTAACCGAAAGGTCACTGGGTCGAATACCGAGCCGACTAGGAGAAAATCTGCCAATGTACTGTTATGCAAGGCACTTGACCCTAATTGCTCCTGTAAATCGCTATGGATAAGAGTGTCTGCTAATGACAAAAAATATAAATGTAAAATCACTAAGGAATTAACATGGTCTACACACATCAACACAGTTGTGAAGAAGGCATAACAACGTCTCTTCCCCCTCAAGAAGGTGAAAATATTTATCACTGGCCTTCAGATCCTCAAAAAGTTCTACAACTGCACCATTGAGAGCATCTTGACTGGCTGTGTCACTGCTTGGCATCCGACCGCAAGGCGCTACAGAGGGTAGTGTGTACCCTCTGTAGCACTACCCTCATCATTGGGGTCATACTCCCTGCCATCAAAGACCTCTATACCAGGCGGTGTCAGAGAAAGCTCTAAAAATTGTAAAAGACTTCAGCCCCCCCAATTCATAGACTGTTCTCTCTGCTACCGCACAACAAGCGGTGCCGATGCCCCAAGTCTGGAACCAACAGGACCCTGAACAAGCTTCTACCCCCAAGACTTTTAACCAAATAGCTAGCTACCCGGACTACCTACATTGATCCCCTTTGCACTAATTTGACTCATCACATATGCTGCTGCTAATGCTTATTATCTACCCTGTTGCCTAGTCACTTTACACCACCTATATGTACATCTACCTCAATTACTTCGTACCCCTGCACATCAACTCGGTACTGGTACCCCGTGTATATAGCCAAGTTGTTGTTACTCATTGTGTATTTATTCCTTGTCTTATTATCTTTAAAAAAATAAGTTAATAAGCATTTCACTGTTAGTCTACACCTGTTTAAGAAGCATGTGACAAATAAAACGTGATTTGATTTGACGGACAAGCAAAGCCAAAGATTATGCAACTTAATGAAATATGTTTTATTTTAATGAATGACTGTTTAAACTCTATAAGACTGTCAGAAGTGTTATGGTTGAAATGTAGTAACCACTTTAAGAAAGAAGTGTTTTCTTTAAAGGAATTCATCTTTAACTAAGCTCTAGGAGACATGTCAGAAGTGTTTTCTTTAAAGGAATTCATCTTTAACTAAGCTCTAGGAGACATGTCAGAAGTGTTTTCTTTAAAGGAATTCATCTTTAACTAAGCTCTAGGAGACATGTCAGAAGTGTTTTCTTTAAAGGAATTCATCTTTAACTAAGCTCTAGGAGACATGTCAGAAGTGTTGCAGTTGAGAATGAGTAACGGGTCACCATTTCTTTACCCCCGTCCTGGTCCCCCTCTCCTCTCTACTCCTGGTCCACCAGACCCTAATTCATCTCCTTGGGGACCCCAACATTCCTGTGGTGAAAAGTCACTTCTGGATCCCATTTCCTGCAGCCTCTGAGAACACATGCAGACAAACACACATGGAGATTGTTATTCGGTCAAAAGGCCATGTAATCCATCCGACTTCCCTTTGAACCACTTTTTTCCTCTCTTTAATCTCCGACAATGAAACATACTTGGTTCAATAAAGGTGCATTTCCTTTGCCCTGTAGATACTGGGTTTCTCTGAGTTTCCTCCATGGTAATCTTCTTGAAGCACAATTAGTAGGTGTAGTTTATCAATTCAAACAGATTAGTGAGCTTGACCCTTTACCTCCTCAAATCATACCGATGTATGGGTTGAGTTCATAGACTGTTGCTGTGTTGGGGCGCTGACTGGAAAATATCACATGGGACTAACACATACACTCCATACATAGGCAGACTGACCTCTCCATCTGGGGGAACACATGCATGTTTTTCATTCAATATATATATCTTTTTTCTGGGGGGGGGGGGGGGGAGGGGGTAAAATAATTACCATTGTTCTCTTTCATTTCCAAGACCACAAAAAACCCAACAGTGTTTTCCATGCTAGCTCTAGAGGAGACAGTTCTGCTTCAGTCAGATCTCCTGTTCAGGCCAATTAGCTGCCTCTTCACAACTTGATCACCTGCTCAGGTCACTTTACTTTCTGCCTGCCCACTAAATCCCTTTCAATGGAACCATTAGGAGGTGGAGTGAAACCCAGCCGACCCTGCAGTCCTTCAGGACACGACTGGACCATCTGCATCATAAAAGAGACTATAACCATTTAAGCTGTTCAACAATGCTGCAGTCCAATGCCTATTATTATCCACAATATCCTGCCTAATTAAAAACAGCTGTTGTTATGAAAACTAGAATTGTGTAGGCGGTTTGTGTAAACAGTTAAACAATGTGATCGTATTGCAGTTATATGCATCTAGATAATCATCAGCAATCCAATGGTTCACGCAAGCACAGACGTGCACACAGGCACATACACATACACACACGCACACACATACATACACATCAACATGTGTACATTAGTTGTAAATCAGCTCTCCTCCAGGGCTTTCCTTTCATTGAGCCAATGCAAATCAGTCAAATACTGTATCGGATTATAATCACAATCAATTCAACATCATTCGTGTGTGTATGACTGAAACACAACATTAACAAGCAGTAAAATATGATTTATGATTTCTATTTTTCTCAGGCTGAGTGTTGCCCTGGCATATCTATTCATATGCAGTCTCTTCGCTCTCTTTCTCTCTGAGCCCATTCTTCCGAGGCTACGGTGTGTTCAGGCATCTCCAGCCTAATCCCTCACACCTCAAGGGGCGAAGGGAGGCTTTTCCACCTTGAACCCTCCCAATCAGATAACCCCAGAGCTTAGGTTCCCTTCACACTCCTCACACCCCTCCCCCAGCCCCAGCAGGACATACTCATGGAATGTTCAGCTCACTCCGTCTCCCCATCACATCAACCCTCCATCCTGTTCCAGTGACTTAGTCCCCCTCCAGGGAC
The DNA here is from genome assembly GCF_045679555.1 of Salvelinus alpinus. Classification (NCBI taxonomy): domain Eukaryota; kingdom Metazoa; phylum Chordata; class Actinopteri; order Salmoniformes; family Salmonidae; genus Salvelinus; species Salvelinus alpinus. The sequence goes on from NC_092086.1 coordinate 86,271,374, forward strand.
TGAAGAGGAGAGGATTACAGTTTATTCTCCTGGAGAGAGCCTAAGGCTCTTGTTCTAGCTTGTGTACCATTAGGATCTCTTTCCTTCCATTGGAGCCAAGCACTTTCTTTCCTTCTTTCTTTGGCAGCAGATCTTGTTACTGCATGGCTTTTCATGAGAGGAAAGGAAGAAAGAACAAAAGAAGGAAAGATGGGAGTAGGTTTGGGACTCTGCATGCTGAGGAGGAGTTGATCGACTCGCCGTCCTATTCATCACCTCTGTATTCACCACTTCTGTCTGAATGAATAGCAGCTTGTAGATGCAGTGGTGAAAAGGAGCACTGTATGAGGACACTTTGTCGGTCTTAACTGTTCCCATGGACTTTGTGGTTGTCTCTACTTACAGTTGTAAAATAGGTCAAATCAATGTCGTAGTTTTACTCTCTTTTTCACTTGTCGATCATCTAACTAGCAGGAAAAATACTGGTCAGAAAAGAGCACCCTTGGCCTCCCAGGTGGCGCAGTGGTCTAGGGCACTGCATCGCAGCGCTAGCTGTGCCACCAGAGACTCTGGGTTCGCGCCCAGGCTCTGTCGCAGCCGGCCGGGACCGGGAGGTACGTGGGGCGACATACAATTGGCCTAGCGTTGTCCGGGTTAGGGAGGGTTTGGCCGGTAGGGATATCCTTGTCTCATCGCGCACCAGCGACTCCTGTGGCGGGCCGGGCGCAGTGCGCGCTAACCAAAGGTTGCCAGGTGCACGGTGTTTCCTCTGACACATTGGTGCGGCTGGCTTCCGGGTTGGATGCGCGCTGTGTTAAGAAGCAGTGCAGCTTGGTTGGGTTGTGTTTTGGAGGACGCATGGCTTTCGACCTTCGTCTCTCCCGAGCCCGTACGGGAGTTGTAGCGATGAGACAAGATAGTAATTACTAACAATTGGATACCACGAAATTGGGGAGAAAAAGGGGGTTAAAAATAAATTAAAAATAAAGAAAAGAGCACCCTTCCTTTTACAGATCATAGATTAAATTAATCTGTGTGAATTAGCATTGAGCTTAACTGAAAGTCTGTAAGAAGCTGTAAGATTGCAGATTCAGCCTTCCGTCGACTGTGGGTGTGTGTAGAGATGTGTGGATGTGTGTTGTTTTGGTGAATAAGAAAAAACTCCAAGATATAAAGTATTTAGAGGGTGGGGCAGCATTGGCGCTTTCAGTCTTCCCTCAACTCTGTGTGTGTGTGCGCACGCGTGTGCGTGCATGCGTGTATTATGTTCCAGACAGTGTATGCAGACAGCCTCGCCCGACACCCCTCAGCAGACTGTCAACCTCTCATCTCCTGCATTTTATACAACAGATTAACTCGCAAACAACGTCCCACCATGTCACAACTTGGACTGCTGTTCACAGAGTAATGAGCTCTCTCTCTCGTTCTCTCTCTCTCCCTCACTGTGTCGGGTGTTTTTTGTGTCCTTGATGTCCTTTTTTGTCAAAAAAAAAGAAAAAAAAGATCCTCTTTTTGTCATTTCTTACCTCACCCCTGTCTGCAGTTGATGTGATACAGAAGAAAACCTAGTGCTCAACAAGCTCCTCTAACAAGTGCATTTCCCTCTGGAAGTTATTCAGTCAGATAATAAAATGTCAGGAGTACAACTGTACCCAGACTTTTGTGATACAGACTGAAATGCGGAAATATCACATTGTCTCGGTACTGGTACTCCATGTACAGTGCATTCGGAAAGTATCCAGACCCCTGATGCTGTCACCACCATGCTTCACCATAGAGATGGTGTCAGGTTTCCTCCAAACATGACACTTGGCATTCAGGCCAAGGAGTTCAATCTTGGTTTCATCAGACCAGAGAATCTTGTTTCTCATGTTCTGAGTCCTTTAGGTGCCTTTTGGAAAACTCCAAGCGGGCTGTCATGTGCCTTTTACTGAGAAGTGGCTTCCCTCTGGCAACTCTACCATCAAGGCCTGCTTGGTGGAGTGCTGCAGAGATGGTTGTCCTTCTGGAAGGTTCTCCCATCTCCACAGAGGAACTCTGGAGCTCTGTCAGAGTGACCATTGGGTTCTTGGTCACTTCCCTGACCAAGGCCCTTCCCCCTGATTGCTCATTTTGGCCAACTGCCAGCTCTAGGAAGAGTCTTGGTGGTTCCAAACGTCTTCCATTTAAGAATGATGGAGGCCACTGTGTTCTTGGGGACCTTCAATGCTGCATAAATGTTTTTGTACCCTTCCCCAGATCTGTGCCTCAACACAATCCTTTCTCTGAGCTCTACAGACAATTCCTTCGACCTCATGGTATGGTTTTTGCTCTGGCATGCACTGTCAACTGTGGGACCTTACATAGACAGGTGTGAGCCATTCCAAATCATGTGCAATCAATTGAATTTGCCACAGGTGTACTCCAATCAAGTTGTAGAAACATCTCAAGGATGATCAATGTAAACAGGATGGACCTGAGCTCAATTTTTATACATTTGCTACAATTTCTAAACACCTGTTTTCACTTAGTCATTATGGGATATTGTGCATAGATTGATGTGGAAAAAATATAATTCAATTAATTTTAGAATAAGGCTGTAACGTAAAACAGAATGTGGAATAAGGGAAGAGGTCTTTCTGAATGCACTGTATATAGCCAAGCTATCATTGCTTATTGTGTATTCCTCGTGTTACTGTTTTTTTTGGTTGATGATCACAGTTTTAAGCACTCAGGACTTGTGGTTGGGATCTGTAGAGATGTTTGGATGTGTGTTATTTTGGTGAAGAAGAAAAAACAGCAAGATAAACAGTATTCAGAGGGTGAGGCAGCACACACACACACACACACACACACACACACACACACACACACACACACACACACACACACACACACACACACACACACACACACACACACACACACACACACACACACACACACACACACACACACACACACACAGTACGTGCTTGCGTGTATTATGTTCCAGACAGTGTATGCAGACAGCCTCGCCCGACCCCCCTCAGCAGACTGTCGACCTCTCATCTCCTGCATTTTTATGCTCCCTACAAAAGATTAACTTGCATACAGCGTCCCACCATGTCACAACTTGGACTGCTCTTCACAGAGTAATGAGCTCTCTCTCTTTCTCTCTCTCGTTTTCTCTCGTTGTCTTTATTGTTATCTCCCTCTCTCTCACTCTGTCGGGATGCTTTTTGTTTCCTTGATGTCCTTCTTTGTCTTTTGAAAAAAAGACATGTTTTCTTACATCCCCCCTGTCTGCTGTAAATGTGATACAGAAGAATGCCTAGTGCTCAACAAGCTGCTATAACAAGAGCATTTCCCGTTGGCATTTATTGAGTCACAGAATAAAATGTCAGAAATACAACTGTGCCCAGACTTCAGTTTTCCCCTTCCCACTCATACCACTCCCAGACAGTCCTAGCAAAATTCTTGCTTAAGAAATTGCTCTTTGCTGAGAAGCAAAGACCATTTAAAATGAAAACAAACGCAGTAAAGTACTTAATTGTTACCCAGAAATGAGTTGATATTGAGATAGAAATGGCTGCATTGGACCTTTTTTGAGCTGACAGCTTTTTCACTGTTTCACTATGGTTCTAGTCATCAATCTAGCAAAAGGGCAATATTTTATTAATATAGTAGTGTGTGTGTGTGTGTGTGTGTCCCAGAAAGCTATGACCTTTGGCTTTCACCTGGAATTGTTTATTTATGTCTGAGAAAAACTTTTCAACCAATATGATCTAGTACACTGTAAAAGTTCAATAACATATACAGTAATCCCTCGTTTATCGCGGGGGTTACGTTCCGAAAATGACCCGCGATAAGTGAAATCCGCGAAATAGAAAACTTCTTTTTTTTTTACAATTAGCAACTATTACATGTATACAAATACAGTGACTCACGTGTAGGCCGTTTCACTGCTCTTCAGACTGGGCCGCTGCATCCTGACTGCGCTCTGCAGTGTTCTCTTCTTCTGAAGCCCGCGGTGCAGGTGTGTTTGTTCGGGAGAAGAGCATAGTGATAGGCAGCTGTTGTCGCTCTTTTTTCTTCTTTGCAAAAAGATCCTTGTACACCGACATGCCACCATCGATTACGTTGGAGAACTGTAATGAACGGCTCGTCAAAGGGTCCCATTCCTCAGCTACTCGCTTAAGTTCAGTGGCCATTCGCACCATGGTTGCTAAGCGACCAAGCGTTAGTCCTTCCTTCCTTCCTGGCCAACTTAATGTAAATTTGCCAAGCTGTTTTATGTACGTACACATAACTGCACGAGACGACAAAATGATAGCACAATTCGTAGCATGTTTTGATACAAGAAGCGGGAGTGAGTTTTTAGCGAATCAGAATGCAGAGCACAATGCACCAAAAAAAAATAAAAAATGCATTATGAAAATCCGCGAAATAGCGAATCCGCGATAAGTGAACCGCGAAGTGGCGAGGGATCACTGTATACAAAATATGATGGTATTATAAAAAAGTTATAAAAAATGTGAATGAGTACACTTTTTCATACTTTATAATATGTCCATATATATACTGAACTAAAATATAAAACGCAAAATGCAGCAATTTCTAAGATTTTACTGAGTTACAGTTCATTTAAGGAAATAATTGAAATAAATTCATTAGGCCCTAATCTACGGATTTCACATGACTGGGCAGGGGTGCAGCCATGGGTGGGCCTTGGAGGGCATAGGCCCACCCAATGTGGAGCCAGGCCCAGCCAATCAGAATGAGTTTTTCCCCACAAAATGTCTTTATTACAGAAATAAATACTTGTCAGCTCCCCCCTCAAATAATCCCGCAGGTGAAGAAACCAGATGTGGAGATCCTGGGCTGGCGTGGTTACACATGGTCTGCGGTTGTGAGGCAGGTTGGACGTACTGCCAAATTCTCTAAAACGACATTGGAGGCAGTTTATGGTAGATAAATTATCATTAAATGATCTGGCAACAGTTCTGGTGGATATTCCAGCAGTCAGCATGCCAATTGCATGCTCCCTCAAAACTTGAGACATCTGTGGACTTTTATTGTCCCCAGCACAAGGTGCACCTGTGTAATGATCATGCTGTTTAATCAGCTTCTTGATATGCCACACCTGTCAGGTGGATGGATTATCTTGGCTAAGGAGAAATGCTCACTAACAGGGATGTAAACTCATTTGTGCACAACATTTTACAGAAATAAGCTTTTTGTTACGTATGGAACATTTCTGGGATTTTTTATTTCAGCTCATGAAACATGGGACCAACACTTTACATGTTGCGTTTTGTTCAGTGTAATTATAATCTGTTTTATGATCATCTACCCAAAATATTTCCCCTTCTTTATTACCCTATCAAACATGTAACGGCTGTCAATGTCGTTCTCCTCCTCAGACGAGGAGGAGCATGGATCGGACCAAGATGCGGAGTAGGAGGTATTCATGATTTTAATGACAAACCAACAAACACTAACAAATTAACAAAACAACAAACGTGACTAACCTGCAACAGTCCTGTGTGGCCCAAACGCTAACACAGGAAACAAACACCCACAAAACACCAGTGAAACCCTGGCTGCCTTAGTATGACTCTCAATCAGAGACAAACGATACACACCTGTCTCTAATTGAGAATCATACCAGGCCGAACACAAAACCCAACATAGAAATAGAAAACATAGACTGCCCACCCAACACTCACGCCCTGACCAATAAAGACATACAAAACAAGAGAAAACAGGTCAGGAACGTGACATAACCCCCCCCTTAAGGTGCGAACTCTGGGCGCACCAGCACAAAGTCTAGGGGAGGGTCTGGGTGGGCATCTGACCACGGTGGTGGCTCAGGCTCTGGGCGAGGTCCCCACCCCACCATAGTCACTCCCCGCTTCCGTATCCCCCTCCCAATGACCACCCTCCAACTCAACCCACCTAAATGAAGGGGCAGCATCGGGATAAGGGCCAGCACCGGGATAAGGGGCAGCAGCTCCGGGATAAGGGGCAGCAGCTCCCTGATAAGGGGCAGCAGCTCCGGGATAAGGGGCAGCTCCGGACTGAGTGGCAGCTCCGGACTGAGTGGCAGCTCATGACTGGGTGGCAGCTCATGACTGTAGGGCAGCTCATGACTGTAGGGCAGCTCATGACTGTAGGGCAGCTCATGACTGTAGGGCAGCTCATGACTGGAGGGCAGCTCATGACTGGAGGGCAGCTCATGACTGGAGGGCAGCTCATGACTGAAGGGCAGCTCATGACTGGAGGGCAGCTCATGACTGTAGGGCAGCTCATGACTGTAGGGCAGCTCATGACCGTAGGGCAGCTCATGACTGTCTGGCGTCTCTGGCAGCTCCTGACTGGCTGGCGTCTCTGGCAGCTCCTGACTGGCTGGCGTCTCTGGCAGCTCCTGACTGGCTGGCGTCTCTGGCAGCTCCTGACTGGCTGGCGTCTCTGGCAGCTCCTGACTGGCTGGCGTCTCTGGCAGCTCCTGACTGGCTGGCGGCTCTGGCAGCTCCTGACTGACGGACGGCTCTAGCGGCTCCTGACTGACGGACGGCTCTAACGGCTCGGGACAGACGGGCGGCTCTAATGGCTCGTGGCAGACGGATGGCTCAGACGGCGCTGGGCAGACAGATGGCTCAGACGGCGTTGGGCAGACAGATGGCTCAGACGGCGTTGGGCAGACAGATGGCTCAGACGGCGTTGGGCAGACGGATGGCTCAGACGGCGCTGGGCAGACAGATGGCTCAGACGGTGTTGGGCAGCCGGGCAGTTCAGGCACCGCTGGGCAGACGGGCAGTTCAGGCACCGCTGGGCAGACGGCAGACTCTGGCCGGCTGAGACGCACAATAGGCCTGATGCGTGGTGCCGGAACTGGAGGTACCGGGCTGAGGGCACGCACCTCAGGGCGAGTGCGGGGAGGAGGAACAGGGCTCTGGAGATGCACTGGAAGCCTGGTGCGTGGTGTAGGCACTGGTGGTACTGGGCTGGGGCGGGAAGGTGGCGCCGGATATGCCGGACCGTGAAGGAGGACACGCGCTCTTGAGCACCGAGCCTCTCCAACCTTACCAGGTTGAATGGTCCCCGTAGCCCTGCCAGTGCGGCGAGGTGGAATAGCCCGCACTGGGCTATGCAGGCGGACCGGGGACACCACCTGTAAGGCTGGTGCCATGTACGCCGGCCCGAGGAGACGTACTGGAGGCCAGATACGTTGGGCCGGCTTCATGACATCCGGCTCGATGCCCAACCTAGCCCTCCCAGTGCGGCAAGGTGGAATAGCCCGCACTGGGCTAAGCACGCGTACTGGGGACACCGTGCGCTTTACCGCATAACACGGTGTCTGACCAGTACGACGCCCTCTCACTCCACGGTAAGCCCGGGGAGTTGGCTCAGGTATCCAACCCGGCTTCGCCACACTCTCCTTTAGCCCCCCCCCAAGAAATTTTTGGGTGAGCCTCTCGGGTTTCCAGCCACTCTGCCTTGCAAGCGCCTCATAATGCCGCCTCTCCGCTTTCGCTGCCTCCAGCTCCGCTTTGGGGCGGCGACACTCCACTGGCTGTGCCCAGGGTCCTTTACCGTCTAGGATCTCCTCCCAAGTCCATTCCTCTTCTCTCCATTGCTTTGGTTCTTGCCGTCCTTCTCCAATCCGCTTGGTCCTGGTTTGGTGGGTGTTTCTGTAACGGCTGTCAATGTCGTTCTCCTCCTCAGACGAGGAGGAGCATGGATCGGACCAAGATACGGAGTAGGAGGTATTCATGATTTTAATGACAAACCAACAAACACTAACAAATTAACAAAACAACAAACGTGACTAACCTGCAACAGTCCTGTGTGGCCCAAACGCTAACACAGGAAACAAACACCCACAAAACACCAGTGAAACCCTGGCTGCCTTAGTATGACTCTCAATCAGAGACAAACGATACACACCTGTCTCTAATTGAGAATCATACCAGGCCGAACACAAAACCCAACATAGAAATAGAAAACATAGACTGCCCACCCAACACTCACGCCCTGACCAATAAAGACATACAAAACAAGAGAAAACAGGTCAGGAACGTGACAAAACACATCATGACATTAGTGATAGTCAAAATCTGTTAAATTTGTGAACGTCTAAATCAATATTTGGGCCATTTAAACAGTGTACGTCCCTCATATAGACAAGTGTTCTGGAAAGGGGTCAATTTTGTTGTACTTAGCATATGCAATGTGTCTGATTCTGACGTAAAACAAATGTTTGACTTCCACACAAAATTTATGATTTACTTATTTTAGGTTTAAGGAAGTGTGTAGGTCGCATCCTTATCATAAAGCTATGGAAGTTATGTATACAAATTACGCGATTGCTTTGCCATGTCTCTGCCGTGAAGCAGTCGAGCTGGTTTAAAGTTTTTCTAAGGACCGCCACTTTGATGTAACGTTGCAGTGAAATGATATAAATGTATCTAATGATGCAGCCGACCACCAGAGGGAGACAAATACACGTTTTCTTTGACAGAGGACGTTGACATGGTCCTAGGAAGGTCTGGATGTCTTCTGACTTATAAAACGGTGGGAAATCAATAAAATTAGTGCCAGCTTCAGGGACTGTCATCTTAAGAGATTTTAAGATATAAGTACTTTTATAGGTTGAGAAATGAATGCTTTCCCAAAGGAATAAATGTCAGGCATGGGTCAAGCATGCGCCAGGCACAGTGAGATATTTTTTCTCTCTTTTCTCCCAGATGATACTATGCTTAAAACTATCACAGTTTTAAGCACTCAGGGCTTGTTGTTGCGCTCTGTAGAGATGCTTGGAAGTGTGTTGTTTTGGCGGAGAGAAAAAAACAGCAAGGGACAACAAGATATATTTTGAGGGTGGGGAAGCATTGATGCTTTCTACTGTGTGCACGCATGCGTGCATATGTATGTGCGTGCCTACGTGGGCGTGCATCCCTGTGTGGGAACTGTGTGTGTTTTCTCGCTTGTTGCTCACAGTCATAGCCAGTCTGGTAGCACTTTGTAGAACGGCAGCATGGAGAGGAGAGATAACAGGAGGTTGAGTGGAGGAGGAATAAACACACATTTTCAATGGCACCTCTTACCGCAGCGGCACTGCCACAGACAGCCAGACAGACAGCTCCCTGTCTGTTGTTCTCTGGGCCTCATTGTGTCTGTTGGCAACTGTGTCTTTGCCCAAAAATTGCTTGGCACCTCAAACACAAAACAAATGGCTTCTCAAAGAGACAGTTTCCCCTTGTAGTGTTCCCTGTCCTTTGTATCTCAGACTAGCTCTGCGTTCATAACCAAGTGCGAGGTGGGAATGTACCAGTTGTGAAATTTTACCAGTTGGATGCATTCACGTGCTTTGAACTTGTTGAAAAACGATGATTGGCTAATGGCCAACAAGCTGTGTAAATCATGAACTAAAAGTACCGCTACCATGCATGTAAACAAATTAAAGTGTTCAAAAACAATACTAATAAATAGCTTTAAAAAAATAATGATTGTTGTTGCATTTAACTGCCGAAAATGCTGTTATCAAGTTAATTTCCTATTTAGGGGATTATCCGAGGTCAGCATGTGGCAGAAGTGGGAGCACAGGTTGATCGATGAGTTTCCCACTAGTAATTACCAGTTGGAAGGCCATGCAGGTGGAGTTTTTCCAGTCGTATGTGGTAAATTCCCACTTCCCACTTGGTTATGAATGCAGCATAAGGCTGAGACAAAGTGACACGGCCCTTCCATGTTTAGTTTAGTTTTTGAATGTGTGGGTTGTGTGTATGCGTGCCTGTGTGTTGTTGTTTGTTTGTATATATTATTGTATGTATGTACAGTATCAGTGGAGGGTCCTCAGAGGAAGAAGGGAGAACCATCCTCCATAGTGAATTTCATAAAAATAATGTATCCTTTTTAGATAAAACTAAACTAAATATATTCACGTGACCAAATAATTGATTAAAATAAACTGTTTTCCAATAAAGGTCTACAGTAGCCTCAACAGTACTCTGTACGGTAGCACCATGGTGTAGTAGGAGGACAGCTAGCTTCCGTTCTTCTCTGTGTACATTGACTTCAATACAAAACCTAGGAGGCTCATGGTTCTCACCCCATTCCATAGACTTACACAGTAATTATGACAATTTCCGGAGGACGTCCTCCAACCTATCAGAGCTCTTGCAGCATAAACTGACATTTTGTCCACCCAATCAAAGGATCAGAGGATGAATCTAGTACTGAAAGCATAAGCTACAGCTAGCTAGCGCTGCAGTGCATAAAATGTGATGAGTAGTTGACTCAAAGAGAGAAAGGCAATAGTTTAACAGTTTTGAACAAATACATTTTTTCAAAAATGAAGGAGAAGCAAGAGAGAGAGAGAGGGAGAGATTTTTTTTCACTTTCACTTACTTAGCTAGCAAATGCAGCTAGCTAGTTAACCTACTCAAACAGAGGAATGCTATGTTAGCTAGCTGGCTATGACTATCCAACAAAACACTGGAACTCTTTCAAGTCAAGGTAAGTTTTTGTTTTACTAATTTATTGCCATTGGGGCCCGCCGGTGTAACTTCTTACTGACTGTACACTGTACTGCATGATTGTAGCGGGTTTACTAATGTGTTAGTTCTAATAGCTACAGTATGTTGACTATGACCTTGCTTTAGCTAATATAGCGACAACGATGTAGTCTGTGTGTAGCGGTTATGATATTGTTTGGAAAGTTTTTTTTCTCGCATGGTCACATACAGCCTATGTGTTGTGCATTGAAGTCCACAAGTGAAGGGAATAGGTGAGAGGAGGAGAGGGCGTAGATGCGAGAAGGAATACAATGTGGCTGCTAGCATAGTGACCTGTGTACACGTGTGATCAGGGGTGGTGTATTCATTCCACCGATTCTGTTGAAAAACATTTCTTAAACAGAAGCAAACGGGGATAAACACACCTGAACTTGTCCAATAAGATGGCGCCGAAGAGGATGGCTGACGTTTTACATGCCCGTAACCAATTGTGCTATTTTGTTAGTTTTTTTTGTGTTGTTGTAACTTATTTTTTTACTTATTTTGTACATAATGTTGCTGCTACCATCTCTTGGGACCAAAAATAACTTCTGGACATCAGAACTGGGATTACTCCCCACAAACTGGATTTTTTTTTTTCCTTTAACGAGTCCGACGAGAAAGATATACTGCTCTCCCAGGGACAGGCTTAGATCCCCGTCATTTGCTTGAAGAAAATACGGAGGAAAAGAGGACGCAGATCGGGTTGCCTTTTGAGAATCCGTAGGCGAGTCAGTAAACTCCCACTGCCATCAATTCTACTTGTGAATATGCAATCATTGGGAAATAAAATGTATGACCTACGACTACGATTATCCTACCAACGGGACATTAAAAACTGTAATATCTTATGTTTCACAGAGTCGTGGCTGAACGACGACACAGATAATATAGAGCTGGAGGGATTTTCCATGCATTGGCAGAACAGAGAAGCTACGTCTGGTAATACGAAGGGTGGGGGTGTGTGTCTTTTTGTCAATAACAGCTGGTGCGCGATGTCTAATATTAAAGAAGTCTTGAGGTATTGCTCGCCTGAGGTAGAGTACCTTATGATAAGCTGTAGACCACACTATCTACCAAGACACTCATCTACATTATTCGTAGCCGTCTATTTACCACCACAGACCGATGCTGGCACTAAGACCGCACTCAAACAACTCTATAAGGCCATAAGCAAACAAGAAAATGCTCAACCAGATATGGCGCTCCTAGTGGCCGGGGACTTTAATGCAGGCAAACTTAAATCCGTTTTACCAAATTTTTACCAGCATGTCACATGTGCAACCAGAGTAAAAGAAACTCTAGACCACCTTTACTCCACACACAGAGATGCATACAAAGCTTTCCCCCGCCCTCCATTTGGCAAATCTGACCATAATTATATCCTCCTATTCCTGCTTACAAGCAGAAACTAAAGCAGGAAGTGCTAGTAACTCACTCAATACGGAAGTGGTCAGATGATGCGAATGCTACGCTATAGGACTGTTTTGCTAGCACAGACTGCAATATGTTCCGGGATTCATCTAATGGCATTGAGGAGTATACCACCTCAGTCATTGGCTTCATTAATAAGTGCATTGACGACGTCGTCCCCACATATCTCCCTGACTGAGTCTGTAATACCTACATGTTTCAAGCAGACCACCATATTCCCTGTGCAGTGAAGCAGTCGAGCTGGTTTAAGTTTTTTCTAAGGACCGCCCCTTTGATGTAACGTTGCAATGAAATTATATTAATGGATCAAATGATGCAGCCGACCACCAGAGGGAGACAAATACACGTTTCTTCGACAGATGACGTTGACATGGTCCTAGGAAGGTCTGGATGTCTTCTGACTTGTAAAATGGTGGGAAATCAATAAAATAAGTCATGTAAACATATACATATTTTTAAAAGTAATTCTAGTGCCGGTTTCAGGGACTGTCAGCGAAGGTAACCTGCCTAAATGATTACCGCCCCGTAGCACTGACGTTAGTAGCCATGAAGTGCTTTGAAAGGCTGGTCATGGCTCACATCAACAGCATATTCCCAAATACCCTAGACCCACTCCAATTCGCATACCGCCCCAACAGATCCACAGATGACGCAATCTCAATCGCACTCCACACTGCCCTTTCCCACCCGTACAAAGGGAACACCTATGTGAGAATGCTGTTCATTGACTACAGCTCAGCGTTCAACACCATAGTGTCCACGGAGATCATCACTAAGCTAAGGACCCTGGGACTAAACACCTCCCTCTGCAACTGGATCCTGGACTTCCTGACAGGCCAACCCCAGGTGGTAACGGTAGGTAACAACACATCTGCCACGCTGATCTTCAACACTGGGGCCCCTCAGGGGTGTGTACTTAGTCCCCTCCTGTACTCCCTGTTCACCCAAGACTGTGTGACCAAACACGACTCCAACACCATCATTATGTTTGCTGATGACACAACAGTGGTATGCCTGATCACCGACAACGATGAGACAGCCTATAGGGAGGAGGTCAGAGAACTGACAGTGTGGTGCCAGGACAACAACCTCTCCCTCAATGTGAGCAAGATAAAGGAGCTGATCATGGACTACAGAAAAGGTGGGCCGAACAGGCCCCCGTTAACATCAACGGGGCTGTAGTGGAGCGGGTCGAGAGTTTCAAGTTCCTTGGTGTCCACATCACCAACAATCTATCATGGTCCAAACACACCAAGACAGTTGTGAAGAGGGCACGACAAAACCTTTTCCCTGTCAAGAGACTGAAAAGACTTGGCATGGGTCCCCAGATCCTCAAAAGGTTATACAGCTGCACCATCGTGAGCATCCTGACCCGGTTGCAACACCGCCTGGTATGGCAACTGCTCGGCATCTGACCGTAAGGCGCTACAGAGGGTAATGCGTACGGCCCAGTACATCACTGGGGCCAAGCTTCCTGCAATCCAGGACCTATATAATAGGCTGTGTCATAGGAAAGTCCATAAAATCGTCAGACTCCAGTCACCCAAGTCATAGACTGTTTTCTCTGCTACCGCACAGCAAGCGGTAACAGAGCGCCAAGTCTAGGACCAAAAGGCTCCTTAACAGCTTCTTCCCCCAAGCCATAGGACTGCTGAACAATTAAACAAAATGGCCACTGAACTATTATATTGACCCCCCTCCGTTTGTTTTGTACACTGCTGCTACTCTCTGTTTATTATGTATGCAGTCACTTCACCCCTACCTACATGTACAAATAACCTCTAACCTGTACTCCCGCACACTGACTCGGTACCGGTACCCCCTGTATATAGCCTCGTTATTGTTATGTTATTGTGTTACCTTTTATTTATTTTTACTTTAGTTTATTTGTGGAATATTTTCTTAACTCTTCTTGAACTGCACTATTGGTTAAGGGCTTGTAAGTAAGCATTTCACGGTAAGGTCTAGACTTGTTGTATTCAGCGCATGTGACAAATAAAGTTTGATTTTATTTTAGAAACTCTTGTTTGCAACTGTTGGACTCATGATTGCACCCTAGATCAGCCAGATGCAGGCAAGGGTGTGCAAGGAGGTATTGAATGTGTCACTGTCTGTCCATGTGTCACTGTCTGTCACCTCAACATTTTCTCCCGACCTGTGTACAACTATGTTGTAAACTGTCATTCATAGGCTAGGTTGTAGCAACCTCATGATGGGTATAGGGACAATTTTGAGTATTATTCATGTGGTAACCTAAACCTATCGATGTTACATTGAACTGGGTGAATGGAATATGAATGACAGTCATCCAATATGCTGTAATAGAAATAAGGCCATGGTCATGAAAATAAAGAATTGTCCTCCCTCATCTTAAATGACACCGACCGCCACGGGTATGTATGCGTATGGGCACGTGAGTATATTCCACCCATCACTCTCTAACACTGTCGGGAGGAAGTAACCTGGGAGCATTTAATTTGCCGTTTATTTCTAACCTGCTGTGACTGGTCATGGGTAAAACCAGTTACCGGTGGAGAGACACCAACCCCCAGGGTGTTAGTGGTGTGTCTGGGTGATGTCACACAGCTCACACAGCCCAAATCACATCACCCTATTCATTATTACTGACCTTTCTTCTCAGAGGTTAAAGAGGTCCAGGTGCACTGAGGGAGGAGAGGAGAGGAAAGGAGTATTCACCGGGTGAGGTGTGGGCTTAGTGGATAATGAGCTATGCTCAGTTAAGGCTGAATACACATTTTTACATCCCACATTTTCTTCTGTCTTTTTATTGTAGACTCAATTACACACCAATCACAGGCATTACAAGCTGCTGAAGGGAATGGAAAATGCAGCTGTTTTGACATGTGATGGTTCCTCCTTGGCACAGTGCTGGCTGGTGGACTGGACACATGCCTGGGCCCACTGCAGAGACAGGCCAGCTGTGGCAGTGGAGGAGAGTGAGGCTAGGGCAGCCTGACCACAGCTGTTGCTGCTATCACAAAAAAGGGGGAAGGGAGGAAGAGAAGGAGGACTTGGCCCTGCTTAATGGCCTTGACTCAACCACCTGGCCTGCGTTTGCAACACTGAGTCAGGAGAAGAGAGAGGTCAGAAGAGGGAGCGGGAGAGAGAGAGAGAGAGAGAGAGAGTACAGGCCAGGCAAGGCCAGGTAGGGTGTGAAGGAAGGACGGGGTGCTAATTGAGGGTAATGAGTGAGAGATCTCCCCTGTCTCAGGCTGGGCTAATGGGAGTCAGGTCAGGGAGCTCAGGCTCTCCTTGTACTGTTCATCTGGCGTGATTTGTGGGGCCTGGCTCTCTCTCTAGACTAGATCACTTTCATCAGCAGATAGAGGTGCCCCGCCTGCCTGCCTGCCTGGACAGCACTGGGCTTGAGTTACAAGCTGCTCACATCACACACAGAACAGATGGAGAGAACAGTGGACATTTCATGCAATGGGTATAGTAAGTGATGAATCTACTGAATCAAATGTTTATTTATTGCTGTTATACAGTATCACATTAGCACAACTAATGTGTGTGTGGGAAACCTGTTAACTAACTAACACTTTTAACAATTGTGAATCATTGACTGTAACAAAACCCCAACTGGAGTTCAAAGTGTTGATGTCCCAAGTGAGTAAAGTGAACTGAACAGGGAATGGAGTTAGTTTGTGGTTACACAGGCAGCCCAACCAGAACATCAGTACTCACTCTACAAGACTGTACATTTCTCTCACCTCAGAGGAGACTGCACTTTTGCATTTTTTATCAGCGAGTGTGTTGAGCATTCCACTCCTGTCGCATACTATTAAGAGAACAATTCATTTTCTCCGCAAACCTAATCTGGGCTCTGAGGCTGCGGGTGAAGGCGCCATATGCCATCACTGAGTACTATATATCACCACAACATTGATACAACGTCTGCCGCGGGCCGTGCCACACATTCTGCATTCTCCCCAATTCAGCTATTTTCTTCGGGAGAATGGGACACTTTATTCAGTTATACTTTACTTTACATATCACCAGGGGCTCCAAACAAGATCATTCTGGCACTACTGTTCCTATAATAAGTACTTGAGTCCTCAATATCTTGTGTTTGTTTAGCCCTGTGGGAATGTTCTTTGTTCTGTAATATGTCGGGCTAAGATATGGTTAGCATTTTTTTTATCAAGCCCTAGCATTTAAGTCAAGCCCTACAGCATCTTTGTCAGGGAATAGCATCTTAACTACTCTCTGGTGCTGGTCCACACGGTTGGGGAGGATGGGAGACAGCACATCCCAGGGCCTCCCTCCCTCCCTGGGCCCTTTGGTGGGGGACTCAGAGGAACAGGCTGAGGGATCCAATGACAACCCTGTGGAGGATTCCAGCTGTGCTCAGCAGCCAGGGAGCCAACCAATGTCCCATGTGGCCGTCAGTGTAATAGCCAGCCGGTTAGCGCTCTTTCCCAGCTACACCCCTCAGTCCCACTGGGTTGGCTTGGACTGAATTTGCGAGAGAGAGCATAAAGGAGAGGGAGGGAGAGAGAGAGAAATAGAAGAGAGAGGGTGAGTGGGAGAGAGTGAGTGGGGGGAGGGAGAGCGAGAGAGTGTAAAAAGAGAGTAAAAAGTGAGAGATTGGAAGGCCACAGTGGAAGCAGACCTCTCCTCTCTGGGCCTGGAGAGATTGGCCTGGTTTGGGGGAACAGGGCCTCAGTACTCTCTCTAATTTAACTGTGTCATCTGTATGCAGGAGAGCTGTTCTTTCTCACTTGGCCTGTGGATCCAGTGCCTACAGTTCAGCACTCGGTCTAGAAAGGAATCCCCTGTGTTAATGAGTAGTGACCGTGCTGGCCATGTTGCCCCTGGTGCTATTAATTTCCCTTGTACAAAGCAGCTTTTTATTGCCCTGTATCTGGTGTTAAATATGATTTGATATTTCTTAACTGTGTTTAAGAAGAGACATTTTAAGCATTCAAGCATGTTATTTGTCTTTGTGTAATTTCGATTAATTTGGATAAATCGAAAGTTCTCAGTTGCCCTCAACATTTTATAGTGCTCTACTAGCCTTACTCTATGTAGCCTGTCATGAACTCTGACATAACAGGAAATCTGCCTCCTCACTGGATCATCAGATAAGATGTGGGTCAAAGCAGCAGGCTCCAGGAACCAAGCAGCAGGCTCCAGGCAGCAGGCTCCAGGAACCAAGCAGCAGGCTCCAGGCAGCAGGCTCCAGGCTCCAGGCAGCAGGCAAAAGGCTCCAGGCTCCAGGCAGCAGGCTCGAGGAACCAGGCAAAAGGCTCCAGGCAAAAGGCTACATGCAGCAGGCTACAGGCAGCAGGCAGCAGGCAGCAGGCTCCAGGCTCCGGGCAGCAGGCTCCAGGCTCCGGGCAGCAGGCACTGGGCAGCAGGCTCCAGGCTCCGGGCAGTAGGCAGTATGGACGGTCACTCTATAGGAGAGGAATCTTTCTGCAGCTGGCTGAGGCAGAATCCCTGGAGCCTACTGCTGGGTCTGCTGGATAGCTAACATCTTAATGATAGATCCCTTTCAAACTGAAGTCTGCTGTGCTGAACATTAAGCCATTTATATTTGGGGGAAAATACTGTAGGTTGTATTCTATTCTTAAGAGTATTGTTCTGTCTGGGTCTTTCAGTTATTTCATGATCAGCATGTGTTCTGTTCCCGTCTGCTCGAACGATGAACCTGGTAGAGATGTATTCATGTGTTTTGGGGGAAACACTAATACTTTCCACAACAGGAACAATGCATTTCTAAAAATAAGTAGTGCTTAAATCTCTAATTCATATGTAGAAGTCCTGAACGCCAATCTGGAGTGTTCTCTCCTGTGGTTAGCTACAGTGCTATGAAAAATAATTAGCCCTCTTACTAATTTCCTCTACTTTTGCATATTTTTTATACTGAATGTTATCAGATCTTCAAATAAAACCTAGTATTAGATAAAGGGAACCTGGGTGAACAAATAACAGAAGAATTACATACTTATTTCATTTATTTCATAAACAAAGTTATGCAACATCAAATGCCCCTGTGTGAAAAAGTAATCCTCCCCTTACACTCAATAACTGGTTGTGCCACCTTTAGCTGCAATGACTCCAACCAAACACATTTATTTATGTTTTATTTAACTAGGCAAGTCAGTTAAGAACAAATGACTATTTTACATTGGCGGCCTACCCCGGCCAAACCCTCCCCTACCCCGGCCAAACCCTCCCCTACCCCGGCCAAACCCTCCCCTAACCCGGCCGACGCTGTGCCGATTGTGTGCCGCCCTACACTTCCTGTAGTTGTTCGATCAGTCTCTCACTTTGTTGTGGAGAATTTTTGGCCCACTCTTGCATGCAGAACTTCAATTTTTTGCCTAAAATGACATACCCAAATCTAACTGCCTGCAGCTCAGGCCCTGAAGCAAGGATATGCATATTCTTGGTATCATTTGAAAGGAAACACTTTGAAGTTTGTGAAAATGTGAATTGAATGCAGGAGAATATAACACAATAGATCTGGTAGAAAAAAAATACAAAGAAAAAACAACAGTTTAAAAAAATTATACCACCATCTTTGAAATGCAACAGAAAGGTCCAGAATCTAGCCATCACTCTGGTTGTAATTCCGATGGTGTCCACAAGCGGGCAGCAGTGTATGTGCAACGTTTCAGACTGATAACTCAAAGTATGAGCAAGCTACATGACATTTAGTGTGAAGTCACCCAGGTACATTTGGGCAAATCGTGAAGGACACATTTATATTTACATAAACATTTTCTGCAAGAAAATCGTCAAATCTGTATTCCTTGACTTTGATTTAGCTTATCCAGTATTAGTAGACATATTGTAAGTTCAACATTTGCAAACACCCAGTTTCCATAACTTCATAACTCTCCATATTCTTGCAATTTTCGTCCAAAAGGAAAAGGTTTGCTGTCGCACAAGGTTAGCAGCAAAATTGTGCGACAGATATGCATTCCACAGGAAGAACCTAATACCAACAGTCAAACATGGTGGTGGTAGTGTGATGGTTTGGGGATGCTTTGCTGCCTCAGGACCTGGACGACTTGTCTTACTAGAAGGAACCATGAATACTGCTCTGTATCAGAGAATTCTACAGGAGAATGTCAGGCCGTCCGTCTGTGAGCTGAAGCTGAAGCGCAGCTAGGTAATGCAGCAAGACAATCAAGTCTACATGAAAATGGTTAAGCAACACATTTGAAGTTTTGGAATGGCCTAATCAAAGTCCAGACCTAATCCCAATTGAGATGTTGTGGCAAGTCTTGAAACGGGCAGTTCATGCTTGAAAATCCACAAATGTCGCTGAGTTAAAACAGTTCTGCATGAAAGAGTGTGCCAAAATTCCTCCACAGCGATGTGAGAGACTGATCAACAACTACAGGAAGCATTTGTTTGCAGTTAAAGGTGGCACAACCAGCTTTGAGTGTAAGGGGGCAATTACTTTTTCACACAGGGGAATTGAGTGTTGCAGAAATGTGTTAATTAAATAAATATCTTATTTTTTTTGTTATTTGTGTACTCAGATTCCCTTTATCTAATATCAGATCTTCAACCAAAACCTAATAACATTCAGTATCAAGAATATGCAAAAATAGTGAAAATCAGAAAGGGGTCAAATACTTTTTCACGGCACTGTAGCTGTTATGGTAGTAGTTAATGTCATGGGAACTACCTCTGCTGTTTTTCAGTTGCTGTGTGTTTGCGTGTTCTTCTGTTTGTGTCTGTGGGATTAGTGAGACAATTACTACTGTAATGCAACTTTAAGAGCTATTTTATAATTTAAACGGCAACCGTGTAATGTTCCCAGCATGCTGCCCATCGCACAATGGCAAGCTGGAATTCCGATTCACACTGCTGGAAATAAAATGCTAAGTGCAATGATCTTTTCAATTTTTTTTCACAAAACAGCTTCATAGGGAAATTAACTGTAGCTAGTATGTGTGTGTGTGTGTGTGTGTGTGTGTGTGTGTGTGTGTGTGTGTGTGTGTGTGTGTGTGTGTGTGTGTGTGTGTGTGTGTGTGTGTGTGTGTGTGTGTGTGTGTGTGTGTGTGTGTGTGTGTGTGTGTGTGTGTGTGTGTGTGTGTGTGTGTGTGTGTGTGTGTGTGTGTGTGTGTGTGCGCCCAGCAGCCAGACTTTAAACTGTTCTCACCCTGCTCCCATCCATGGCCTGGGATGACATCCCAGGCCAAGCTAGCTACAGCTAAATCAAGGAAGTCACTGGGCTACAGTGCTGTACCATCTGAGAAAAATCCAAATGGCATTCTGGATTGAGACTAAACACGGTTAGAGAAATGACTAAATAAATGAAGTGAAGACTGGAAGACTTCACACTAACCTGGGA
This sequence comes from Salvelinus alpinus, assembly GCF_045679555.1. Classification (NCBI taxonomy): domain Eukaryota; kingdom Metazoa; phylum Chordata; class Actinopteri; order Salmoniformes; family Salmonidae; genus Salvelinus; species Salvelinus alpinus. Next base: position 86,291,648 of record NC_092086.1, read on the forward strand.
GACTCTCCTCTCCATCTGTTCAAATCACTCTCATTATGTCTAACACAGGGCCAGAGCTGATCCTCTATTTGCAAGCAAGTACGCACACACACACACAGCGCCAGCATTCGTCTTGTACACTACAACACGCTCTCTCATACAGTACAGGCGAAGATGATGATTACATGAAGCCTAACCTTGTGGAAAATGACATTAGCAGAATGCAAAGGGGTGGTAATGTTGCTTCGCTCCATGGTTGACTGGCCACAGCTTAACCGTGAGCTAACAGAAACCATGAGCTAACGTGTTGGTACTTTAGTTAATGCAGCAGTGCTCAGTCTGGCTTTATTCAGCCGCGTTGATTTGTTTAGGTACACTGTCAGAATGAACGTATGATTCATGATATTGTCAGTGTTGCAGCACGTGTATGTGTGTGTGCGCGTGTCCACTGTGTTTTTCCTTTTGTGGAATGGCTGCCGTGGCAACAGTGAGTGTGTGTCTGTAGGAGCCTTGGGGGATGGATGATGTAATGGAGGGTGTGGGTATGACGTGATGGACTATGCACTACGCAGGACGTGCAGTGATTGAGGATGTTCATCTGGCGTCACTGTCCTGTCCTTGCCGGAGTCTACATCCATCATAGCATTAACCTTGTGAAACAAATCAGGAGAACAAGAGAGAGAGCGAGAGAGCACATGAAATCAACTGAATGAATACACACTAGATCGTGAATGAATGGAGAAGGAAATAGCTCAGACTATAAAAAGCAAGCTGAATGTAGCAGTTGGTGGAGCTACTAGCTGACAAAAGGGAAACTTACCTCAACAATGTTCTTTGATTTATTTCTCGCAACAGATATTATTCTGACCCCAGGGGCCTCCTTGTCAAAAGTAGTGCACTATAAAAGGGAATAGGGCACCATTTGGGATGCATCCTAAGACTGTCCTCTTAGTAAGCTATTTCAACCTGCCACAATGTAAAGTCTTGTAGTGTTACGCTGTTTCACATTGGTCGAGTGCCTTTAGTGTATTTAAGTGTAGTACTTAAGAGCAGTGGAAAGAATGTGAGGGTGAGGAGAGGGAGCTCAGTGCTCAGGGTTCCCGAACAGGCCGAATTTGGCCCTCTGGGGGTTTTATTTTGTAAAAAAAATCATCTATTTTTATTTATTTATTTCATTGTTGGACAGAAAAGACTGTAAAAACACCAGGACATCAGCTCAAAGTGATTTTAAATTAAGAAATCTGTTCCCAAATATTTCCATGCATAATAGAGAGACGTGATCATATACAAATGTAAGCAAGGTTTAAAATGATTATGTTTTAGTCAAATATTATATCAGTTTGGGATCCTTGCGGTCAATTTGCAGTCAAATGATTTGTAATTATGTTGCGTCCCCCGACCATCCACTCAAGACAACATCGGCCCGCGGCTGAATCTGGTTGATGATCCCTGCTCTACAGGGCAGCCAGAAGAGCTAATAGTGCTGCTTGAAAGGCCTGCCTGGCTCGAGGGCTAGGAGACACATGCTCTCAGCACACTTACTGTACACCTTGGGCCCTGCCAGGTTTTTCACTCTGTGTAACGCAGCAGGGCAACAGGGTGAACACTCTTGGAGACTCAGTGGGCATGGCATGGCCAAGGTTTTTGTATTACGAAATACCCAACAGATGATCCACTCCTCTGGGTTTCTCCACAGGGCTACTTTGACCAATCACACAAAATTGGATTGGGCTAATTATCATGAGATTATAATTTTTTATTTTAACTAGGCAAGTCAGTTAAGAACAAATTCTTATTTTCAATGACGGCCTAGGAAGAGTGGGTTAACTGCCTTGTTCAGGGGCAGAACAAAACATTATTACCTTGGGGATTCGATATTGCAACCTTTTGGTTACAAGTCCAGCGTTCTAACCACTAGGCTACCTGCCGCCCCGCAGATGAACTGTTCTTGACTTTTGTTTTCATGACATTTGATATCTGCCACTCATTCATGCCATGCTTTAGCGCCTGTGCCTTCAGACCTACGCTTTATTTTTAGTGAAGTGGCAGGCAGACTAGAGGAAGCGTAAAAGTGCCTTTGATGGCTGCTTGTACTGTAGCTGTAGAGACAAGCTAAACCCCTGCAGGCTCCAATGGCAGGTTTCAGCAGCAGCGTGTCTCTATCCCCCGCTCTCCTCTCCCTTACCCGCCACTGACGATGTCTCTATCCCCCGCTCTCCTCTCCCTTACCCGCCACTGACGATGTCTCTTCACCCCGCTCTCCTCTCCCTTACCCGCCACTGACGATGTCTCTATCCCCCGCTCTCCTCTCCCTTACCCGCCACTGACGATGTCTCTTCACCCCGCTCTCCTCTCCCTTACCCGCCACTGACGATGTCTCTTCACCCCGCTCTCCTCTCCCTTACCCGCCACTGACGATGTCTCTTCACCCCGCTCTCCTCTCCCTTACCCGCCACTGACGATGTCTCTATCCCCCGCTCTCCTCTCCCTTACCCGCCACTGACGATGTCTCTATCCCCCGCTCTCCTCTCCCTTACCCGCCACTGACAATGTCTCTATCCCCCGCTCTCCTCTCCCTTACCCGCCACTGACGATGTCTCTATCCCCCGCTCTCCTCTCCCTTACCCGCCACTGACGATGTCTCTACCCCCCGCTCTCCTCTCCCTTACCCGCCACTGACGATGTCTCTATCCCCCGCTCTCCTCTCCCTTACCCGCCACTGACGATGTCTCTATCCCCCGCTCTCCTCTCCCTTACCCGCCACTGACGATGTCTCTATCCCCCGCTCTCCTCTCCCTTACCCGCCACTGACGATGTCTCTACCCCCCGCTCTCCTCTCCCTTACCCGCCACTGACGATGTCTCTACCCCGCGCTCTCCTCTCCCTTACCCGCCACTGACGATGTCTCTACCCCCCGCTCTCCTCTCCCTTACCCGCCACTGACGATGTCTCTTCACCCCGCTCTCCTCTCCCTTACCCGCCACTGACGATGTCTCTACACCCCGCTCTCCTCTCCCTTACCCGCCACTGACGATGTCTCTTCACCCCGCTCTCCTCTCCCTTACCCGCCACTGACGATGTCTCTACCCCCCGCTCTCCTCTCCCTTACCCGCCACTGACGATGTCTCTTCACCCCGCTCTCCTCTCCCTTACCCGCCACTGACGATGTCTCTTCACCCCGCTCTTCTCTCCCTTACCCGCCACTGACGATGTCTCTTCACCCCGCTCTCCTCTCCCTTACCCGCCACTGACGATGTCTCTTCACCCCGCTCTCCTCTCCCTTACCCGCCACTGACGATGTCTCTACCCCCCGCTCTCCTCTCCCTTACCCGCCACTGACGATGTCTCTACCCCCCGCTCTCCTCTCCCTTACCCGCCACTGACGATGTCTCTTCACCCCGCTCTCCTCTCCCTTACCCGCCACTGACGATGTCTCTACCCCCCGCTCTCCTCTCCCTTACCCGCCACTGACGATGTCTCTTCACCCCGCTCTCCTCTCCCTTACCCGCCACTGACGATGTCTCTTCACCCCGCTCTCCTCTCCCTTACCCGCCACTGACGATGTCTCTTCACCCCGCTCTCCTCTCCCTTACCCGCCACTGACGATGTCTCTATCCCCCGCTCTCCTCTCCCTTACCCGCCACTGACGATGTCTCTTCACCCCGCTCTCCTCTCCCTTACCCGCCACTGACGATGTCTCTATCCCCCGCTCTCCTCTCCCTTACCCGCCACTGACGATGTCTCTACCCCCCGCTCTCCTCTCCCTTACCCGCCACTGACGATGTCTCTACCCCCCGCTCTCCTCTCCCTTACCCGCCACTGACGATGTCTCTATCCCCCGCTCTCCTCTCCCTTACCCGCCACTGACGATGTCTCTATCCCCCGCTCTCCTCTCCCTTACCCGCCACTGACGATGTCTCTTCACCCCGCTCTCCTCTCCCTTACCCGCCACTGACGATGTCTCTTCACCCCGCTCTCCTCTCCCTTACCCGCCACTGACGATGTCTCTTCACCCCGCTCTCCTCTCCCTTACCCGCCACTGACGATGTCTCTTCACCCCGCTCTCCTCTCCCTTACCCGCCACTGACGATGTCTCTTCACCCCGCTCTCCTCTCCCTTACCCGCCACTGACGATGTCTCTTCACCCCGAGCTCAGAGCTGCACAATCAAGGTTTAATTAGTGAAGGGAAGCTTTGCACTTCCCTCTCAACGATCGGCGGAGCCAAAGCCAGAGCCGGTATATTGTCAGGCCTGCCTGCGGAGCCTGTAATGGGTAACGTTAAGGGGGCTTAGGGTGAGGGTGATACTGCCAATGCACCAGCGTATGTTAGTTTACAGGCCCTGAAAGGCAACACTGCTGTGCCATGAATTCTCACTCAGAAAAACAATTACAGAATGCTCTGCAGGGATGTTCTCATTCTCACCATCTATACCCATAAAAACAGATTGTGGAATTGATCCCTATGTGGTTCGCGTAACTGTTATTTCAATTGCCTCAGTGGTAGACCGTTTTTATGGATGCCCAACCTCTTCCATCATTGGTGTGTGTGTGTGTGTGTGTGTGTGTGTGTGTGTGTGTGTGTGTGTGTGTGTGTGTGTGTGTGTGTGTGTGTGTGTGTGTGTGTGTGTGTGTGTGTGTGTGTGTGTGTGTGTGTGTGTGTGTGTCCATGTGTGTGTCCATGTGTGTGTGTGTGTGTGTCCATGTGTGTGTGTGTGTGCATGTGTGTGGGCGCGTGTGCGAGGCTAGTTGAGTGAGAAGGAGGCTGCTGTACTGTAGTCTTTCTTTTGTTGAACACCCAGATGAAATAATGTGACAGATACGGTTGCTCCGTCGCCGAGGCTAATGCCCGCTGAATGCCACTGCACTTTGGTTAATGCAAAGTAGCCTGACATTTTAAGGAGCTGGACTGCATGTAATTGGAGCTGTGGCCTTTCTGAGGCTCCTCTCCTCCCCCTCTGTCAGGACAAAGCAATGGAACATGCTTCCTCTTCTTCTCCCTCTCCCTGACATGAAAAACGGCCTGCACACAGCTCGCCGTCTAGCGTCTACTGCAAATTGGTCACAGTTTTAAAAAGAGGGGAGGAAGAAAAGTATTTGGGACTTTGAGCGGAAAATACATTATAGTCTATTGCCTGCCTAGCAGCTATCCTACCTGGGTCTACAAGGTGTTTTATGTAAACACCTGCTCTCTGTAAACATTATTGAGATCAACTGGGAAGTCAGAAGACATAGAGTATGCTCTACTAGTCTGTGTACAGTCTCTGTGTTTTAAGTTGAAATACAGTACAGGGCATTTTTCCAACTAACTCTTTCATGCTACCAGTTTTTGCTAGTCAAAGTACTGCAAGTCCTCCAGGAATCAACAGGGTGACCTGTCCAACACGAAGGGAAAATAGTCTTACCGTACCCTATAAGACTGGGTACATTATGATACCCTGAGGCCACTTAACAGTTACCTCCTTTCAACCCCTCTCAATGTGTCCTCCAAAGGGTAAAAAAAGTACTCTCCAAACAGCATTAAACAGCATATTAAGATCTGATATTGCTTGTAAAACGGGCATAGATATTGGATCCTTCTCGGCACGGCAGGGAGAAAGGGCACAAGCCAGCAGAGGACAGGAGGATGTAGTGCTTTAGTGATAAAGGTGACATAACACTGTTCTCTTCCCTCTGTCCGCGGGCCACCAGCAGGCTGCAGTGAAGATGTAGGAAGTGTCAAGTTAACAAATCAAGGACAAGGATGGTGATATCAACAGCAACTATTTCACCTTGTAGTACTTTATTTCATCCACACTTCAGCACAGAAGTTGAAATTAATTATTTTCAGAGTACCTGTTATGGAAATAATTTAGCTAAGAATGAGAGGCTAAATACAGTTTTTTATTGTATATTTTTTTTATTGTACAGGTTATGTATTCATACACATAGTTGTACTACGTCCTACTGTATCCATCCACGTGTGCAGCAGCTTCTGTATCACTGTCAATGGTCCTTGTAACCAGATTCCTTCTCTGCTCAAGTGGCATCCCTACACTCAAGCGATGTAGAAGGTTTCCCTCACTTACTTGACCTTATCAGCAGACATTAATAATTGCTCTGCTTTTACGTGCGGTGCAGTGGCGCAGCGGCCTCCTGCTCACTCGACTGTGTAAATGCTTTATGAAAGCACAGAGAAAATGCACCCAGAGACTGTCTTAGCAAAAAGGTCATTAAAGCCTTGGACCCCCCTATCTCCTTCTTTCTTTAATATCCCTCCATCATCCTCTATCTCCCTATCCACAACTCCCTTGCTATCCCTCTCTCTCTCTTTCCTAAAGTCTAGTGAAACCTGCATAACTACAGCACTACAGACTTAAAATACACTCGCTTTCTGTTTTCAGAGCTGAAAAAGGCAAGAACATCCAAGAAAGAAGTGGAGAAAACCACACAACACCGAGTCTGCAGGAGGAAGTTTGTGGATGACTTATACTCCTTAAAGAGCAACAGGGTTTAAAACCTCTACAAGATTGGTGGGTCCCCCGCGGGACGGTTGAGCTAACGTAGGCTAATGTGATTAGCATGAGGTTGTAAGTAACAAGATCATTTCCAGGACATAGACATATCTGATATTGGCAGACAGCTTAAATTCTTGTTAATCTAACTGCACTGTCCAATTTACAGTAGCTATTACAGTGAAAAAAATGCCATGCTATTGTTTGAGGAGAGTGCACAGTTATGAACTTGAACATTTATTAATAAACCAATTAGGCACATTTGTGCCATCTTTTTTTTGTTAGTTTTCCCCCCCCTTTCTCCACAATTTTGTGGTATCCAAGTGGTAGTTACAGTCTTGTCTCATCGCTGCAACTCCCGTACGGACGAAGGTCGAGAGCTGTGTGTCCTCTGAAACACAACCCAACCAAGCCGCACTGCTTCTTGACAATGCCCACTTAACCCGGAAGCCAGCCGCACCAATGTGTTGGAGGAAACACTGTACAGCTGGCGACCGTGTCAGCGTGCACTGTGCCCGGTCCGCCACAGGACATCCCTGCCGGCCAAACCCTCCCCTAACCCGGACGACACTGGGCCAATTGTGCACCACCCGATAGGTCTCCTGGTCGCAGCCGGCTGCGACAGAGCCTGGACTAAAACCCAGAATCTCTAGTGGCCCAGGTAGCACTGCGATGCAGTGCCTTAGACCACTGCGCCACTCGTAAGCCCTTTGATACAAAATGTTGAACAGAAATCAAGTAAGTCACTGTCTTTCTCCGGTCTGTCAAAGAGCTGAAACCACGTGGTCTCTGGCAATCAAAAGCAAATAGGCCTACGCAAGCATATCAAATTACTGTTACAGGACAGAGTTTATATGTTGCCTGTCAACAAAGCATTAATTTTGTCATTGCAGGACTGTCACTTGCGTAAATGAGTCCAAGGGGACTCTTAACAGTGTCAGGAAAGATGAACTGTGTAAACCAAGTAATGAGATGCTCTCTACATGAAGCTCAGTGCTTTCACTCTCTAGGATTCTTCACTCCATAGCCAGGCTACACATCTTCACCATCAAATAAAACACCCTCCGTGACCAAGTTGATGGAACTGCCAATCCAAAAGCGATATTAATAAAGTAATGTGCTGCCGTGTGAGGCAGGGTTAGGATTCTGCTAGACACAGATGTCAATAAGAAATCCAATAGAGGCAGTTGTAGGAATGTCCGAGCCTCTGTAGGTATATTGTCTGACTAAGTTTCTCTGGCATACCTAGATATAACTGACCTGACTGACTAGACTCGATCTGGTCATTGTGCAATGGAAGCAGAGGGTGCTTTTTCACTCTGTTGCCTTTGGAAACCAATGACTGGTTGTTGGAAACTCTAAAATCTAATCTGGTTTTATTGTCTCCAAAGTGGGCCAGTTAAGTGATTGATTAAAGGTGCTACACATAACATTTATCCCCCATGTAGAAGCCAGGTGAATTGTAAGAGCACTAGGTTGCATTCAAAACAAATCTCCCCCTCATCCCATTTCATCTTAACATGGAGACTCCCGCTTCAGTTTTTACTTTTGGTTTCGTCCACCAGTTTTAAACAGCTATAAAAACAATTTTAGCAACCAGGAAATGACAACGATGTATACATTGTCCGCTTGCTCCGGTTTCCACTAGAAAACACAACCACAAAGGCAAAACAGCTTTCCCATTTTGACAACATAAGCCAGGCCGGCCGGGGAACTCAATAGGCGAATAACACAGCCAATCACAACACTGTAAGTAATATTGTTTACATTAGTTACCACAGCCACAAAGTGGCTATATTGTAGCGACCTGCACAGACAGCTGTGTGTTATGTTGTTTGTTGTTTGTGTTGTACTTACTGTACCAGTGCCCAGTGTTTGAGGGGTCTGACATGCCAGTCAACCTACTATCTGCCAACCACGGGAATGCCTGGAATGTTCTGGTGCCGGGCATCCTGGAGGTTGGTGGAGCGGCGGGGGGGGGGAGTTTGGCAGTTAAGACCATGTTTAGCCATTGTTCTTTCTTATGTCTGGTCTTAACAAGAGATGGCCACGGTTGTTGTATAAGGGTATCCTTGATTTATTTGGCGTGTTCTACGGCCAAAGAGTAGTCTGTGTTGACTTGGATTAATAAACCGGAAATTAGTAAACACAACCCTTGTAATGATCTAGCCAGGTCATTACAATATTGTAAAAATTTATCCCCCCAAAATTTGCTTTTTGGTCATGATTTAAAGTTAGGGTTAGGCATAATATTAGCCGTGTGGTTAAGGTTAGAGCTAGGTTTAACATCTTTTTGGAGGAGAAATTGTAGAAATAGGCAGGGTTTATGACTTTGTGGCTGTGGTAACTAGTGACGACAAATGAGGGGGTTCGATTAATCTCGCCCGGGCGCCCGTGTAGGTGTGTATTGCACCGGCTGCATTTGATTTGCCTCCCGAGCGACAGGAGCCCACTCTGTCCGATGGATGGCGAAGTCGGCTCAAGTGACGTAATTAAGCATGTGTAGTATTTCGTAGGATTCTGTTTTTTCCCTTGCAAAAGTGATTGCTTTTGATAAAAACACTTTATCTGCCTTCCCAATGAAAACTAGTTTGAACTAGTTAACTATCTTTTACGGAAAAGATATGTTGTATGTTTCTGGACGATGCACCATGCTGACTTGTTGACAACATGACCTACCAGTGACTGTTCGATTTGAGAAGGGCGCTCCTCGCTCCCCGCCTTCGCCAAATGACGTGACGGGCCATTTCCCGGTTCAACCTGGCCAGCGTAAAAAAACTCCTGTGAAACCGTAGGCGAGTTTGTTTTGCATATTTTAACCATTCCATTGGTCCTTAAGTTTATTTGTATTTGTATTTTTTTTATTTAACCTTTATTTAACTAGGCAAGTCAGTTAAGAAGAAATTCTTATTTAAGTGAAGTGAAGCACCCAGGGCACCGGGCCATGCAAAACAAACTCACCGACTATCATTCCACTATTACTGCAGATATAGTATTGACATTTTATGAAACTACAATACAAAAAATTAAACAAATTCTATATGTAGCTCCTTTAAATGACTGCTTATTTCTATAATTGTAAAGCAAGTTTGAGTCCTTGAAAAGCACTATATAAGTCCCATGTATTATTATTATTTGTATTATTATCATTATTTAGGATTTTGTTGCCTTTGAATGAATTTCAACTTAAGGTGCCTTTATGCATATGTATGCTATCTATGTTGCCTGTAGAAAAACAACCTGGGCTGGCCTGAAAGTAACAGAACGCTTGACCTGAGAATTGATGACTGAATAATATTTAATTAGCTAACATTTAGACTCAATGACATGGATCACAATGAGCCTAAAAGAAAATCTCTCTACTCTGTTGTGTTTATCTATTCTCTGTACCTCAGGGACATTAAAGCAAGGTGCGATGGATTAAGGCGCCACATCATTAATACGACTGGCCCTCCTCGGAGTTGGCCAGGCAGATAAAAGCAAAGCGGAGGAGGGTTTAGCAGGCGATAAAAGATGTTTACTCATCCTCCCTGCTGCCCCATGCCAAACATGTGTTTGTTTACGTTGCGTCTGCTTTTATTACAGCCTCTCTGCATTGTTCCGCTCCAATTAATTCCATGCTAATTCTATAAATACAACAACCGCTTCAATTAGACCTGTCTGTAATCTGCCGTGAAACTGATTGCCACAGGTAGAGAACACACTCCAGCGTAATGATACCGTATCCTGTTGAGGGGGAGAGAGTGAGAGAGAAAGAAAGGGAATGAAGGAGACAGAGAGAGTGGATAAGGGAGAGATGCGGGGGGCGGGGGATTTGATGGTAGGAAATGAAGCGGATGTCTCCAATTGAAATATGATCCCTTTGGAAATTAGCATGTTAGTGTGCTTGAAAATGTTTATGATCGTCAGAGACGCAAACAGCGTGCACACACACACCGCATCCCCTCATGGAAATCGATCATTTCTAGTTGAATGCTGCTAATGCAACCAGTCTCTCAAGATTAACATCTGATTCCCCATTAAGAGGAGGCACTTAACAATTCAGTAATAGTGCAAGTCTGTTTAATTCTGATATTAACATGTATTATGACATGGCGAGCCTGCTACATACACTATTGCTAATAACATGTAATCTTATTGTAATTTAATGCAGCAGTAGTAATAACCACATATACAGTAAATACATTTTAAAGGAGAGTTTATATTGGCGCATACCCTGTGTGGTAGAGGTTGTCGTTGCCGTTTCCTTTCGTGAAAATCCTGCTGTAGTGTCGCTGTATGGTAAACAGAGTATGTGGTCAGTGACTTGGAACATATTTCACAAGGTGAATTAGGCCTTGTGGCGTCATGGGGCTTGCGGGCCTGGAATCAACGGTGTTACCTGGCACTCTCTGCCTAGGGCACCTCATTCCTGTGTATATTTTGTGTTTGTTAGCCCATGGACATCTTGTGTTGTATCAGGGTGTGTGCGTGCGTGCGTGCGTGCATGCGTGTGTGTGTGCGTGCGTGCGTGCGCACGTGTGTGTGTGTTTATGTATGTGTTTTCCTAGTATAACTGCATTTCCCCTGCTACTGACTCCAGACTTACCCAGGGACCGTTCATATGTTTAGATACACAAGGCATGATAATATTCTCCTCTCTAATTGCCCTCTGCTTTCTCCATGATAATTCTTCAAGGTCAGATTGGTCAGGAGCATGTGCTATTTTGATCCTATTCCTCCAGACAAACAGAAAGGTGTAATTGGTTCGCACTCAAAACAATGTCGCATGAAACTTATTTTTTATTTGATTTTTTATTTGATTTTTTCCACTGCATCAGGGATAGTGTACACATACATTTGGGCTTTAAAGCCTTCTTCAGTGTGTAGGTACAATTTTATTTTCATTCAAAACAGCATTTGTAAAGAACAACTGATGAACAGCAGGTGCTTCTAATTAGGGTTGCCACTCATCTGACAATCAGGGATGTGGCTTTTCTGGTCTACCTGTATACAAATTAGTCACAAAGAAAAATAAAATTATAGGGTATGGGAGCAGGCACAAAAAGCAACTCACGAGTCAACCGCCCCAGGTGTCCGCTCACCTGAATACATCATACCAATTAATGAGATAGCCAACCACAAAGGACATCAGGCACAGCCGTTCATAAATATGTAGGGCCATCTCATAAACGATATGCAAAATCTGATCCTATTCTTCCAACCAGAGAGAGGGAGTGAGAGAGAGAGAGAGTGAGAGAGCGTGATAGTGAGAGAGAGAGAGAGTGTGAGACAGAGAAAGAGAGAGAGAGAGAGTGTGAGACAGAGAGAGTGAGAGAGAGCGATAGAGAGTGTGAGAGAGAGCGATAGAGAGTGAGAGTGAGAGAGAGAGTGAGAGAGAGAGTGAGAGAGAGAGATAAAGAGAGAGAGGGAGTGTGTGTGTGTGTGAGAGAGAGAGAGAGAGAGAGAGAGAGAGAGAGAGAGAGAGAGAGAGAGAGAGAGAGAGAGAGAGAGAGAGAGAATGACCATCCCCATCCTTATTAAGGCGCCGGCATGCTTCAGTTCAGCTGGTGGCTAGCCAAAGTCGGCTCGGCGAACTGAACTAGTGTGCTCGCATACTCTCTTAAAATACTTTCGCTTGAAAAACTAGAAAAAAGTGGCAGAAGTACTGTTTGTCCTTATAGAGACGCTATAGGTAGTATACGCTTCCTCAAAATAGTCAGATTTAATCAACGATAACTCAAGAAATCTGTAGTTGATTTTGACGTTTTTGAAGAGGAGATCTTAGTAGCACAATTTTTCATCGAACTAACATGTTTGGTGCAGTACTTATAAATGAAAAATGTGCATGAAAATGAGTTGTCTCTCATTGAATAACAACCAAGACTGAACAATTCCTACTGTTGACTGTTGACCATATCGAACCTCCGTAGACTTCGCCTACCGACTTCGGCTTGCCTCAAGAAAAAATGTTTTGTGCCCGAACAACCCGGAAAAACCCCAAACAACAAAAACGTAGTCATAATATATGCACACACTCTTCCGAACTGTTTTGACTGGGAAGCATTTTGACACCTTTAGACTCCTGCGATAATTTTTTAATTAATATTAATGAGCTGGAGAAGCCAGAGCACCAGCCCGTCAGCAAGGCGCTGTACTACATGCCTAGCAGCTATCCTACCTGGGTCTACAAGGTGTTTTATGTAAACGCCTCTCCTGCTCTCTGTATACATTATTGAGATCAACTGGGAAGTCAGAGTCAAAGTCATAATGGGAATACTGCTTAAGGTCTCTGCCGTCACATTAGTTTTGCCTGTGTGTACTGTAACAACCATATCACGTCCTTAGCTGTAGCATATGTCTTAAAACTAGTGAAGGGGTATATCTAGCTAATATCTCCCGGTCACGCCCTGACTATAGAGAGCTTTTTATTCTCTATGTTGGTTAGGTCGGGTTGTGATTAAGGGTGGGTTATCTAGGTGAATTATATTTCTTTGTTAGCCTGGTATGGTTCCCAATCAGAGGCAGCTGTTTATCGTTGTCTCTGATTGGGGATCATATTTAGGCAGCCATTTCCCCATTGTGCTTTGTGGGATCTTGACTATGCCTGTGAGCATTATATTAGCTTCACGTTTCGTTTGTTCGCTTTATTGTTTTGTTCTTTGAGTTTTCTCTTCCTAATAAAAGGGATGGAAACATACCACGCTGCATCTTGGTCCAATCATTATGACGAACGTGATACTCCCTTAAGTCAGCTCACTACTCACTGATCCATGAAGCTAGTGCTCATTATACTGTGTGTGTGCACGACAGGCCATTAAGATTTTTTTTGCATGTAGAATCTATCTTAATTGCACTAAATGCTTCACTCCATCTCTTGATAAGATATTGATATCCAAACTGCATAATATGAATGGCTTAGGGCCCTCATCAGAAAATGAAGGATGTGTCTTCATTTATATTGAATAATGTAGCTCTCCTCAATTTTAAATTGAATCTTTATTTAACTAGGAAAGTCAGGTAAGAACTAAATTTTATTTACAATGACGGCCTACCGGGGAACAATGGGTTAACTGCCTTGTTCAGGGGCAGAACAACAGATGTTTTACCTTGTCAGCTCGTAGATTCAATCCAGCAACCTTTCGGTTACTGGCCCAACGCTCTAACCACTAGGAAACCTGCCGCCCCAAATGATCCAAGGTTCTTCTCCTGTGAACGTAATCAGAGTTTAATGGCAGTTTATTTACATGCAGCTTTCAGTGATGGTTTTAAAATTTTAAACCCTAACCTTAACCCTAACCCTTTTTTCTCTATCTTCCTTAAAACCTCTCTAGGATCGTTCGGGACAGCCAGTGAAATTACAGGGCGCCAAATTCAAACAACAGAAATCTCATAATTAAAATTCCTCAAACATACAAGTATTATACACCATTTTAAAGATAAACCTCTTGTTAATCCAGCCACAGTGTCTGATTTCAAAAAGGCTTTACGGTGAAAGCATACCATGCGATTATGTTAGGTCAGCGCCAAGTAACAAAAAACATACAGCCATTTTCCAGCCAAAGAGAGGAGTCACAAAAAGCAGAAATAGAGATAAAATAAATCACTAACCTTTGATGATCTTCATCAGATGGCACTCATAGGACTTCATGTTACACAATACATGTATGTTTTGTTCGATAAAGTTCATATTTATATCCAAAAATCTCAGTTTACAACAAATCTCAGCGTTATGTTCAGTAATGTTTTGCCTCCAAAACATCCGGTGAATTTGCAGAGAACCACATCAATTTACAGAAATATTCATCATAAACTTTGATGAAAGATACAAGTGTTATGCATAGGATTAAAGATAAACTTTTCCTTAATGCAACCGCTGTCAGATTTCAAAAAAGCTTTACGGCAAAAGCACACCATGTGATAATCTAAGTACAGCGCTCAGCCACCAAAACAAGCCATACAGATACCCACCAAGTTGTGGAGTCAACAAAAGTCAGAAATAGCATTATAAATATTCACTTACCTTTGATGATCTTCATTGGAATGCACTCCCAGGAATCGCAGTTCCACAACAAATGTTTGTTTTGTTTGATAAAGTCCATCTTTATGTACAAATACCTCCTTTTTGTTCGCACGTTTAGATCACTAATCCAAATGCACAAGGCGCGGGCACTAAGTCCAGACGAAAAGTCAAAAAAGTTCAATTAAAGTTAGTAGAAACATGTCAAACAATGTATATAATCAATCTTTAGGATTTTTTTATCATAAATCTTCAATAATATTCCAACCGGACAATTCCGTTGTCAATAGAAAGGAAAGAGAACGACCGTCGGGCTCACGGCCACACGCGTGACTAAACTAAAGGCTTTCAGCCTGACCACTTCTTGAAACAGCTCTTATTCGCTCCCCTTTCACAATAGAAGCCTGAAACAACGTTCTAAAGACTGTTGACATCTAGTGGAAGCCATAGGAAGTGTGAAATCTGAAAATCTGACCCCATAGACACAGTATATTGGATAGGCAATCACTTGAAAAAACTACAAACTTCAGATTTCCCACTTCCTGGTTGAATCTTTCTCAGGTTTTCGCTTGCCATATGAGTTCTGTTATACTCACAGACATCATTCAAACAGTTTTTGAAATTTCAGAGTGTTTTCTATCCAAATCTACTAATAATATGCATATCCTAGCTTCTGGGCCTGAGTAGCAGGCAGTTTACTCTTCTCAATTGGTGTTGTTTTTGTAATTGTTGCTGTTGTTGTTATCTGTGCTGCAGTGGAAGTTAATGTGAAGCCGGGGATGCCGTGTCTGTTTGTCTCTCTCACCCCTGACGTTTCTCTTTTTCTGCTCTGTGGAGTTAATCATTAATCACGGAAGACCACGGACATCTCTCTCTCTTTCCTCTCCCTCTCTCTCCTCTCTCTCTCTCGCGCTCTCTCTGCTCCTTGCTCTCTGCTCTTTATCTCAACGTACCTCCCTCTCCCCTTTCTCTGTCCCTCCCTCCCTAAGTGCCTCTGTCTTTTACACAGGAGAAGATATTTCTTATGTTTAGTTCATTGTTCGTTGAGAAATCTTTGTGAACATACACTACATGACGAAAAGTATGTGGACACCTGCTTGTAGAACATCTCGTTCCAAATTTATGGGCATTAGTATGGAGTTGGTCCCCCCTTTGCTTCTATAACAGCCTCCACTCTTCTGGGAAGGCTTTCCACTAGATGTTGGAATATTGCTGCGGGGACTTGCTTCCATCAGCCACAAGAGCATTAGTGAGGTCGGGCACGGATGTTTGGCGATTAGACCTGACTCGCAGCCGGCGTTCCAATTCATCCCAAAGGAGTTTGATGAGGTTGAGGTCAGGGCTCTGTGCAGGCCAGTCAAGTTCTTCCACACCAATCTCGACAAACCATTTCTGTATGGACAGGAAAGGTTATCGTCATGCTGAAACAGGACAGGGCCTTCCCTAAACTGTTGCCACAAAGTTGGAAGCACAGAATCATCTAGAATGTCATTGTATGCTGAAGCGTTAATATTTCCCTTCACTGAAACTAAGAGGCCTAGCCCGAACCATGAAAAACAGCCCCAGACCATTATTCCTCCTCCACTAAACTTTACAGTTGGCACTATGCACTGGGGCAGGTACATTAGCATTCTCCTGGCATCCACCAAACCCAGATTTGTCTGTTGGATGAGTCCAATGGCGGCGAGCTTTACACCACTCCAGACGACACTTGGCATTGCACATGGTGATCTTAGGCTTGTGTGTGGCTGCTCGGCCATTGAAACCCATGTCATGAAGCTCCCAACGAACAGTTTTTGTGCTGATGTTGCTTCCAGAGGCAGTTTGGAACTCGGTAGTGAGTGTTGCAACTGAGGACTGACAATTTTTACGTGCTATGTGCTTCAGCACTCAGCGGTCCCGTTCTGAGAACTAGTGTGGAATACCACTTTGCGGTTCAGCCGTTGATGCTCCTAGACGTTTCCACCTCACAACAGCAGCACTTACAGTTGACCAGGGCAGATGTAGCAGGGCAGAAACTTGACAAACTGACTTTTTGGAAAGGTGGCATCCTATGACGTTGTCACGTTGAAAGTCACTGAGCTCTTCAGTAAGGCCATTCTTCGGCCAATATTTGTCTATGGAGATGGCATGGCTGTGTGCTCGATTTTATACAACTGTCAGCAACGGGTGTGGCTGAAATAGCCAAATCCACTATTTGAAGAGGTGTCCACATACTTTTGTAAATATAGTCATTTTATCCTTGCTGCATGCTTATGTGAGTATTTATGCCCTGGCCAATGGATTAATGGTTTTGAATTTACAACTAAACTCTCTTATTTGTAGAGAGAGAATCACTGTTGCATGATATTATCTGGAGAGTGAGGCGGTATACTGCAATGCAGTGGTGATACTTCCAGTGATGGATATAATCTGATTGACCCTCTATGTGAGCTGGAAAACTATTCATTAACCATATCTAATCAGGTCACTGTGTCACCTGCAGGGAAAACATCAGCACTGTTCATTAGAGCACACAGTAGCAAAGCATTTTGCAGTTCTTACTTTTTGAATCAGCAGTATTCATTCTAGTCTCTCTACAATGCCCCTCATGTCCACTAGACTAACAAAGACTATCATATTTCCTTTGCTCCTGTTATATAATAACACAGAGTTGATTAGTTCTATCCATTATGATACGATACAGACAGATGCAGCCCGTCAGAGATGAACAATGAGGATGACATGTTTGACTACGTCAGAATTCTCTATTTCCCGACAGCGTCCCTCTCCCCGTCTGTGTGCATCCATGGTGCCAATGACACGGGTCCTTAGTCGGGGTTGTGTGTGTGTGTGTGTGTGTGTGTGTGTGTGTGTGTGTGTGTGTGTGTGTGTGTGTGTGTGTGTGTGTGTGTGTGTGTGTGTGTGTGTTTGTATGCGCCCGTGTGTTAATCATTTCATCATCTATATGCCTTCTATTTCTTTTTTTTTTTTTTACAATCGGCTGACGTTATAGTTATCTGAAGAGCTCTGAACCATTTCTCTTGAAGGTAACTTGAACCAAACGTATTGAATAGGGTATGTGTTTTGATCTATTAAAGAGAAATTCCACCTCTGTGTGTACATCGATCTCAAAATGCACAATTAGTAACCCTGTAACTACAAAGCCTTGTGTTTTTGTTGTTCTTTTTCTAAAGCAACCAACGGTGATACCAGTCTGGGTCTAATTAAGCCTTTCTAGAACGTATTTGGCTGTGGTGCCATTTGAACATTTCACCTCCCTTCCTTTTCTATTAGCAAGTCTATTAATGTCGTGCTCAGGGTTAAATGATAATCATCACACTCTCACATTTATGCCATCACTGGCAGAATTAAAAATACCCAGTCAGGAAGTGCCGCACTTCGCTTAATTAACCTTTGTCTACTACGCCATTAAAAAGTGTCAACCTCGCTGCTAAGCTGTCAGTTTTTTTTTTGCCTCCCTCGACACATGTTCAGTTGGAGCAGCAAGCTAAATTATGGTTCATTTCAGCTATACGCTAAAGGAGGATTTTATTGCCTCCTGATTTACTTGATAATAATGTTGACCATACAGTGCTTGGTTACTGATGCTCAACATAACAGCGTCTACTGCTATATAAAAGCATATATAAGCACTTGTAAACATTTATCGTAGTAATTACTAAGGGGGGAAAAGCTTTCAGGAGGGATAATGTGTTTTTATGGTGTATCCCTTGACATTAGTGTCCATGGTGATGGGTGGAGGTGTACTAAATACAGACTGAGGACTGGGGTGGCAGGTGGCAGGAGGTAGGAGACAGCTGGCACAGTGCCAGGCCCAGGAGGTGCCAGGGGGGCCACCTCAAACTGTCATCATCTCTGTGGGGGTGGGGTTCCACCTCTGTTGTGTTCTGGGGGACATTTGACTCTCCTCCTCATCTTCTCTCCATCTTTCCCTCTCTCTGTTTCTCACTATCTCCCTTAATCTGTTATCTCTGCTCACCTGTCTTGCCTGCCATCAAGAAGTGTTGCCAGGTGTTGTCACTGTCAGCTGATTGCCTGATGAGATCACTATGGACTGTCTATGATCTCAGATGTAGAGGTTTTGGGAGGTTTTAGATGCAAATATTATCATATCATAAAACCCTCAAGCTTTGTTATTCTTACATAGCCTGTGGGTGATTCAGCTACCAGCCCTCTCAGCTCTACTCTGATTGACAGCTCTGTCAGAGACTAAGTGACACACTGGTACTCACCTTATCATATCACTCTGATGACATCTGACAGATGTTAGCTAGCTGAATGACTCACGCGCACTACGTGCGGCAGGTAGCCTAGCAGTTAGAGCATTGGGCCAGTAAACGAAAGGTCGCTGGTTCAAATCCCCGACCTGGCAAGGTGTAAAATCTGTCAACATGCCCTTGAAGGCACTTAACCCTAAATGCTCCTGTATGTTGCTCTGGATAGAAACCTCTGCTAAATGTACAACATGTAAGGATAACACAGTAGAGTGTCATGGTTACAGTGCATTCAGGGTTCTATGATATTGATAAATCAAAACATTAGCATGGATGCACAAAATAGTGTTTGCAGACCTCTGAGCAAACAAGAACTGAGCAAGCAACTTTGCAGAAGATGTTTTAGAGAAGCATTTGAACTGCACCTGTAGCAGACTATATTGTCACGCGGGACTAGGTGGGTGAAGGAATCAGACGCAGAGAGTTCCACTTTCGAAAAGTGCTCCTTTACTATTGCACACAAAAAATGAATAAGCCCAAACATCCAGGGCGCAGCGAACAACTTGAATAACCCAAAACACAGGGTGCCAAGTAATTAGAAAAATTAATACACCTCTACCTAAAACACACACACGTAACATAAAGACAATCCCGCACAAAACAAGGGTGGGTCTACCTACTACATATAGGGAAGCTCATTAACCGAAAACAGAAACACAGGTGAAACTAATAAGACAAAACAAACAGACAAACGAAAAAGGGATCGGTGGCGGCTAGTAGGACGGTGACGACGACCGCCGAGCACCGCCCGAACAGGCAGGGGAGCCAACTTCGGCGGAAGTCGTGACATATATAGTCAGGGGCTAGTGCACTCATGTTCCTTTATCTCCTAAACAGCTACAGCAATGGCTCTAGATTGTTTCCCAAGGGTTCATTGCCTTGCATATATACATGCATAGCCCAACGTACCACATCCCTCCGAGGTTCCACCTCCAACCGATAGCCGTGGCAGAATTGAGAAGGGGACGTCCAAAATTGGTCCAATTCTCATTTTATATAGTGGCTTTTCTTTTCCATTGTATTCCATTATGGGAGGCTTGCTTTCGAGGCTCAATGGCCACTGATTTCCTGCCAGAGCCCATCAGATTCACTAGGTTATCCCCTCCTCTCTCCTCCAGATAACAGCCGAGCCCCTGCACGGGGCTTTTAAACACTATCTACCACCAGCATGGCCTGTCCACAGTAATCCATTTCAACCCCACTCCTCTCTCTCACCCTTCAACCCTGTTATTGATAAAGTGCTGCTGTTTTACACGAGACGCGAGGCCCAGAAAAACAGGTCTGAAGGGAAAATATATTGTTTTTTTGAAGATATTATAAGGTAGGGGAACATTTTATTTTATAAGGAGGGCCAAGATAATTTACTCTCAATTTCACAAGTTTCCCACAACATATGTCAATGCATTACACCCCCGTGCACAGATTAAATATGTTTTTATAGCTTCTTTACAATGTGGGTTCTCTCTAATGTGCTACAGAGAGCATAAGGCCGGGGTCTCTAGCTTTTTATCAAATACAGCAGACCTTTATTAACATTTTGCACTGGCAGTCTAATTGGGCTGCCGTGGAGACTGGAGAGAGAGAGAGGCTGTAATCTAAGGTGTGTCAGTTCAGTGCCATATGAAATCCACCTGCCCCTTTGATGAAGAAGAGCCTGGAGGTTGACATCTAATATAAACTACTGTTCTGATCTGGGAAAGACCTGCAGGGGCAAGATTGTTTCAAATCGGTTGGAGCTAGAAACTCAAGCGTTTCGTTGCACCTGGGTTTACATATGGAAATCTGTGTACTCGAACTAATAAACTTGGATTCGATTTTTATTTGACTTTACCCAGGGCTCCACGGTAGTGTAGAGGAGGGGGGGGGGGTTACGGGATAGTTGTGGGAAAGTGTAAGGTATAAGAACTATCCTCAGCACCACTTTAAACTGTAGTCAAGTTCTTACAAATAATAACATTCAGCACAAGCTTGTCATCCGTGACAGGCACATCTCATGCAAACTCTGTTACACAAAACGGGTCCTGTGGAGAGAGAATGAGACAGGGAGAGAGAGACAGAGACAGGCAGGGGTGTAGAAGTTGTAGGGGGTGGAGGCTGGTTGAGGTGAGGTTGTCCAGTGCCAGCAGGGCTGTGTCTTGGAGCAGATAATGTTGTTTTCTGGTAGAGATGGAATAGATGTACCTGCCGCTAATCTGATTGTGGCCCTTTTATTCCCAGCAGCAGATTTATGTTGAATAATGGACGGTGGACCAGTCTACACAAAGCTACACAAAGCCCATGCCATGGTATACTGGCTCTCCCTCAGATGACATTGATTTGGCTTTAATACCCACAAATAATGATGGACTGGGCTCTGCATGGCGAGTGGTGGTGGGGACTAAATAGAAGGGGAGGCTGTAGAGCCTCTTAGGTCCTCCATCTGCTCTCCTATTGGTGTTTCTCTTGTTCTTGAACCAAAGAATACCACAGAAAGAATCCAATAACAGTATGGCCAATTGCCACTCAGACATCCATGGCAAAGGAACACCACATCTAATGCCGTCTGCCTGCTTGATGGTGGGTGGCCATTGCCGGCAGTCAGAGGAGTTGGGGCTGTGCCATGTTTGCACCCTGGCAGTGGAGCGGGTACGCAGGGGTAAAGATCTTTGATGATCAGTGAACGCCCCCCCAGAGGAATGCCTTTCAACCTCTCACTCTTGTCGTAATGAGAGACGGTGGCAACACAGCGCATGCGGAAGCATTTGGGCTCAATGGCACGCTGTACAAAAGAGGTTCTGTATTCACCTCGTAGGAGCAAGCTGCACATCAATGGCACTCCTTCAAAATGGCTCATTCAAGCTTTCCGCCCGCAGGCCATGCCTTTGTGCTTTTGTGCGTGTGTTACCTGTGCGTGTGTGCTCGAGTGCGTGTGTCTGTGTGTGTTTGCGGGGGGGGGGGGTGTACTTTTATTTCCCCCTCTGTTGTGGAGGCGGACCGCCAGGCTGCCTGGGGAAACCAGTGAGGCATCAAAGGACCGGGGCAATGTAGGTCACTCTCAGGGAAGATCTGATGCTTCATAGAGACAGGCCGTTCTGTTTATCCTCCTCCCTTACTACCCCATCCACCTCCTCCCTGGATTCACTTTAGCCCAGTCAGTCAAGCCACAACACCTCCAGGCAATCTCAACATGGTTGAGCCCCAGGCGAGGCAGTGTTTAACCTGGGAGGAAATGAATCATTACTGTAGATTTGCTTCTCGTTTCCTCCAAGCATGCCTAATGTTATTACTGCATGTTCCAGTTCCTCCCTTTCTCTCTCCCTCCCTCCCTCCCCCTCTCTCTCTCCCTCCCTCCCTCCCTCTCTCCCTCTCTCCCTCCCTCCCTACAACCCACACTTTTATTTCCTGAGATAGAAAGAGAGAGAGAACTAGGAAGTGAGAGAATACACTAGTCTATTCTCATGTCCCAGGGTGTCAGCTTTTAATTCTAATGACTTGATTTAATTCAGGATCTGATGACTAATGTCTGTCAAGCTGCCTGTGAATTTGATCGATGGAAAGCAGCTGTCGAGTCAGTGTGGGATGAATTTAAAGAGCACTTTTAACACTCAGCCTGGGAAACAAGGGCCCACTGTAATCGAAATTGCCAAGGAATATATCACTTTCTTTTCATGTGTGCACAGCAGTTGGTTGCACTAAAATGTAAAAAAAGAAATGGCTATATTTTTCCGTTGCATTTTTATCTCCTCTGGCAGCTGGCGGAGATGGAAGAGAGAGAGAGTAGAGAGAGAAAGGTTTTTCCTCAGTTCCATAAACTGTGTATTAGCATGCAGATTATTCACTCCTCCCGTTCCTGATGAGACGAGGCACACCAGTAAATTACATTGCTTTTGTTTCCCCGTTGTTGTTTTTATCCTCTTCCTCCAGACTCTATTTAACATGGAAAGTCTAAATCCAAAAACAAGCTAAATGAGCCTTAACAACAGCTGATAGATCTATGCCTTATCTTTATCACCTTTAGGTAAGACCCAGATGCAGACTGTATTGAAGTAACAACAGTTTATTACAACAGGGGAAGGCAAACGACAGGTCAAGGCAGGCAGGGGTCAATAATCCAGAGAGGGGGTAAAGGGTCAAGAACGGCAGGCAGTCTCAGGGTCAGGGCAGGCAGAACTTTCAAAACCGAGAAGGACTAGAAACAGGCAGGAGCAGGGAAACAAACGCTGGTAGGTTTTACGAACAAAACGAACTGGCAACAGACAGAGAAAACAAGGACATTTCTAAGTGACCCCAAACTTTTGAACGGTAGTGTAGGTCTCCATAGCCTTGGTCTCCGGACCCGACAGAGAGTACAGTCGTCCCCGGGGCAGAGTGGTGCCTGGGAGCAGATCAATCCCGCAGTCATAGGGTTGGTGCGGCAGCAGCGAAGTGGCCCGGGCCTTACTGAACAACTCCCGGAGGTCCTGGTACTCCGCGGGAATGGCGGAGAGGTCCGGGGCAACCTCCGAGGCCCCAGGAAGACATCCCGGAACAAGCTACGTTGACTTCAGGCAGTGGGCGTGGCAGAACGGGCTCCAGCCCATTATGGCACCGGCAGACCAGTCAATGAGGGGATTGTGTCACTGGCGCCAGAAGAATCTCAACACCACGGGAACCTGAGGAGACTTAATGAGCAGGTACTGGATCGTCTCGCTGTTATTCCCTGACACACGTAGGTTGATGGGATGGTATTGTGGGTGACCCGGCCAATAGAACGCCCGTCCAGTGCTCTATTCTTGTTCTGAGAAATGAGGGGATATCCAGCTCAGTGGCCAGGGTAGCATCCATAAAGCTCTCATCAGCCCCAGAGTTGATGAGTACCTAGAGAGAGTTTGACTGGTTCCCCCAAAGCAACATGACATGAAAAGGAATGCGAGTAAGGGGAGAGGAAAAGTTATCCGTATGGCCCACCAGAGTACCTGCTCCTACCGGTGAGCCTGGTCTTTTAGTGGACAGGTGGCGAAATGACCAGTAGTCCCGCAATACAGGCAACTCTTAGTATAGCCGTTCAGCCTGTATAACAGTTCAGCTGGAGACAGCCTCACTCTGCCTAGTTGCATGGGCTCGGGAAGAGGTGAGTCATCAGTCTTCGGAGGTTCTCGTGGGAACTTGGGAAGCCTCGGGTTCTCTTGGCAACGGAGCCGATGGGGACTTCCGGGATACCTCTTGAGGTGAGGTGGAATCGACTCTCCTCTCCTTCCTTCGTTCCCGTAGTCGTCCATCGATCCGAATGGTCAAGGCGATGAGCGAGTCAAGATCCATTGGTAGTTCCCGGGCTGCAATCTCGTCCTTATCTTCCTCCGATACTCCGTGTCGAACAGCGCTTCCGGGTTCCATGCACTCTCAGCTGCCAACGTGCGGAAATCCACCGCGTAGTGTGCCACACTACGGGAGTCTTGGCGTAGCTGGAGCATCTTGCGAGCAGCCTATCTCCCAGACAACGGAGAATCTAACACCTTCTGAACTTCCTCCACAAACACCTCCAGACTGAGGTAGATGGAGGATTGTTGCTCACACACCGCCGTGGCCCAGGCGAGTGCCCTCCCGGACATCAGCGTAATGATGTACGCTATCCTTGATGGTAGGTTTTACGAACAGAACGGACTGGCAACAGACAAACAGAGAACACAGGTATAAATACACAGGGGATAATGGGGAAGATGGGCGACACCTGGAGGGGGGTGGAGACAATCACAAAAACAGGTGAAACAGATCAGGGTGTGACAATCTTGCTCTCTCAATGCTCAAGTTGTTTTTCTTTACATAGAGGCTAGTGAAACATGCTAGATGACTTCATATGATCTGCCATGAACTTCCACTATAAATAGATGCTGTACATGCCAGCAATCCCTTTATACTATGCAATATCCATACTCCTTGCTTCCTCAACACATACTTCTAACTTTGAAGTATACCTTGCAATGATTCATTAAATGTAGTTTTTTCCTCTTTCTCACCCTGTTATTCATATTTCAACTCTTGGAACTCACTACCAGGTTGTCACTTCACTGACTCTCTCTTGACACTGGATTCAGGTACCTATCTGCTACCTGAGAAGATCCTTTGTATCCTGTGTTCACCTAACCTACTCTGCAGACCTGAGTTCAAATACTATTTAGGGTATTTAAATTACTTCCAAAGACATTTCAAAGTAAGTATTTAGATATGTTTTGTTTGAAAAGACAAGTAGTTGTATATTGGAATGTATTTGGAAATACACTTGGAAAGTATTTGAAAATAATCCCATGCATTAGGTATTTGAAAATAGTATTTGAAAAAAGTATTTGAAAATACTTTCAAGTGGTAGGCTATTTATAGGAAAGTATTTGAAAATACTTCCAATAGAAGTAGTTCATTCGGGTCACATTATTTGAATATACTCAAATAAACAGGAAATAAGTAAGTATTTAAATAACAAATAATCAAATACAGGTGTATTTGAAACCAGGTCTGCTACTCGGGCATCCAATAGCCTTCCTTTCATTTGCCTAATATTAGGTAAGACTTGCATACTTTGGACAAACATAAGGCCTTGAGTTAGGTATAGATGTTCCATATGCTGAACTCAAACATAAACATGACACTTCCGTACAACCTATTGAATCATTAGTGCACTGGGCCGCTTGTCATCCCAGTAGTGTGTGCCTCTTTTCTCTTTTCTCTCATGCTGGTGAGTGCCATTAAATGAAAGCTTTAGCTGCCATCAAGGACAACTCCTTGTCAGATTACTGTACCATTGATAGTGATGGTGTTTGAAGATAACATTTCTCCCACAGGAGAACATATTTATTTTTCATTTCTGCACAAACCCATTTTTTCCCATTGACTTTGACTTTGGCACAATGAAATATATTTCTCTCTCTCAATTCAATTATATTCAAGGTGCTTTATTGGCATGGGAAACATATGTCAACATTGCCAAAGCAAGTGAAGTAGATAACATACAAAAGTTAAATAAACAATACAAAAGTGAAAGAAACAATAAAAATGAACAGTAAAAATTCAACTCACAAAAGTTCCAAAATAATAAAGACATTTCACATGTCATATTATGTATATATACAGTGTTGTAACGATGCGCAAATGGTTAAAGTACAAAAGGGAAAATAATCAAATTCTTTGTGGATGTGTGTAATCTGAGGGAAGTATGTGTCTCTAATATGGTCATACATTTGGCAGGAGGTTAGGAAGTGCAGCTCAGTTTCCACCTCATTTTGTGGGCAGTGTGCACATAGCCTGTCTTCTCTTGAGAGCCAGATCTGCCTATGGCAGTGGCCTCGCGCGCTCTCTCTCACTCACTAACTCATTTACTCACGTACTCACATACATATGGTTCCACCTGTCACCAGAGGGCATCAGAGACCGTCCTAGAGACATTAACGACACTCAGGTGTGTCCTTTTACTCATTATTATATCCCTGTTAAAAGAGGGGTGTTTTCTGTTGTCCTTTGTAGAAGCTTGAATTGTTTACTGTGTGTGCACACGCATGTTAGTTTCCTGATTGAGTTTGAAACTTAGGCTGTGGTTCAAACTCATAAAAGACACACTCTCGTCCACTTACCCTCACCTTATGCCCTTTGGGGAATCTCCGTTGCCATCTGGAAGGACGGTCCAAATGATTAGCCAAGCAAGGGAAGTTTGCAATATAAGCCCCTCAGCCCTAATTTTTATTTGAGTTTGCGAGTGTACAATTATGTTCACTCCCCGTCCTGAAACCCCCCATGATTCAATTTGTGATGATTGTACATCCGCTAGGAAAAGTCCGCAAAAACTTAAAAACAACATCAATGGAGAAGTCAACATAAAAGTGTAAGTAAAAACGAATGCAAATATGTTCGAAATTGTGCTACTAATGCACATGACGGCACAAACACGTCTCGTAAAAAGTAAATATGTTTTTGTTTGGTTATCTTTTGGAAATTGTAGAAATAAAACATTTTTCTTCTTCAGAAGTTCCAGCTAGGCAGGCTAACGTTAGTTAGCTAATTCATTTGCTAGCTATCATACAGTAGGCGTAAATTAATAATGATATATTTAATATAAGTAGACATGCACTCATAATTGACTGTAGCGCATATAGAGCACCCACAAGCTACCGGTGGCTGAAAACACAATCATTGCGGGATGAACGATTAAAGAATTTCCGGCCAAGGGTGGTCCATTAAAAAAAATAATTCCTTCCTCCCTTGCCCCTTGTCCTGCAAGTGTATACTCGTCAGACATCATGATACGTCATCAGAAGTGTCCACTTAATTTGAGGGCTGAAGGGATTGGGTGTGTCTTTTAAGTGTTTGGACTGCAGCCTTAGTGTTTGTTGATTTTCAAGTGTACTGTGATCCTGCGGCTACTGTTTCTCAGGAAAGTAATATGTTATCCTTAACCACTGATTCCCTGTCTCGTCTCTTCTCTGCATCTTCTCTCTGTTCCATAGCGCACATGTACAGTTGAAGTCGGAAGTTTACATACACTTAGGTTGGAGTCATTAAAACTCGTTTTTCAACCACTCCACAAATTTCTTGTTAACAAAATATAGTTTTGGCAAGTCGGTTAGGACATCTACTTTGTACATGACACAAGTCATTTTTCCAACAATTGTTTACAGACAGATTATTTCCCTTATAATTCACTGTATCACAATTCCAGTGGGTCAGAAGTTTACATACACGAAGTTGACTGTGCTTTTAAACAGCTCGGAAAATTCCAGAAAAATTATGTTATGGCTTTAGAAGCTTCTGATAGGCAAATTGACATCCTTTGAGTCAATTGGAGTTGTACCTGTTGATGTATTTCAAGGCCTACCTTCAAACTCTGTGCATCTTTGCTTGACATCATGGGAAAATCAAAAGAAATCAGCCAAGACCTCAGAAAAGAAATTGGAGACCTCCACAAGTCTGGTTAATCCTTGGGGGCAATTTCCAAACGCCTGAAGGTACCACGATCATCTGTACGAACAATAGTACGCAAGTATAAACACCATGGGACCACGCAGCCGTCATACCACTCAGGAAGGAGACGCGTTCTGTCTCCTAGAGATGAACGTACTTTGGTGCAAAAAGTGCAAATCAATCCCAGAACAACAGCAAAGGACCTTGTGAAGATGCTGGAGGAAACAAGTACAAACGTATCTATATCCACAGTAAAGCGAGTCCTATATCGACATAACCTGTTGTGTAACCTTGTAACCTCATGTTGTGGGGTTGCTTTGCTGCAGGAGGGACTGGTGCACTTCACAAAATAGATGGCATCACGAGGAACACAAATTATGTGGATATATTTAAGCAACATCTCAAGACATCATTCAGGAAGTTAAAGCTTGGTTGCAAATGGGTCTTCCAAATGGACAATGACCCAAAGCATACTCCCAAAGTTGTGGCAAAATGGCATAAGGACAACAAAGTCAAGGTATTGGAGTGGCCAACACTAAGTCCTGACCTCAATCCTATAGAAAATTTGTGGGCAGAACTTAAAAAGCGTGTGCGACAAGGAAGCCTAAAAACCTGACTCAGTTACACCAGCTCTGTCAGGAGGAATGAGCCAAAATTCACCCAACTTATTGTGGGAAGCTTGTGCAAGGCTACCCGAAACGTTTGACCCTGTCACGGCTGTCAATAGAAGTAGACCAAAGCGCAGCGTCGTGAGCGTACATATTCCTTTATTTATATGACGCCGACAAAAACAAGAAACAATCCAAAACAACCGTGAAAGTAAAGGGCTAATGTGCCACAAACAAAGTTAACCTCCCACAAAGACAGGTGGGAAAAAGGGCTACCTAAGTATGGTTCTCAATCAGAGACAACGATAGACAGCTGTCCCTGATTGAGAACCCTACCCAGCCAAAACATAGAAATACAAATAATAGAACTAAAGAACATAGAATACCCCCCCAAAATCACACCCTGACCAAACCAAATAGAGACATAAAAAGGATCTCTAAGGTCAGGGCGTGACAGACCCAAGTTAAACAATTTAAAGGCAATGCTACCAAATACTAATTGAGTGTATGTAAACTTCTGACCCACTAGGAATGTGATGAAAGAAAAAAAAGCTGAAATAAATCATTCTCTCTACTATTATTCTGACATTTCACATTCTTAAAATAAAGTGGTGATCCTAACTGACCTAAAACAGGGAATTTTTACTTGGATTAAATGTCAGGAATTGTGAAAAACTGAGTTTAAATGTATTTGGCTGTGTGTGTAAATTTCCAACCTCAACTGTATATATTTCAGAATGTAATTCCTTTTCTGCAATACGAAATCTTTGCTATTCTGATTGTGGTGTTAATATTGATATCAGAGTATTGATTGACCTCATAGAAAACTGTTTAAAGCCAGTATGTGGTGTGTATGTTGGAGGGGAGGATAGGGGTGATGGATGGGAATTAACTTAACAAGATTCAGATAATAACAAGAGGTCAATTTAAACAATAAGTCATCTTCAATGAGATCATTATCGGCCGACCACTGTGTAGAGTGCTCTATTTCCCCCTCTCTCCTCCCTTCCTCCCTCTATTTCCTTCCTCTCTCCTCCCCTCTCTCCCTTCCTTCCTCTCTTCTCCCTCACTCCTAAATTCTGTCAGACTTTGTTTTGTGGCAGGGAGCCATCACTTTATCAGACTACAAAAACCATCTGTCCCACCAGTCATCATTAAACCCTATTGGCTGTATCCCCTGTGGGCCCCTGAGCTACAGTAGCTCCACCAAATAGACATATGATGCCGATAGCTAGCAGACCTGGGTTAGAATACAATTTGAAATCTATCAAACACTTTAAATACTAGCCTGCCTGGAGTGCAAGATGGGCACTGGTTTACAGTGTTGGGACAATTATATTGGTCCATTAATCCAGACAAGCTCAATCAAGCACAGATAATATTAGTATAGCATTTGAACTCAGGTACGATAGCTAGGGCCACTCTGCTCTTGTCTCTGGTGAAAAGCCTTGACACATCCCATAACATAGCGGCTGTGGCTGGCTGAAACTGACTGACAGTTTCATCATGATGAATACATTGTGTTGGAAGGTGCAGCACACTTCTTGACAGTTTCTGTCTATGGTTCTGTAGTGAAGCTGTCAGCTGAAATGTCTCACCGTGGGAGAGTTTCTGCCAGAAGAGAATGATCTCTCCCACCACATCTAGCCTGGTAGTCATTCTGTATATAAAAGCTGTTGTTTTTACCATCAATGTCAAATCAATCTATTTAAATAATTATAACCTCATGT
This sequence comes from Salvelinus alpinus, assembly GCF_045679555.1. Classification (NCBI taxonomy): domain Eukaryota; kingdom Metazoa; phylum Chordata; class Actinopteri; order Salmoniformes; family Salmonidae; genus Salvelinus; species Salvelinus alpinus. The sequence continues at coordinate 86,321,634 of NC_092086.1, forward strand.
TGTTTATACTGATGTTTCAGATAACATTACTGACAATCTTGATTGTGAGTAGATTGTTGGAACAAGTATCACATGGTGCAACAAAGTTGTATAGCATCAACAGCATAAAAATGTTCTTCATTAGGTCGTTTTTTCCCCAGACAGTAGAAACACAGATTTTCTTGAAAGACTAGAGCAAAGAATACGCTTTCTGAGATTTAATCAACGACAATCACGTTGTTGCCCCTTAAAATCATGTTGCGCAAAATTTACAGCGACTAATCACTAGCTAAGGGTCATAGGGAGTCCTTATTCTCCTGATTCTGCTAAATCTGTATGTGTGGGGTGTTAGACTGTTTCTGACTAATTACTGTAGTTGTTATGAGCGACCCACCTAATTCATTACTCCTCTGAACATTTAATTAGCTGGTATGCCCAGCACAATTAAGCACTAAATTAGGACAAATGTAACTGCAAGCCTAGCAGCTTGAAGGACACACCACATCACACCATGTCCAAATGTGATTTCAGCTAGGAAAACATTCAGACCACGTCATAGCTTGACTCAAAGTAATTTGAGCCAGATGGACTGTCTCCGTCTCTTCAGTAAAGACAGTCGATTTATTTATTTGCTAATCGTTACATACAACTTTCTTTTAAAATGATCTCTGAAAAAGTTATAACATTATCAGTTCAACGTTTATCCTGCGATTTATTACATTATCTGGATGTATTACATCACAAGAAGTTCTTACATTATTGGAAGTTATTACATTATCTTGTGTTATTACCTCATCCGTTGTTACAGTCCCCAATGAGATCAAATCTCTGACAAGAAAGACCTGGGCCAAGGTAGCAGCAGCATCTTTTGAATGACATGATAATTTCTTAATGAATAAAACCTCTCAAAGTGAAAGTGTTTAATAATAATACTGAAGAGATTCATCTGCAGCCTAAGTGAGTTGTTATGTGATTAACATTAATGCGAAGAGAGATTGTTCCAGTCTCATTCAGAGGCAAGGCACAGACCAAGATCTTAATTATTGAACCAGTCATTGATGTCTGCACAGCTGAGATAACGGAACAAAATAGCCCATTTAGATTTCATGGTGCAAATAGAAAAGGTACGTGGAAAAAGGGTAATTTCACAAGATTTACAGTAATTTCTGATCCTTTCATTGGAAATTAAGCATATTTTGTGCCATCACAGAGGCTGTCAGAGTGATCTGAAGCCTGGAACAATGTTTGGAGAAACAAGGAGGCCAAATGCCCGACTGACTCCTGATGATGGAGTCATATAGGAGGGAGAAATCAATATTGGTCATCCCCACATGGGAAAGGGAAGTGGATCCTCTACTGTACATATTTATAAAGCCAAAAATAATAACAGACAGCCAATTGCATTGAACCCAGAGGGTTGAGGAATAAAAAGTAAGAGGGCCTGTTAGAAATGGTTCAATGAGCTAGGATACTGTATTATAACTGGATTAGTGTTGAACGCTCAACCATGTCAGTAAGTGCTGGGCTGTGGCAGAGTAACCACGCCCTAAATCAGAATAAGTTGAGCTATCCACCACAAAACAACACCTCACTTCAGCACTCATTCAGAAAGTAGTACAGGTTTGGTTTTGCTTCAGCACTCGCTTCTATCCCCATTGTGTCTTTGTGCACACAGAGTACAACCTGACAGTGGAGACCAAGTACAAAGCCTAATACAAAGCATGGCAAAGTAGATGAGTTTTTTTCACACTCTGCTTAAATTAACTATAACACCTTGCTTGCCATTCATTCAACAATAATTATTTAAATGGATAAAACATGCCCTTGATTTCCTGCAAAGCTAATTCTGCTCTCAGTATAAACAAAGTGCCCGTGCTGATAAGTTCAGCATACAAACTGCGTTGGACTAGAAATTATTGCATTTCTTTACCCCACTTTGCCAGATATTTAAAAATATATATTTTAATCAGATGCTGCCTTATTGCCTTGCCTGTCTTACAACATTCCCAACAATTGTACAACAATGAAATAGAGGGTGAGTTTGGCATCGTGCCCTGGTTGGCATTAAGATAAAGGAGTTCCAGAGCCCTCCCGGAGGCGGAAGCTATCCCAGTTAATTCCCAGGGTTCCGCTGTGCTTTGAACAGGGATGGACTAATGAGGGCTATGTGGAAATTAGTGTGGCCAAGCTGCTCTGTGGCCAACCACCAGGCCTGCTCAGGCCTTCAGGGTTCTGTGTGCTCCATGTTAGGCCCTCTGTTTGGCCCTGTGTGACTGTAGCCAGCACAGATTCCACAGCAGTTAGGTCCAAATCCACCAGGCCATCCACCAGGGCTCCATGTTAGGCCCTCTGATAGGTGCTGTTAGGAGCCTCTGATAGGCCCCAGCCCGCCCAGCAGCCACAGCAGTTACGTGATCAGACCAGGGTAACAAGCTTGGTGAGAGGAGGGCAGGGATCAATAGCACTAGCACGGCCCTGGGTGTTGATTATGTGGATGCACTGCACTGGCTGTGAGGCTTGAGTCTTGTAAAATAGAGGACTACTGGGATTGCTCAGTTTCCCCTAAACTGCTCTTTTCACAGAGGTACTAAAGGAGCACTGTATCACTGTCGTGTCTTCAACATGCAGTCAGTATACTTCTGTGATGATTTAGGGAAGTTAAAGGTGGGGATTCAGGTGGGGGTTAGCACGGTCTGATGGGCTGACGAGGTGTTGAGGTTAGGATGGAGGGATGAGGAGTGGTAAAGGCTAGATAGTTAATAAACTGTTAGCCTGTGGTGTCACATGTACGTTAGTTCAAAGAGTTGTCATTCCACACTTCATTCCACACTTAAAAGGATGCAGTCCAGTATTTGGGTCCATCTCAGCATAGTCCTCAACCCCAGTAGGACCTGAACTATCAGGCTGTGGTGGATACCAGTACTTACAGGGTTAACAACAGAGACACAGAGTGTTGGTAAAAACTGTGGTAAAAAACATGGTCCAAAAATATAACTGGGTCATTCCACAAGAGTGACTTTTGTGTCCCTTTGATATTTTAGAAAGTGTGCACAAATATTGAATTTTAAAATCCTGTTATATTAAATTAAGTGCCTTTGTAATATGGATACAGTGCATTTGGAAAGTATTCAGACCCCTTGACCTTTTCCAAATCTTGTTACGTCATTCTAAAATTGATAAAAGTATTTTTTTTCTCATCAATCTTCACACAATACCCCATAATGACAAAACAAAAACAGGTTTTTAGAAATTTTTGCAAATGTATAAAAATTTAAAAATATCACATTTACATAAGTATTCAGACCCTTTACTCAGTACTTTGTTGAAGCACCTTTGGCAGTGATTACAGCCTCGATTCTTATTGGGTATGATGCTACAAGCTTGGGACACCTGTATTTGGGGAGTTTCTCCCATTCTTCTCTGCAGATCCTCTCAAGCTCTGTAAGGTTGGATAGGGAGCGTCGCTGCACAGCTATTTTCAGGTCTCTCCAGAGGTGTTAGATTAGGTTCAACCCTCTTACCAATAACAAAAAAACATTAAGCTTGCATTCTTGCCACTTACTTTAGTATTTTTATTTAATTTAACCTCTTTAGATGGGAAAACTAGTTTTTTATGAAGTTGTTTTTATGACAGAATGTTACACTTCTCAAAAGGCACAGAATTTGTGGAACGACCCAACTATTAGATTGCGGTCTTGATTGGTTACAACCTTATTGTCAGAGTGTTTATCTCTTACACTGTGATTAGTGTAATCCATCCACCCATTGCCAGGTCCCCTCTTCATCTATGTCAGACGAAAACATGAATTTATTACACTGTACACTTAATGAAACAATACAGGCACAATCAAGCATGTGTGATTATTAATGACAATTTATTGCTTTGGGTTTACTCAAATTGGTAAACCTCTTGCTAAGAGCATCTCTCTTAGTCTGTAGCTGGTCTCTGTTATCTGGAAAGGATTGATACATATAGCTACTAGTTAAAATGGCAATTATTACTACTACTGAGTGGCAGGCGTTTATAAGAGCAATCTGCAATTGGTACATACATTTTTGGACTTTTAAATCAATAATATATATACGAATTGATTCTTATAGACCTGATAAATGCCTTATAAGATTAGTTCAACTGCCGTACCATACCCGAACCCAAAATATAAGCTTTCTTTACTCCATTATTTGTAAACAAACACTGTATAGTCTCAACATGGTTAAAACAATCATTTTGGGCCTCCCACTGCATTGCAGTGTTGCGGTGTCACTACAGCTGGGGTTCGATCCCAGGGTGTGTCACAACGGGCTGCTACCGGGGGTCCCATAGGGTGGCGCACAATTGGCCCAGCATCGTCCGGGTTAGGGGAGGGTTTGGCCCGTGGTGGGGGTTTACTTGGCTCATTGCTCTCTAGCGACTCCTTGTGGCGGGCAGATTGCAGGCGATCGTCAGTTGAACGGTGTTTCAACTGAGCGGGTGTTAAGAAGCACAGTTTGGGGGGTCTCCCGAGCCCGTTGTGAAGAAAAAAGGTGTGTAAAAATTTCAAAAGTATAATTTCACAAGATTTACAGTAATTTCGGATCCTTTCGTTGGAAATTAAGCATATTATGTGCCATCATAGAGGCTGTCAGAGTGATCTGAAGCCTGGAACAATGTTTGGAGAAACAAGGAGGCCAAATGCCCGACTGACTCCTGATGATGGAGTCATATAGGAGGGAGAAATCAATATTGGTCATCCCCACATGGGAAAGGGAAGTGGATCCTCTACTGTACATATTTATAAAGCCAAAAATAATAACAGACAGCCAATTGCATTGAACCCAGAGGGTTGAGGAATAAAAAGTAAGAGGGCCTGTTAGAAATGGTTCAATGAGCTAGGATACTGTATTATAACTGGATTAGTGTTGAACGCTCAACCATGTCAGTAAGTGCTGGGCTGTGGCAGAGTAACCACGCCCTAAATCAGAATAAGTTGAGCTATCCACCACAAAACAACACCTCACTTCAGCACTCATTCAGAAAGTAGTACAGGTTTGGTTTTGCTTCAGCACTCGCTTCTATCCCCATTGTGTCTTTGTGCACACAGAGTACAACCTGACAGTGGAGACCAAGTACAAAGCCTAATACAAAGCATGGCAAAGTAGATGAGTTTTTTTCACACTCTGCTTAAATTAACTATAACACCTTGCTTGCCATTCATTCAACAATAATTATTTAAATGGATAAAACATGCCCTTGATTTCCTGCAAAGCTAATTCTGCTCTCAGTATAAACAAAGTGCCCGTGCTGATAAGTTCAGCATACAAACTGCGTTGGACTAGAAATTATTGCATTTCTTTACCCCACTTTGCCAGATATTTAGTTATATATAGTTCCAGATTGCAGGCGATCGTCAGTTGAACGGTGTTTCAACTGAGCGGGTGTTAAGAAGCACAGTTTGGGGGGTCTCCCGAGCCCGTTGTGAAGAAAAAAGGTGTGTAAAAATTTCAAAAGTAAATAAAATGCTATCAGTTTGATCTCATGGATGGTCAGTCCTTGCATCCATAGCTCTCTCTATGAATTTGAGAGTGGTTATATTTCCCATCCGTCAGCAGGATTGGCAGGGTGCCAACTTTGTTGTTGGAGATAAATAAAACAGACCTCTGGACAGTCTGCTAAAAAAGGACAGAATATCTTGGTTGTGGTTTGCAAGTTTCTTAATTTCCTGCTGTCTCATGTAAGTGTGTATGTGTATTCTGTGTTATTATTTAGTTAGTTAGTAAATAAATGATTAAATCAATTTGTGTAGTACTGAATAATCAGAAAGGCTGGGGTTCTTGCCAATCCAAGGATTATGCGACATTCAGAATGAGACTAATATGAGGTAATGATTAATAAGTGACTGTTATCGATATATAACCTATATTTATATATCTTTAGAATTTAATTCGGGAGATGGTAAGTCGTTAAACAACTTCTTCCGTGGTGCCCCAAATTCCTAATGAGTTGTTACATGATTAATTTAATCGAGTAACAATTAAACATAGTTAGTTGATTCGATAAATAAGAGTCATCACATTAATGATAGTCACGTCACGACATACTACATTTACATTTTAGTCATTTAGCAGATGCTCTTATCCAGAGCGACTTACAGTTACTGCGTTAATCTTAAGATAGCTAGTTAGGAAAACCACATCACAGTCATAGTAAGTAAATTTTTCTTCAAAATAGCTATCAGCAAAGTCAGAGCTAGTAAGAAAAAATATATATTAAAAAGTTACGTGCAAGTGTTAGTTCACGAAGTGCATTCTTTTTTTCAGGTGAGAGAGGGAGGGAGAAAAGAGACTCTACTTAGGAGAAATGAGTAGCCCCAGCGCGACGACCAGATGCTCTTGGAATATGAAAGAAAACGTAATCAGATAAAGAGAGAGCAGCTGGAGTTGCTGTGTTCTCTGGGGCCCAAAAAAATGGGAAGGGAATGAAGGGCAGCATAGGCTGAGATGAATTCAGCGTTCTTGACTGCAGATCAGCAGTTCCAAATGCTGCCAGTGACCCAGAATTCTCACTACACTAAATTAGAAGGGTTGCAGCCAAGTGGTGGGGAGCGTCTGTAAAGCCTACAGGGAGAGGAGCGAACTGTGATAGAAAACACACACATAGTTGCCAAAGCTACAAAAAATAAATATTTGATCATCTGAAAATAACTAGGTATGATACTCAAGTGAGAGAGTGGTGTAGAGCCTCTCCTTCCTTATTTGAATAACTCGACAAAACCGTCTTTGTTTCGGCGACGGTCCGAGTTTTGCAATGAGACCGTCGCTTAAAGCTGCCGCTGAGAGTATAGGGGAGACTAATACTAATCATTTCATTGCAAAGGTGAAGAGCTCACCTCCCGGTACTAATTGCTGATTGCCTAGGAGAGGAGAAACCACTCCCCTCCAATACAGCCACTGATTACCAAAACAACAACAGTCACAAATTGCCCAGCCACTTAATCCTGGTTTATGTGTCAATAACCATTTGCAAGTTAATAGCAGTTCACACACGTAGTAGGCTACTGCGAAGACAGACAGTACTTAAAGTAGATGGCCCTGGCTAGCAAAAAGACAGTACTAGGCAACAACAGATGAAGACAAAAATTATACTTATCACTCCTGGAGATCACTCCAAATTAAACTGCCTCGTACTCTATTCTAGATCGTACAATATGCATATTATTATTACTATTGGATAGAAAACACTCTCAAGTTTCTAAAACTGTTTGAATTATATCTGTGAGTAAAACAGAACTCATTTTGCAGCAAACTTCCATACAGGAAGTGAAAAATCTGAAAACGATGCTCTGTTCCAGGGCCTGCCTATTCAATTGCCTTATATTTATGGATTTGCATGCACTGCATACGCCTTCCACTAGATGTCAACAGGCAGTGGAAGGTGGAATGGGGTGTCTAGCTTGATCTGAGGTCGAACAAGAGCTCTTGGAATGACGTGTCCAGAATTTCCTTTCTCTACCTAGGCGCGGGAAGTACCTCCATGTTGTCTTATGATAAGTGTTCGGTATACACGGCTAATATCTCCGGCTTTGTTTTTATTTGATTACATATTAGAAAAACATCCTAAAGTAGGTTTTTTCAACCGAGTTTCATCAGTTTATTCAAAGTTTAATGAGACTTTTGGAGTTTTCCGTTCTTTGCGTTGAGAGAAATTGGGAACGTCATCAGCATTGGCTAGCCTTGTGGAGCGAATTCGACAGGAGAGAAGGACATTCTAAAACCAAACAATGATTTATTCTGGACAAAGGACTCCTTGTACAAGATTCTGATGGAAGCTCAGCAAAAGTAAGAACAATTTATGATGTTATTTCGTATTTCTGTGGAAAATGTTATTTCTATTATCTGCCGTTTTTGGCGGGCGCTGTCTCACTATAACGTAAGCTGTTTGTTATCGAAAAATTATTTTTTTAAATCTAACACGGCGGTTGCATTAAGAACCAGTGTATCTTTCATTTGCTATCCAACATGTATTTTTTAGTAAAGTTTATGATGAGTTCTTTGGTCAGATTAGGTGAGTGTCCAAAATATCTCCTGACATTCTGGGGAATCGATGCTACATTTTCACAATGTATAACCACGGGTTGCAGCTCTAAATATGCACATTTTCGAACAAAACATAAGTGTATTGTATAACCTGATGTTATAAGACTGTCATCTGATGAAGTTGTCCAAGGTTAGTGATTAATTTTATATCTTTTGCTGGTTTTTGCGATCGCTACCTTTTGCTGCTAATAAATGCATTTGTGTGTTTGGCTATTGTGGTAAGCTAATATAATGCTATATTGTGTTTTCGCTGTAAAACACTTTAAAAAATCTGAAATATTGGCTGGATTCACAAGATGTTTATCTTTCATTTGCTGTACACCATGTATTTTTCATAAATGTTTTATGATGAGTATTTGTGTATTTCACGTTGCTCTCTGTAATTATTCTGGCTGCTTTTGTGATATTTTTGATGGTAGCTGCAATGTAAAACTATGATTTATACCTCAAATATGCACATTTCCGAACAAAACATAAATTTATTGTATAACATGTTATAAGACTGTCATCTGCTGAAGTTGTTTCTTGGTTAGTGACTAATTATATCTCTATTTGGTCGGTTTTGTGATAGCTACCTATGCGGTAGAAAAATTGTGAAAATATGCGGTTGAGTCTTTTGCTATTGTGGTTAGCTAATAGAAATACATATTGTGTTTTCGCTGTAAAACATTTTAAAAATCGGAAATGATGGCTGGATTCACAAGATGTTTATCTTTCATTTGCTGTATTGGACTTGTGATTTCATGAAAATTATATTATATGATATCCCTGTCGCGTTAGGCTAGGCTATGCTAGTCAGCTTTTTTGATGAGGATGCTCCCGGATCCGGGATGGGTAGCAATGAAAGGTTAACCATACCATGTGGTTAAACTCTGAGACTATTGATCCGACAGAATAAGAGCTACACTTCGATACTAATTACTAGTCTGCAGCTAGAAATTATGTACCCGTGAATGCGAGGACCGACAACCGCCGGAACATCTATTCTATAACAACACTGCTGAATGTTACTCTGAACTATCCATTCTAACCACAGCAGAGACAGAGAGGGCGGACAAACTCTCCAACAGAAACAAACTTTCCAACAGAGATCCCAACGACACACTAAGCATAAATATATATATTGATTGCAATTATTCCCGAATGAGTGAGCCGTCATGTGCAAAGGATTAGCATTTCAATTGTTATAATTATCAACTTTGTAGTGTCTTTTATCTTTCGTGCCCTTCTCAGTCCCTTTGTCTAACAAGCCGCCATGCCGGTTTAGCCCACTAGGGCAGATCTGCTATAATTTCCTTGTAACTATATCTACTGTTTGTTTGTTTATGCATTTCTGTGATTATTTAGTTAGTAAATAAATGATTTAAGACAATTGATGTATGGATGATTCATAGTGAAGACTGGGTTCGTGCAGGTAACCAACAATTTACGACGTTTGGAATTAGACTAACGTGAGGTAAAGAATAATTAATACGTGATATGCTGCCCCCTATGCAAAAAATCACTGAAGCTGGAGACTCATATCTCCCTCACTAGCTTTAAGCACCAGCTGTCAGAGCAGCTCACAGATCACTGCACCTGTACATAGCCCATCTGTAAATAGCCCATCCAACTACCACATCCCCATACCGTTATTTATTTTATTTATTTTGCTCCTTTGCACCCCAGTATCTCTACTTGCACACTCATCTTCTGCACATCTATCCCTCCAGTGTTTAATTGCTATATTGTAATTACTTCGCCACCATGGCCTATTTATTGTCTTACCTCTCTTATCCTATCTCATTTGCACACACTGTATATAGACTTTTTCTATTCTACTATTGACTGTATGTTTGTTTATTCCATGTGTAACTCTGTGTTGTTGTTTGTGTCGCACTGCTTTGCTTTATCTTGGCCAGGTCGCAGTTGTAAATGAGAACTTGTTCTCAACTAGCTTACCTGGTTGTCACACCCTGACCGTAGAGATCCTTTTATGTCTCTATTTTGGTTTGATCAGGGCGTGACTTGGGGTGGGCATTCTATGTCTATGTTTTCTTTTTCTGTGTGTTTGGCCTGGTGTGGTTCTCAATCAGAGGCAGCTGTCTATCGTTGTCTCTGATTGAGAACCATACTTAGGTAGCCTTTTCCACCTGTTTGTTGTGGGTAGTTGTTTTCTGTCTTTGTGTCTGCACCAGACAGAACTGTTTCGTGTTGGTCTATTTTTTGTTATTTTGTCTTAATGTTCTGAGTTAAAATAAATATCATGAACACGTACCACGCTGCGTTTTGGTCTGATCCTGACTACTCTTCATCAGACGAAGAAGATCGTTACACTGGTTAAATTAAGGTGAAATTAAAAAAAAATAACAATAGTGCTGCAATAGGGCTTGAAATGACTGAAGTGCTTTCTAAGTATAGTAACAATCAAATTTTAAATGACTTACTATAAGATTTCAGTTGTCTTATAACTGTAAAATAAATATGATCATACTTAGTGACAGTACAATATTGGCATTATTTCATATAACTGCGGACAGATAATTTTCTCCAAAATGTCCACTGAGCGGCACACAGATACCATTCAAATGTGAGCAGATTCGTTACAACTTCAGCTTAAAGCTGTGACCAAGAGAAAATGAGTTCAATTAAATTATTTTGTATTTTTTCATGTTGAGAGCTCTAAATCTGGCTGAGAATATCACAGTGAGATTAAACTATTATCATTGCATTCGCTAGATTATCCCATTTCATATGCGCTACTTCAAGCACAGCTGTGAGTTTCACTGAAATCGTTCCTTTGTCTAGATAGGCCAGAAAATGTGACACGTCACTTCCTTTGCAAATGTAGGGTCTGAAACCTGACACTTCAAGTCAGCTCTGCTGGGAGAATGGGAGCAGAGAGCAGCGACACACAAACAAACAAACACACACACACTACATACGCTCACACAAACAAAACACACAAACACATGCATATTGACGCCTCACACACACACACACACACACATAGACACACTTTTACACTCTTTCAGTCTTTTTTTATTTAGCTAATTGTTCTTACTTTTTAACTCTGCATTGTTGGTTAAGGGCTTGTAAGTAAGCATTTCACAGTTAAGTCTACTCCTGTTGTATTCGGTGCATGTGACATATACAATTTGATTTGATTTGGATTTGATTTGATTTAAGAAATTAGGCTTTCTGGCACTATAAGACACAGGAACCTAAAATGTTCACAGAGCGCTTTGAACACCAAAATAGGGGAATTAACATCTAAGAAGTTTAAACGCATGGTGGTTATGTTACTAAGTGTTAGTAAAACTTTGGTATAGAAGATTAAACAAAGATGTGTTCTAGGACCTCATCAGCTTTGATATTAGTGGGTTTATTAAAGGTCATAGTTCATAATTACCCAAATGAATACAGATCATTGTTAGTATATAATCATGGCATGTACAGCTCTCTCCCGCTCAGCCCAGTCAAAACTCTTCTCTGTCCTGGCATCACAATGGTGGAACCATTGCAGGGACAATTTTCAGAAAGCACTGACTTAGCTGATAACTACTTTTTTGAGGGACAATTTACTTTCTACGACTTTGATATGTGTTTGTCTCACCCAGCTATCTTAAGATGTTGTAAGTCGCTCAGGATAAGAGCGTCTGCTAAATAACTAAAATGTTACAATATGCCATTTCGCAGAAGCTTTATCCAAAGAGACTTACAAGAGTGAGTGCGTGCATTGTTGTGTTGGTGGCCCCAGCTGGAATCCAACCTACAACCCTGGAGTTGCTAGCGTCATGCTCTTACCAACTAAGCCACACAGAAACGGCATCCTACTTCACCCTGACAAGGTGTGGCCACTGTCACAGGCCCGGGGCTCCCTCCCTGGGGAGATAATTTATGATGTAAATTAAATGTAGGCCTGCTGATAGGCCATCAGAAACACTGTGATGGATATGCTAGGCTCAGAGACTCATCCATCATCCATGTATCCTAGTCCCTCATGCTGAGGAGAGCTGTCCCGCCACCACCACAGCGCATACACACGGATCAGCTTTACTCTGCTCTGTCCTCCCGTTGATTCATGTTTGAGGTGATGCTCCACGATGATTATCTATTTTGATTATGTCATCCCATTGTTACAGTATGTGCACTGCAGTTCTATTTCAGATTAGATCATTGACTCAGGGCTTCCATTTTAATATAAAGTCATCACGGGAAACATTTGATGCTGCCTAAAGAGGAATTCATTCGAAGAGAGAAGAGCTCAGCACATGTGAGCCTGTGCCCTTGAGCACTATGAAAAGCAGAAGTTAAGTTATTAGATTTAAGTAGGCTTTAACTCTGCTCCATATTCCCCCTCACGTATTTTCATTTAGAAAAATGCTTAGTTATTTTGCTATTAGCATAGATAAGTACCATTGTTTAAATGCAGATTGAAGTTATTCGTTTTCCACAAAGCTAGCATATTTAAACAGACTGAACGGAAGGCTTTCTGCAATTACAATTATCTAGGAAAGGTCAGTTGCTTTGTACACTGAAAAGTCATTTTCACTCAGAAGATTCAGTGCGGCTGTAGAATTTAAACGCAGTCTTTTAGGTTTGTTTATAATAGCTTAAGTTGAGTTTTTGTTCTCAGGCTACTACTGAGAACCATGAGTCATTTTCACTGGCTTTTATAGTGAGCCTTTAATAGGTGATTCAGAAATATGCAAATACGCACTTCTCTGGCTCTCTGCAATAGTTTTCAAATGCAAATCACACTCTGACCACTGAAATCAAGAGAAGGCACATGTGTCAGATTGAGTTTATGCAGAATAAAGTCCTTTAAATATAGCAACATTCATGATTGCTGGGTTTGTGGAAGTGGTATACCTTGCTGCCATTGACTTTCTGTCATTATTATCTGCACACAATGTCCCTGATTTGTTGGGACAAATTGTTGCTGGATTCAAACAACCAACTTATGCCATTGTAACAAACAGAGAGCAATAGCAATGCCAACATTATCCTTTTGTTATGTCTTAGATTAGCACACATTTTGGTTTGTAGGGACATGTTTTCCCAAAAGAAAATGTTCCAACATGTAGAGAAAAGGAAAGGAAACTCTAGTCCCTTGTGTCATACTTCGAGAGAGAACGTGAAACAAGTCACATACAATATAGGTCACTGTTTAGGAGCCTACATGTTGTTTTCTATAAGAGGTATCTATCTGTACTATCTGTACTTGGTCAGGCATTTGGCCGTCTTATCCTCTGCCTTTGTTCTTGTTATTCTGTCTCTCTAATCATCAACAGTCCTCTGTTATCTTGAAAGCTCTCCTATTTTTGTTCTTTCTTACATATGCTAATAATAATTCAGAAGATGGAATGAACGACCTTGAGGCTAGCGATAGTAGTGAAGGGAAAAGAGGAATCAAAACAACATTGTTTCTCTTGTTAACTCATTTTAATGAATTCATGTGAAAATTAGACATTGAAAAAAGATCTAGTCATTAATTATTCTAATTTCCCATTGGCTTTAAAGCTGGGACCCGTAGTGGTGAAACTGACATATCCGTTTGCAATATTACAACAACAAAGACATTACTTCAAACAATGAACACAGTTTTCTTCCTCTGACATCATTGCAGATCATTGCACGTGCGATAGAACAGCAGAGTATGTACTATAATCCTTTTTTACCATAATGCTGGATGCTCCTCTCCTACTTTCATAAACAAAACAAAAACAATAACAAATGCGCCTGGGCCGATCAGATGCACTGTTTTCCCAAATGCAGATTCCAGGTTTAAGAGTGTTGTAAATCAATAATGTAGCAGACAAGGCGTAATCTACTTGAACAGTCATGATGGAGAGGTATAATTACAGGATGGAGAGGTATAATTACAGTTGTTGTAGTTGGAATCACTAAACAGAGAGTAGTACAGGACTACTTTGAGCTCTAATCAAAGTTCACTATGTTATTTTGTAAGGTGGAATCAGGAGGTCAGAGGTGTTTCCCATATACTGTACACATCATACACAGCATCTCAGGACCAGGGCAGGTGTCCAGCCTCTAGCAGCAGCCCAGTATTCATGACATGTACAGTAGATTTCTTGACAGCGCTTAAATGGTGATTTTCCCCACACCGATTTGTGGCATAACTCTATTTTCCAGCAGTCAATTACGGTCTGTCACCTTCCACGGAACAGCTCTGCTGTGTATGTGAAAATTACCCCCTACACACACACACACACACACACACACACACACACACACACACACACACACACACACACACACACACACACACACACACACACACACACACACACACACACACACACACACACACACACACACACACACACACACACACACACACACACACACACACACACACACACACACTCTAGATTTAAATTGATGCTACAATGCACTTTATTTAACATTTACAATGCAGCTTACCAATTTCCTCCCCCAGCTCCCCTCCCTACCACACTTTTCACAACGCTGCTTCGCTCAGCCAATTATTCCTGACTGAGATTCCAGCCAGGCATCTGGGAGTGGGTCAGGAAAGTGTTTAACACATGTAAAGCAGGCTTGTCGCCCAGTTTGTGTGTGTGTGTGCATGCGCATAGGACTGTCTTTACTCTCAGAGCTTACATTTAGCATTTCACATTTCAGTCATTTAGCAGGCACTTTTATCCAGAGCAACTTACAGTAGTGAGTCCACGGTGGGAATCGAACCCACCACTCCCTAACATATGGATTTTTTTTTAGATCACTTAGCTATTTTATTTAGAATTTTAGGACACCTGTAGGTATCCTGTGGACTACTATAGCCCATTCTTAGATGGCAAAACATACAGTAAAAAGATAAATCAGAAGGAATAAGGTTTTGAAGTGTCTTTCCTATATCTAGGAGATTTTTGGACACATTTACCCCCTTTTTCAATACTTCCATAATTTTAAAAAACCGATACAGGGACACATTTTAGGCCAAACCTTCGGATGCTACAGATGTTTTGGCATAAGACAGATTTTCAGGACGTCTCCTGGTCTGACAAACAGCGCTGTAGCTCTGCCACTTTCCACCGCAGATGCGAAAGGCAGTCATAGGTGGATGCGGTGGATTAAGCCCATACAAAAAACAGATGTCTCTAGCTTAAACAGAAATGATGTTAATTCGAAAGGTGCATCAATAGTCTCTTAAGGATAGGATAACACAGTGTTTCCCATGATGGTGGCACAGTGGGGACATGGAGCAGCACAGTGTGAAAAGCAGTGTGTGTGTGTGTGTGTACAGAAGTGCAGTGTCAAACAGAGAGAACAGAAAACAGCTACTGCACCATACGGCCTCACGGACCTCACATCTTTGGCCTGGCAACCACTTCTCTCCAACACTTTGTTACAGGTTTATAACATAACACATTTCATTGTCTTGTTGTTATTTTTCGTTAAAGTGTCTCGCTGACTGATTTTGTTGGTTCAGTGATGCTTAATTGCTTAGGTTAGGGTGATACATTAATAATTGTAGACCCTATTTCAACCCAAACCTTCCTTTCCATGGCACCTTGGTCTGTATAGTAAGTTATATAGAAGGTTATTAGTATAGACCATAGTTTAACCCAAACCTTGCTCTCTACGC
This sequence comes from Salvelinus alpinus, assembly GCF_045679555.1. Taxonomy (NCBI): domain Eukaryota; kingdom Metazoa; phylum Chordata; class Actinopteri; order Salmoniformes; family Salmonidae; genus Salvelinus; species Salvelinus alpinus. The sequence goes on from NC_092086.1 coordinate 86,337,298, forward strand.
TATCCCACCTCTGTCTACTAGCCAGGCCTTGCCAGAGAGAGGCTTACAAAGTGCAATACCAGGCAGCAATCCACTCAAGTCTATGCAGCCCTCATGTGTGTCACTTTCTATATTTTGAAAGTTTATATATCTTGTATTTTGAAAGTTATATATCTTGAATACTTGATTGCTGACATGAAAAACATTTTTAGGACTGTATCAACAGTGAAACAAATACCAAAAGATTTTGAGTGGTATTTTCCTTTAAGTTAATACGATTACCCTCTGCTTTTTATCTTCCCTGGCAGAATTAGTGTGTTGGACAGCTGAGTAGAGGGAAAAAATATTTCGGCCCTGCTGATTGAGGAGATTAGCAGATCCAATCTGATCCAAATTTACTCCCACCCCGTCCCCCTGTCCCTCACCCCTGTGGGTAGGACGTTGACACACAAGCAGGGTGTAAGGGGTGTGTACTGGCAGCAGATAAGTTAGACAGGAGAGCAAAAACTGTGTTTCCAATGGCGCAGTTTAATAATTAAAACCCAGAAAACAGAACAATCAATAAATGGGTACATAACCCGATGCACACCAGACATAACGTGCACTTACAATAAACAATACCCGGACAAGGACATGGGGGGAACAGAGGGTTAAATACACAACATGTAATTGATGAAATTGAAACCAGGTGTGTGAGAAGACAAGGCAAAACAGATGGAAAATGAAAAGTGGATCGACGATGGCTAGAAGACCGGTGACGTCGACCACCGAACGTCGCCCGAACAAGGAGAGGGACCGACTTCGGAGGAAGTCGTGACAGTACCCCCCCTTGACACCGGCCTCGGGGACGACCCGGAGGGCGAGGCGCAGGGCAATCCGGACGAAGACGGTGGAACTCCTGCAGCATTAAAGGGTCCAACACGTCCTCGACCGGAACCCAGCACCTTTCCTACGGACCGTACACCTCCCACTCCACGAGATACTGAAGGCCCCTCGCCCGACGCCTCGAATCCAGTATGGAGCGAATGGAGTACGCTGGGTTCCCCTCGATGTCCAGAGGGGGCGGACTCCTGGAGACTCCTGGAGCGGGCCAGCCACCACCGGGTTAATACGGTAATCGGGGGAAGCTGTAACCTATAACAAACCTCGTTCACTCTCCTCAGAACTTAAATGGACCCACAAACCGCGAACCAAGCTTCCGGCAGGGCAGGCGGAGGGGCAGGTTTCGGGTCGAGAGCCAGACCCGGTCCCCCGGTGCGAACAGACCCGGTCCTCCGCATTCTCTTTTTGGCGCAGCACGGCCCGCTGAAGGTGAACACGGACAGCTTCCCATTTCTCCTCCGCGCACCTGAACCAGTCATCCACCGCAGGAACCTCGGTCTGACTCTGATGCCAAGGCGCCAGAACCGGCTGGTACCCCAGTACGCACTGGAAGGGAGAGAGGTTAGTGGAGGAGTGGCGAAGTGAGTTCTGTGCCATCTCGGCCCAGGGCACGAACGCCGCCCACTCCCCCGGCCGGTCCTGGCAATAGGACCGCAGAAACTTGCCCACATCCTGGTTTACTCTCTACACCTGCCCATTACTCTCGGGGTGAAACCCTGAAGTAAGGCTGATCGAGACCCCCAGACGTTCCATGAACGCCTTCCAGACCCTAGACGTGAATTGGGGACCTCGATCAGACACTATATCCTCAGGCACCCCGTAGTGATGGAAGACGTGCGTTAACAGGGCCTCCGCAATCTGTAGGGCCATAGGGAGACCGGGCAGAGGGAGGAGACGACAGGACTTCGAGAACCAATCCACAACGACCAGGATCGCGGTGTTACCCTGTGAGGGGGGAGATCGGTTATAAAATCCAACGACAGGTGCGACCAAGGCCGTTGTGGAACAGGTATGGGGTGTAGCTTCCCTCTGGGCAGGTGCCTAGGAGCCTTACACTGGGCGCACACTGAGCAAGAGGAAACATAAACCCTCACGTCCTTAGCCAAGGTAGGCCACCAGTACCTCCCGCTCAAACAGTGCACGGTCCGACCGATCCCAGGATGACCAGAGGAGGGTGATGCGTGGGCCCAATAGATCAACCGGTCACGAACAGCAGATGGGACGTACAGACGCCCAGCGGGACACTGGACGGGAGCGGGCTCTGCACGTAACGCCTGCTTACACTACCGGCACCACCAGGCAGGAGGTAGGTGGTATGGGAGTGGCATCCATGGGCCGCTCCTCTGTGTCATACAGCCGGGACAATGCGTCTGCCTTCACATTCTGGGAGCCTGGTCTGTAGGAAAGGGTAAACACAAAACGGGTGAAAAACATGGCCCACCTTGCCTGGCGAGGGTTCAATCTACTCTGGAGTACATCGCTGCCCGGATGTACTCCAGATTGCGGTGGTCAGTCCAGATGAGGAAAGGGTGTTTAGCCCCCTCAAGCCAATGTCTCCACACCTTCAAAGCCTTGACGACAGCCAACAGCTGCTGGTCCCCCACATCATAGTTTCGCTCCGCCGAGCTGAGCTTCATTGGGAAGAAGGCACAGGGGTGGAGCTTCGGTGGCGTACCCGAGCGCTGAGAGAGTACAGCTCCTATTCCAGCCTCGGACGCGTCCACCTCCACTATGAACGCCAAAGAGGGATCCGGATGGGCCAGCACGGGAGCCAAGGTAAACAGAGCCCTCAGAGCCCTGTCTGCCTCAGCCGACCACTGCAAATGCACCGGCCCCCCCTTCAGCAGTGAGGTAATGGGAGCCGCTACCTGACCAAAACCCCGGATAAACCTCCGGTAGTAGTTGGCAAACCCTAAGAACCGCTGCACCTCCTTTACCGTGGTGGGAGTCGGCCAATTACGCACGGCTGAAATGCGGTCACTCTACATCTCCGCCCCTGAGGTGGAAATGCGGTACCCTAGGAAGGAGACGGACTGCTGGAAGAACAGGCACTTCTCAGCCTTGATGTACAGGTCATGCTCCAACAGGCGACCAAGCACCCTGCACACTAGGGACACATGCTCGGCGCGTGTGGTGGAGTATATCAGAATGTCATCAATATACACCACTACACCCTGCCCGTGCAGGTCCCTGAAAATCTCATTTACAAAGGCCTGGAAGACTGATGGCGCATTCATCAACCCGTACGGCATGACGAGGTACTCATAGTGCCCTGAGGTGGTACTGAAAGCCGTCTTCCACTCGTCTCCCTCCCGGATACGCACCAGGTTGTAAGCGCTCCTGAGATCTAGTTTGGTGAAGAAGCGCGCCCCGTGCATTGACTCAATCGCTGTGGCTATGAGCGGTAGCGGGTAACTATACCTCACAGTGATCTGGTTCAGACCCCGATAGTCAATACACGGGCACAGACCTACCTCCTTCTTCTTCACAAAAAATAAACTCGAGGAGGAGGGTGAAGTGGATGACCGAATGTACCTCTGACGCAGGGATTCGGAGACATATGTTTCCATAGCCTCCGTCTCCGCCTGTGAGAGGGGATACACGTGACTCCTGGGAAGGGCAGCGTCTACCAGGAGATTTATCGCGCAATCGCCCCGTTGATGGGGTGGTAATTGAGTCGCCTTCTTTATGGAGAAGGCGAGAGCCAAATCGGCATATTCAGGGGGAATGCGCACGGTGGAGACCTGGTTCACCCGCCGCTTCCGGGCGGTCTTCGACCACCCGCCCGAGACTAGAGCGGCGGGTGAACTCCTCAAACTGGTCCAACGCCACATCTCCCTCTCTCCACACGGCGTTGGCCCACTCCAGGGCTTTCCCGGTGAGGCATGAGACGAGAGCGGACACCCTCTCACGGCCCGAAGGAGCCGGGTGGACGGTTGCCAGGTACAAGTCCAGCTGCAAGAGGAACCCCTGGCAGTTCGCAGCCGTCCCATTGTATTCCTGGGGAAGGGAGAGATGAATCCCACTGGGACCAGGAGAAGGAGGGGCGCGTAGTGGAGACCCCGGCTGTGCTGGTGGAGGTGCTGGGAGAACTCCCTGTCTCTCCCAGCGGTCCATTGTCTGGACAACGCTGTCCATGGTGGTGCCAAGATGGTGGAGCATTGCTGCGTGCTCCCGGACGTGCTCCTCCACCCCTATACCCGGGGTACCTGCTCCTGCTGTCTCCATAAGTTTGGTCCGGTATTCTGTAAGGGTCTGACTGTAAAGTCAGATGCAAGAGAGCATAAACTGTGTTTCCAACAGCGCAGTTTAATAATAAAAACCCACCGGAACACAGAACAATCAATAAATGGGTACATAACCCGACGCACACCAGACATAACGTGCACAAGCACTTACAATAAACAATACAGGACAAGGACATGGGGGAACAGAGGGTTACATACACAACATGGAATTGATGGAATTGAAACCAGGTGTGTGGGAAGACAAGACAAAACAAATGGAAAATGAAAAGTGGATCGGCGATGGCTAGAAGACCGGTGACGTCGACCGCCGAACGTCGCCCGAACAAGGAGAAAGAACTTCAGAGGAAGTCGTAACACAGGGTGCCTGGAGGACATGGGGGTCAAGGCCCTGATACTAGGGACATAACATCCTGTCAATCTGTTGGAGTTGTATTTCACAGTATTGGAAGGCTCTTGTGGTAATGTCAAAATGTTTATTTTTTATTTTTTTTATCTGTTAAAACATTATCACGCACACACACACGCCTGCACGCAAGCACACACACAGTGTTGTATTGCTATCCTTATGGGGACCAAAGAATTGATTCCAATCCAAAATCCTGTTTTCTCTAACCCCTAACCCTAAATCTAACCCTAACCTTAACCCTGAGCCTAACCTTAACCCCAAACCCCTAACCTTAACCCTAAAACTATACCTAACTCCTAACCCTTAACCTAACCGTAACCTTAACTGCACCCCTAACCCTAAACCTGCCGTAACTTCTTAGCCTAAAATAGCATTTTTTCCCCACTCCGAATGTTTTACTATCCTTGTGAGGACTTCTGGTACCCACAAGGATAGTTAAACACACACACACACACACACACACACACACACACACACACACACACACACACACACACACACACACACACACACACACACACACACACACACACACACACACACACACACACTGGCCCTGTCCTTGCTCCCACTCCTGTATATTGGCAGTGAGTTTGGCCCCTGGTCCCCTCCTCTCCTCTCTCCCCTTGCCCTCCCATGCAGTGAGGCATGGCCATGCTCATTACTCACTTGGCTTGTGGCTGAGACTAGAGCAGAGCAGAAGCGGAGTTATAGACAAAGCTTTACACACACGCTTGCATCTGCAGTCCACTGGGCCCGGCCATAACATTTACCGTTTAATAATCAACAGCCCACAGGGAGCCCCGGCTTATTCAAACTCCAACGGCTTTCTGCTGATTGCACACATTCTGGCCTGGCAAGAAAGAGGAGAGAGGAGCGAGAGCCAGCTTGAGTTAGTTTAGTCAGCTGTGGCACCTCTAGCCCCAGTGTGAGGGACGTAGGGAATATGGACACAGTTTTTGTGTGTGTGTGTGTGTGCATGCGTGCTTTGGGACAGGGGATTGGCTTCCTGGATTGGCTGTGGTTGTTATGCTTTTGTGCCAGAGTCTCAGATGTACCAATGATGTCACCATTTGGCATTATACTCTGAAAGAGAGGAGTTGGTGCTCTGTACTTTATGTTGTTGTATCTAATCATTAGCCCTGGGGGTTGAATTTTAGACACTACCTCACCCACACAATATCCACTTCAGTGTCAGTGAAGAATACAATCCATTATGCAGAAGTCATGTAATTGCAGTGAGGCTCTGAGAATAAGAGAGGAGTGTGGAGAGGGGAAATTATTGTGTTCTAAACTTGAAAGCTGTGAGATATTTTTCTCAAACATACAAAGCTTGATTGAAGTTCCACTTAGACACTGAATAACTTCCTACAACATGACAGGTGTAATTTATGAGTTCAGGAAGATATACCTGAATGTTCCTAATGAAGCCTACATGTATATTTAATCATGAGAGTGAGATAGATCAATGAGACCAATAAATGAACATAAACAGTCATTACATTTGATGGCCAACACCTCTCATTGAGCAATAGATATCAACTTGTCTCTACACTTCAGTGCATCCTAAATGGCACCTGGTTCCATATATAGTGCACTACTTTTGTCCTGGTCAAAAGTAGTGCACTATATAGGGAATAGGGTGCCATTTGTGTCACAGTTACACAGTAATAATGCTGTAAAGATTTATCCTCATCCTGGTATCTGGCATCAGCCATCCCAGGTTGCAGGGAGGGATGTCTGTTTAGCCAATACCATTGACAGATCAGGTTCATTTGCCTTATTCAATTATTAATTTTGGAAAGCCACAGTATTATGTGACCCAGCGAGCTAGAATGTCTCTTTTCCCCACAGTTACCTCTCTCTTTCTTTCACTCTCTCATTGATCTCCTCTCCTTTCCGCTCTTTTTTTCAGAGTGTTGCTCTAGGCAACCCATTCCTCCCAGGACAAGGATATGATGGAGAAGAGAAGGGTTGAGAGGCGATGGAGGGGAAGACGAGAATGACAGATCTTTTGCTAAACAGAACATAATAATGGAGAATGAAGCGCCTGTCAGAGAGTATGGTATTTCTCCTTCTTTACAGATGAGGATATGTTATCACAGGGCTTCTGTCTTCATATCACAGGCAGGAAAGATGGTTGTTGTCAGACTCAGAAAAAAGTAAAGGGATGCCATGCTCTCATTCTTCACCAGGGGGCGTTGTGCTGAATACTCACAGTGGATAGTAGAAAAGTACCATTATCACCTCTCTTAATTTCTCTCTCTCTCGATTTCTCTCTGTTTCTCTTTTCTTTATCTTTCTCTCTCTCTCTCCACCTTCCTCTGTTTAAATAACCTCTCTTAATAGCTGGTCTCTACTTTACTCTGCTCTGGCTTGGGTTAGCTTGTCAGAGGAGAGATGATCAATTTGCACGCTAGAGCAGGTAATTAGGCCCTTTCACTTCTGGGGCATGAGACAAGCTGTTATCTCCCAGCACCTGAGCACCCTCCACACACCCCCATCACCCTTCACCCTCCCCTAACTCCCCTCATCTCCCCCTGGTAATACCCAGGGCCGTCAAGCTGCATGTCACCAAATTAGGCTCATTCCTCCCACTGAGACACTTTATAAAGGTCTATGCCTTCAGTTATAGCTACAGTTATATTCACCACTACCGTTACAGTACATCCTCTTACAAGCTTTCTACCTCTCATTTTCCCCATTATAGCACTATATACACTATATACATTCTCATATACATGAGAAGATAGGCCTAGGCCATTCTCTCTTAGACCCCTTCAAATACAATTAGTTATGTGAATTACCTAAGAGGAAAGAAATGACAGAGTACATTTTCTGTATCTGCTGCTTGTAAGTGTTATTTACCACACCAGTCTTTGGAATTAGCACTGCATTATGTCAGAGGTCTGAACAGAAAATTCCCCAAGACAACCACACTCCCTACAGCATCAAGCTATTAATAGTATTTATTCATTTGCTTGCATTCCTCGGCCCATTTTCTCATTATGATGGAGAGAGGCTCTATAACCTGTGTTTAAGGAGCATTATGTATCGCCAGCATCACATACACACCTTCATTAGTATTCTAGTGTGGGGCCAAACTCTGTTAACAGAGCACAATGATTAAAGGATATGTTTTTGTTTTTCACAACCAAATCTCAGTTTTCTCATGTAAATAGCATGTTATTAGAAGGGTACATTTTGTGAATTCACTTGTTTTTTTAAACTCACTTCCTGATTCTATTTTGTAGCATAGGCATGTCATGCCAAATAGTGTCCCCCGGCCAAACAGTGTCCCGCTCTGCGTCACAATGGGATTCGATGAGGGCTGTTGCCCTAGGGCTGTTGCTAGAACTTGCAACATTCTGACCGGATTACATAATGAACCAAAGTGTCCGTTGCTATATTGGTTGCTTGGCTCTATTTTACCTCGTAGCGGTCACGAAGCAAGGAGGATGCAGGCAGTTCTAGTTCTATTTCACCACATAAACGCTCGCTCAGTCCACGCAAAATTATTACCTCAGAATTGCTCTCCAAGGATGGTGTTTTTGACAGTGACAACCTGTTGACTGCGTGATGCTTCTGATATCTAAACGACTGGAAGAGAACACTTTCTTTACCATGTATTTGTCTTTATATAAGTAAATATTGTTAAATAGGAATAAATCATTTAAGCTGTTTTTAGATTGAAGTTGCTAGCTACTGTACTTATTTACCTCATACTGCCTAGTCAGCTAGCCAGACAGTTTTATTTAGCTATCGTTAGCTAGCTAGCTAGCAAGCTACTGTACCTGTTATTGCAGTTGTCTGTTTGTATGTAGCTTGAACTTCAATGGCATCCCTTGAGGATAATTTATTTTACCGTTCCAACCAGGCGAAGTACTATGAGGACACCACTGATCTCAACAAGAGGCACAACATTCAGCCTGAAAAAACATGAAAAATACGTCCTTCTAGAAACGACAAAGCTCTCAGTATAGTGATGCAGGTCTTTAGATGTTGTACACATGAAATTGTGTCATTATGAACTTAATCCACAATGTTATATTCCCTTTGGTGCGACTCAAGCCATTTCCCCTATACAGCTGTTCCATTCTTCATGTAGCCTGCTGCTACAGGTAACTGCCAAAATGAAGAAAACACAAACATAAAGTGTCTTAATAGGGCATTGGGACACCACGAGCCGCCAGAACAGCTTCAATACACCTTGGCATAGATTCTAGAAGTGTCTGGAACTTCCTGTGTGGATGCACGCCATGCTTTCAGTATACCTTGTATCCCTCATTTACTCAAGTGTTTCCTTTATTTTGGCAGTTACCTGTAGAATGGATGGAGAGGTATCGCTAAAGTCGCCAAAAAATGTAATATAAAATTTGCAGTGATACAATTTTATTTGTACAACATCTAAAGACCTGCATCACTATATTGAGACCTTTGCCGTTTCTAAAAGGACGTACAGATGTAGGATCTTAATTTGAGGTTCATTTGAAAATAATTCTGCAACAAACAGGAAATGTGAATTATTATTTGGATTATAATTAATGGACATATTGGTAGGGATTAATACATTTTTCATTAGGACAAATTTAAAAGTGAAAATTACAAACTTTAGAAGCCTTTTTAAAACTCAAATACACTACAAGTTTGCATTTCCTGCTTTTCAGGAAAATTCTCAGCAACAAAAGAGTGATAAAATTAATATCTTACGTCTGTATTTGTTTTTTCTGGGGGCCTTTGTTTGTGTTTTTCAGGGCCCCAATACTACAGAACGAGGATGAGGAAGTGATTTGCTGATATGCTTGGTAAGTTTCTTAAAAACAATTGAAATCACAAGAAAATGGTGTCTGGGCCCTTCTATAACATAGCATTTACATACATTTTTTGATTTTGTTTAAAAAAAAAAGAGAAACTATCTTTTATAAGTGCCCTCATCAGTGAGACCCATTGACATACATAAGAGATGCTGGAGTCATTAAATGCTCTAAAAGTATATACTTTCCTCCAGATAATCAAATTGAATAATGGAGACAGTGGTAAACGCCTGTGGCTGAGGTCATATTAATCAGGCTCTGAGGATTCTGAGGACTCTGTCTCTATGCCTCCTACTGACCTCAGGCCTGTTGAATGACCTGGGGCCATACTGTATGTATCAAGCATCTCAGAGTAGGAGTGCTGATATAGGATTACTTCTGCCTTTGGGATTATAATGAATAACATTACATGGATCAGCACTCCTACTGTCTCTGATATGCTTGATACATGACCTAAACAAATACAGAGCAGTGAGCAGTATAGTAATACAGGGGGGATCTACTAGAGTTGTTTGGAGAATCTACTTATACATTCAAAACTTGTATCTTTTACAGAAATTAGAAAATGCATCTAGACTGGATCTAACACTGTGGGAGTGCATCCAACCACGTCCTACCCACTCCCACCACCTCAATGCACCATTTCTAATATGGACATGGTAAATCTCTGTGTCTCTCTCTCGCTGAGCCTGTAGAGCAGTGTGTAGCAGGCAGGGAGGAGCACAGGGATGACCTGATTGGCACATGGCTTATTTGACATGTATTTGTTGGCTCTAACAAAGCTTTGCTCTGATGGGATTTGAGGGAGCTCTCGCTCTCTCGCTCTCGCTCTCTCGCTCTCTCGCTCTCTCGCCCTCTCTCTCTCTCTCTCTCTCTCGCTCTCTTTGATGGTTGGTTGGCCACAGCACTGGAGTGATACAGCTGGAATGTAACCCTGCTCTGCTGATTCTCCAAAAGATAAATAAATGGCTGGAAAAGCATCATTGCCCATTGGGTTCATGATGAGTCCATGCATACAAATAAGAGTGCTTAAAACAACTGGCTGAAAAGCTCATGTTTGGCTGTTACCCTCTCATGCCATTGGAAGCCAGCCGAGAGATGTCATCAAGCGGGCATGAGAAAGCATTGTTATGATTGGATAATCCCCAAAGCGTCTTCATTATGTCATCCAGGCTCACTCTGACTGGATTCTGTTTGTAGACTTTACTATTTATATAAATAAAATTGGTCTATCTGTTAACTTGTAATGTTCATCTGTATGCAGACGACACTGTTATTTATATTTGAGTAATTTAGCAGACACTCTTATCCATAGCGACTTACAGTTAGTGCATTCATTTTAAGATAATGTAGCTAGGTGGGACAACCACATGTGACAGGCATAGTAAGTACACTTTTCCTCAAAGTAGCTATCAGCAAAGGAGTGGGGGGATTATGATTCAAGAAAGTTTTGTTGTATTTCTTTGGGGGGAGGGTCGAGGTGAGGAGGGGGATTATTTAAGATACTCTTTGGTGCTTTCAGAAGATGGGCAGGGACTCTGCTGTCCTAGCTTTAGGGGGAAGCTGGTTCCACCATTGGGGTGCCAGGACAGAGAAGAGCTTGGACTGGGCTTAGCGGGAGCTGACCCCGCTGTAGGGGTGGGAAGGCCAAGAGACCAGAGGTGGCAGAATATAGTGCTCAGGTTGGGATGTAGGGTTTCAGCATAGCCTGAAGGTAGGAAGGGCAGTTCCTCTTGTTGCTCCATAGGCAAGCACCATGGAAGCCAGTGGATGTGTGGAGGAGTGGGGTGAAGTGGGAGGACTTGGGAAGGTTGAACACCAGGTGGGCTGCAGCGTTCTGGATAAGTTGTTGGGGTTTGATGGCCCAAGCGGTGAGCCCAGCTGACAGCGAGTTGCAGTAGTCCAGATGGGTGAGGACAAGTGCCTGGATTAGGACCTGCGCCACTTCCTGTGTGAGGTAAAGTCATACTCTATGGATGTTGTAGAGCATGAACCTGCAGGAGCGAGTCATTGCTTTGATGTTTGCAGAGAACGACAAGGTGTTGTCCAGGGTCACGCCAAGGTTCTTTGCACTCTGGGAAGGTGACACTGTGGTGTTCTCAACTGTGATGGAAAGGTCTTTGAGCAGGCAGGGAGGAAGAGCAGCTCTGTCTTTTCATGGTTGAGTTTGAGGTGGAGGGCCGACATCCAAGCTGAGATATCTGCCAGGCACGCAGAGATGCATTTCGGCACCTGGGTGTCAGAACGTGGGAAGGAGAAAAGTAGTTGAGTGTCATCCGCATAGCAATGATAGGAGAGACCATGTGAGGATATGACAGAACCCTTGCCCTGGGGATCGAGCCCTGGGGATACCAGTAGTGAGAGCACGTGGTGTAGACACAGATCCTCTCCACATCACCTGGTAGGAGCGACCTGCCAGGTAGGATGCAATCCAAGAGTGTGCAGAGCCTGAGACGCCCAGCCCTGAGAGGGTGGGGAGGAGGATCTGATGGTTCATGGTGGTGACGGCAGCGATAGATCTAGGAGGATGAGAACAAAGGAGAGAGAGTCAGCTTTGGCAGTGTGGAGAGCCGCCATGACACAGAGAAGAGCAGTCTTGGTTGAGTGACCCGTCTTGAAGCCTGACTGGTTGTCGTCAAGAAGATCATTCTGAGAGAGCTAATGAGAGAGTTGATCAGAGACAGCAAGCTCAAGTGTTTTGGAAAGAAAACATTTTTGACGTCAGATGAGTCGAGTGTTGGTTTCTTGAGGAGGGGAGCAACTCTGGCCATTTTAAAGTCAGAGGGGACGGAGCCAGTGGTCAGGGATGAGGGAAGTGAGGAATGGGAGAAGGTCTCCAGAGATGGTCTGGAGAAGGGAGGAGGGGATGGAGTCGAGTGGGCATATTGTCGACCGGCTAGACCTCACTAGTTGCAGGATTTCATCTGGAGAGAGAGGGGAGAAAAAGGTCAAGGCATAGGGTAGTTCTGTGTGAGTGAGACCAGTGGACTCAATAGGCTGAGTGAATGAGGAGTGGATGTCGTCAACCTTCTTGACAAATTCGTCCACAGAGAGGGAGGAGGGATGGGGAGTGGGTGGAGGATTAAGGAGGGAGGAGAAGGTGGAAAAGAGTTTCCTAGGGTTAGAGGCAGAAGCTTGACATTTAGAGTGATAGAAAGTGGCTTTAGCAGTGGATACAGGGAATGAGAAGGTAGAGAGGAGGGAGTGAAAGGAGGATGGGTCCTCCGGAAGTTTAGTTTCCTCCATTTTCCGCTCAGCTGCCCGCAGCCCTGTTCTGTAATCTCGTGATGAGTAACTCAGCCACGGACAGCAGGGTAGGGCCAAGCTAGCCTGGAAGAAAGGGGACAGTGGGAGTCATAGGATGCGGAAAGGGAGGAGAGTAGGGTCGAAAAGGCGGAATCAGGAGACAGGAGGTACAAGGATTTAGCAGAAGGGAGAGATGATAGGATAGAAGAGGAGAGTAGTGAGAGACGGAGAGCAAAGATTTCTATGGCGCATGACCATCTGGGTAAGGGCTGAGTGGCTAGGGTTTGAGGAAAGGGAGACAGAACAGGACACAAGGTAATGATCAGAGACCTGGAGTGGAGTTGCAGTGAAATTAGTAGACAAACAGCCTCTAGTAAAGATAAGGTGTACTGCCTGCCTTGTGAGTTGGAGGGGATTGAGAAAGGGTGAGGTCAAAAGAGGCAAGGGTGGGAAGAGAGAGTTTGACAGAAATTAATCGAAGGCAGACGTCGTAAGGTTGAAGTCGCCAAGTATGAAGAGTGGTGAGCCATCGTCAGGAAATTAGTTTATCAAGCTGTCAAGCTCTTTGAGGAACAATGTTAAGCTTGAGTGGACAAATCATTGCCCCAGCTGTTGGCCCCAACTGTTGGTCAGGCTATGTTAGAGCTATGTTAGAGCTGTAATATGGCATTGTTGCCTTACAGAAAGCCCTGGTTGGTTTAAAACTTGTACTTAAATCCAGGCAAGACTAAATATATGTTATTCTCTAATTATCACCCCAAAAAATCAGATGGACTCCATATTTATTCGTTGGATGGTTCTCCCATCAATTGTCTTCCTGCCTATAAATATCTGGGCATTGAGATTTCTAAAGATGTAATGTAAAAAAAAAGATACAGATGAGTTAGTTAAAGAGATTCTCTGGTACCTTTTGGCCAGTAGTTTGAAAGTAGCACTCATGAGCCAAAAGTAGTCCCTGAAAATTGCGTACTACGTCATTGCGCTCTCTCTCTCTCTCTCTCTCTCTCTCTTTCTCTCTCTGCTGTGTCCACTGTGCCTTTGGCCTCTTGCTAGCTGTCACTCAAATGCAAGGGGCTGAAGCTCATTAACTTGAATTTGAATTGCTAGGGGGCTGGCCCACGTGAACATAGGGAAAATGGCGCAGCACAGCATCAAGAAAACAGTCGCTATCAAACTAGGGATTTTGTGGCTAATTGAGGTAAAACAGTAATTCTGCTCATAGATTACACATTGACACATCCATCCCAAAGCGGGAGGTTTAAAAAATACTTTCTTAGTCGTCAAAGCACCGGAGCATGTCTTTAAAAAGCTAAGATTTAAAGTGGGCTATTTAAAAAAAATTGATCTGGCCTCTCCCTAAATAGCAGGAAGCAGATTGTACAGTCAACTTTCCTGCCAGTTCTTGACTATGGTGACACCATTTACCAGATTGCAGCAGCCACTACCACTAGCGCCCTTCACTTTATCACAGGTGACAGTTTAAATACTCTCCACTGCATCCTGTATCAAAAGGTTGTCTGATCCTCACAAAGTTCTCCTACACAAGCTTCCGACATACCTAACTTCGCTATTAAAATATAAAAACATGGGATATCAAACCCGTTCACAAGGTTGGTTAACTTTAGTGCTTCCTCGGGTCTCCACCGAACTAGTTAAATCTGCTTTTAGTTTTAAAGCACCTCATTGCTTGAACCACTAACAAAATACATTACACTTGGATGTTCTGGTGCCGCTCAGGCAATTAAAAAAATTGATTGGGGACCTTCTTACTGAGGAATGTCCTGTGTTTTGCTTGTTTTATATTGTATTTGAGTTTAGATTTTTGTCCCTTGTGAAAGAGACCCTGGTCTCAATGGTGACTCCCTGCTAAAAAATAAAGGTAAATTAAAAAAAATGGTTTTCTGATGGATGAATGGAGTGGTCCTGTACTGTATCGTAATGGAGAACAAAGAAGTCTATGACAAAGTGTGGAGATCAGATGCTGCTGTTTCATGTATCGCACAAGCAAACAGACTCTTCCAGAACAAGGCAATAAATCACTAGTCACAAAGCGAATGGCTGCATTGCTCAACCACTTTCTGGACATAGCAGTACCTTCCCATGAAACTGGGATAGAAAGCTGTATCAAACAGCTTTTTTCTACAAACAAACTTGATGTCAAGTTACCTTTCAAGGCACTACTCTATTCCCTTTCATTCACATTTTGTGAGTTGGCAGTCCCAACTCATGAGAGGTTCACCATTCCAGAAAACTAGTCTGTCTATTTAGCCTTGCTCTCTGTGCCTTTGAACGTCTCATTAGGAATGTTACCCGACAGTTATCTCTTCCCCCAGACAATACCAGCGCTTTATGCTCTCTTCTCTGTTGTTTTTCTTGTCAGACTCAGATTTTGAAGTGACTCAAAGACATCAATAAAGCTTTTAAAGCAGAGAATCTCCTTGATCCTGGAATTTGAAGACATTTCAATGAGAGTCCAATTAGTCTCCTCTTCAGTGACCGCTGTCCTCTACCAATAGACCTGGCCAAACCAGCCTCTGAGGTACTCTTAGGAAGAATTGCATAACCCTCGTGTCCTCTCTCCCTGCCTCCTTCTCTAAACCCATTGGAGGAGAAGGTCCTCTGGCTTTCTCAGTCAATGGAGCCTCTTTACCTGATCTCCGAGATCACCCACAGGAGGAGGTGAAACACGTTGGGAGAGAGGCTTCATCAGGTTTCATTCCCACAGTGACAGGACACTGTGTGAAGAGAGAGGATAAAAGGAGTTGAGAGTAGAATGTGGATGGAATAAATGCAGAGAGCAGTTGAACCATTTTAGTTCTATCCATTGTGATGTAGAAGGATAGAGACCTGTGATTGTGTGGTTGGGATACCTGGCTAATGTAAAAGTGGAGGATTATGATCTGTAAAGTCAAAAGACATGGAGGATTTATCCCAGAAGTTCTTTATCCTGGCTAATAACCAGAGAGATGGAGAGAGAATTTAAGAGTGGCACACCCTTTCCAGTCCGAGCGTCTGTCTGATTGTCTGGCTCTGAACAAAGATTTCATCAACCGCTAGCGCTTGTCTCTGATAATACAATATTACAGTGGAGTGATATCATCAATTCAAAGGTGATTTTAAGGTGAAAAGAGGATGATCTCGATACCAGGAATGTGACATTCTCATGCTGTGAAAAGTCATTTACAGAGCAGAGTGATACGAGGACATGACGTTAGTGTAATGGAAGTGGAACCATGTGTTAATCCAGCCTGGCTCACCAGGACAGCAGGGCTTGAATTAATGTGACACATAAATGACAGACTGTGATTTCCTAAAAAGGGGTGGAAATCAATTTGAGACAGGCAGCGTAGGAAACCCTGTGTTGACCCACATTCCCATTATCCCCCAACGGTGGCGTTAAATCCAGTCCAACCGCAGGGCTGGAATAAATCTGCATTCAATTAAAGGATTAACCACTGTTTAAACATGTCTTCCTCTTTTCACTGCTAATCTTCCAAGTGGGTGTCCCTGTCCGTGGCGCCAACAGACGAATGTGTGTCGTTTGCTCAATAATAATACATTTGGTGATGTCAGGACCCATGCTCACACTACTCACACTGCAATCAGGGGAAAGGGGAAATGTTTATTTAGGCAATCTGACAAGCACAAATGTGTACACGCTTAAAACGACAGTCGATAAATCATTTTCAGACTTTTCTGCCGTGGAGTAGAGAAAAGAGCCGGCAGAGGACTGATGTCTATTAAATTGAATGTCAGAAAGCAGACTTGCTCTTTGCTATTCTGTCTGTTTAATATGGTTTGTTTTTTTCTAGTTTTGTCCCTGCACAAACACACAATCACACACACACACCTGACCCCCCCCCCCCCCCCCTCACAAACTCATCCCACACATGCACCAAGTGCTATTTCTTAGAGCTTAAGTGAGCGTACAGGGCATAATGTAACGCAATGTAATGTTATTCTTGTTTACCATGTTTGTGTAGAATAGAGACATGGACCATCTGTTATCAGCAGACGTATGATATGGCCTCTTATCTGCTGAAGAGCACTCCACACACAGAGCTGTCTGTACGTAACACGGCCTGTCTGTGAAAGCCACTTATCTCTGTAATTCACGGGGGTGCGGGGGTGTGAAATGGTCCACTGACTGTATGTGGCAGACTGACGAATTCATGCCAGGCTCTGCCATTCATATTTCACTACACAGACTAGCACACTCTGTCTGTCTAACCACTGGCACTCTGACATCGCTGTGACATCTCCAAGAACACGATGTCAGACTGCTTCTCCAGAGATTTGTGTGTTTACTGTAAGATGTTGAATGGATGAGCTGATACAGGGAAGTGTTTTTGTACTTGTTTGAGTGTGTTTGTGTGTATGTGAGTGTTTAGGTATGCATGTCTACCTTTAGGTATGCATGTGTGGGCTGCATGTGAGAAAAGATAGGTCGGGCACCTGATTTTGTGTGTGTGTGTGTGTGTGTGTGTTTTTGGTTTTACTATCCTTGTGGGGACCAGAAGTCCCCACAAGGAAAATGTCTATTTTAGGCTTAGGGGTTAGGTTTAGGGTTAGGGTTACAATTAGGGTTAGGTTTAGGGTTAAGGGATTGGGGTTTAGGTTTAGGGTAGGTTTAGGGTTAGGGATATTTTAAGGGTTAGGGTTGGGTTAGGGGTTAGGGAAAATAGGATTTTGAATGGGAATCTATTGTTTTGTCCCCACAAGGATAGTAAAACAAATGTGTGTGTATGTTCTTGTGTGTGTCTTTGTGTGTGCATGCATGTGTGTGTGTGTGTGTGTGTGTGTGTGTGTGTGTGTGTGTGTGTGTGTGTGTGTGTGTGTGTGTGTGTGTGTGTGTGTGTGTGTGTGTGTGTGTGTGTGTGTGTGTGTGTGTGTGTGTGTGTGTGTGTTATTGTATATGTGTGTGTGCGAGTGTGTAAACAAGTGCCCCCCAGATCCTTTAATCACCATGCCGATGAGAATCCATGGTGCTGTCCTGTCCTTCAAGTGGAACAGCACGGCAGCACTTCATCAACAGCTAATTAATAGGGCCCCTGGTAAGCATGTCTACATTCCAGGTTGGAGGGGAAACTGTCACATTCTATTTAGTTTTTCAATAAGACACCCGTGGTGCGAGAAATGGAGGTCACACACACTAACACACAACACACACACACATACAGGGACACACATACAGTACGCATGCACACAGACACAAAGACACACACACGTTACAGTCTTCCCCACAACAAAACTTTTTGATCTGTCTGTGTGCATACAGTTACTGTATTTCCTCTGTAAGGAAAGTGTTTGAATAAATCCATGTTAGATTGGCTGGCTTGATGAGTTGAAAGAGCTCTGTGTTTCTGCTCAGCGAGAGTGTGGTGAAAGCTACAGTAGGTCTACAGGATTAACAGAGGTCCATCTGGACTCTCTGAAATGACTCCACTCGACAGTGGCTAACAAAACACAACTCTGATGGACGTCTTATTCTGGGGCATTTTTAAAAAACTAATTGCGTTAGCCCTTTCACATTATTCCCCCTGAAGAGAGGGATCTGTGGCTCAGCAGCTCACTGTAATGTCCAATCAATAGGAGGCAGTGGAAACAGAGTGATGGATGAGCCTGGGTTATAGTGGTTGGGTTCTAGCAGGCAGGGACCCTCCTAGACAGACCCTTCCTGGATTCAAATAGTTCCTGTTTTCTTTAAAATACGTTTGAGACTTTTTAATTGGCCCTACCTGGAGTGGCGGAGTGCCAAATGGGTGGGGTTTGTACTTTTGGTACTAATCCATTGGTTCCATTGCGCCTAGAAAGCTGTATCAGGTGCAGCTTTGATACGTTTCAAGTATTTGAAAGAAAACAAATACTATTTCAACCCAGGTTTGAAGCCGAGGCCTGTCCTCACCAATCACACATACGTGAGAGAAGATGAAGGTCTTTGGATGAAGGAGGTGGTTGAAAGGGGACCCAAGGGGACCCTCATCTTAACAGGTGTAGCAACATTTGTCATTTGACAGTCAGTGGAGGTCCAGTATTAGTGCACTGTAGCAGAGGGAGGGGTCCAGTATTAGTGCACTATAGCAGAGGGAGGGGTCCTGTATTAGTGCACTATAGCAGAGGGAGGATGCCCAGTATTAGTGCACTATAGCAGAGGGAGGGGGTCCAGTATTAGTGCACTATAGTAGAGGGAGGGGGTCCAGTGTTAGTGCACTGTAGCAGAGGGAGGGGGTCCAATGTTAGTGCACTGTAGCAGAGGGAGGGGTCCAGTATTAGTGCACTATAGCAGAGGGAGGAGGCCCAGTATTAGTGCACTGTAGCAGAGGGAGGGGGTCCAGTGATAGTGCACTGTAGCAGAGGGAGGGGGTCCAGTGTTAGTGCACTGTAGCAAAGGGAGGATGCCCAGTATTAGTGCATTGTAGCAGAGGGAGGGGGTCCAGTATTAGTGCACTATAGCAGAGGGTGGGGGTCCAGTATTAGTGCACTATAGCAGAGGGTGGGGGTCCAGTGATAGTGCACTGTAGCAAAGGGAGGATGCCCAGTATTAGTGCATTGTAGCAAAGGGAGGATGCCCAGTATTAGTGCACTGTAGCAGAGGGAGGATGCCCAGTATTAGTGCACTGTAGCAGAGGGAGGGGTCCAGTATTAGTGCACTATAGCAGAGGGAGGGGGTCCAGTATTAGTGCACTATAGCAGAGGGTGGGAGTCCAGTGATAGTGCACTATAACAGAGGTAGGATGCCCAGTATTAGTGCATTGTAGCAGAGGGAGGGGGTCCAGTATTAGTGCACTATAGCAGAGGGAGGATGCCCAGTATTAGTGCACTGTAGCAGAGGGATGGGGTCCAGTATTAGTGCACTATAGCAGAGGGAGGGGGTCCAGTGTTAGTGCACTGTAGCAGAGGGAGGGGGTCCAGTATTAGTGCACTATAGCAGAGGGAGGGGGTCCAGTGTTAGAGCACTGTAGCAGAGGGAGGGGGTCCAGTATTAGTGCACTGTAGCAGAGGGAGGGGGTCCAGTGTTAGTGCACTGTAGCAGGGGGAGGGGGTCCAGTGTTAGTGCACTGTAGCAGAGGGAGGGGTCCAGTGTTAGTGCACTATAGCAGAGGGAGGGGGTCCAGTGTTAGTGCACTATAGCAGAGGGAGGGGGTCCAGTGTTAGTGCACTGTAGCAGAGGGAGGGGGTCCAGTGTTAGTGCACTATAGCAGAGGGAGGGGGTCCAGTGTTAGTGCACTATAGCAGAGGGAGGGGGTCCAGTGTTAGTGCACTGTAGCAGAGGGAGGGGGTCCAGTATTAGTGCACTATAGCAGAGGGAGGGGGTCCAGTATTAGTGCACTGTAGCAGAGGGAGGGGGTCCAGTGCTAGTGCACTGTAGCAGAGGGAGGGGTCCAGTGTTAGTGCACTATAGCAGAGGGAGGGGGTCCAGTATTAGTGCACTATAGCAGAGGGAGGGGGTCCAGTGTTAGAGCACTATAGCAGAGGGAGGGGTCCAGTGTTAGTGCACTGTAGCAGAGGGAGGGGGTCCAGTATTATTGCACTATAGCAGAGGGAGGGGGTCCAGTGTTAGAGCACTATAGCAGAGGGAGGGGGTCCAGTTTTAGTGCACTATAGCAGAGGGAGGGGGACCAGTGTTAGTGCACTATAGCAGAGGGAGGGGGTCCAGTATTAGTGCACTGTAGCAGAGGGAGGGGGTCCAGTATTAGTGCACTGTAGCAGAGGGAGGGGATCCAGTGTTAGTGCACTAGAGCAGAGGGAGGGGTCCAGTATTAGTGCACTATAGCAGAGGGATGGGGGTCCAGTATTAGTGCACTATAGCAGAGGGTGGGTGTCCAGGGATAGTGCACTATAGCAGAGGTAGGATTCCCAGTATTAGTGCACTCTAGCAAAGGGAGGATGCCCAGTATTAGTGCATTGTAGCAGAGGGAGGGGGTCCAGTATTAGTGCACTATAGCAGAGGGAGGATGCCCAGTATTAGTGCACTGTAGCAGAGGAAGGGGGTCCAGTATTAGTGCACTATAGCAGAGGAAGGGGGTCCAGTGTTAGTGCACTATAGCAGAGGGAGGGGGTCCAGTGTTAGTGCACTGTAGCAGAAGGAGGGAGGGGTCCAGTATTAGTGCATTGTAGCAGAGGGAGGGGGTCCAGTATTAGTGCACTGTAGCAGAGGGAAGGGGTCCAGTGTTAGTGCACTATAGCAGAGGGAGGTTGTCCAGTATTAGTGCACTGTAGCAGAGGGAAGGGGTCCAGTGTTAGTGCACTATAGCAGAGGGAGGGAGACCAGTATTAGTGCACTATAGCAGAGGGAGGGGGTCCAGTATTAGTGCACTGTAGCAGATGGAGGGGGTCCAGTGTTAGTGCACTATAGCAGAGGGAGGGGGTCCAGTGTTAGTGCACTGTAGCAGAGGGAGGGGGTCCAGTATTAGTGCAATGTAGCAGAGGGAGGGGGTCCAGTGTTAGTGAATTACAGTAGAGGGAGGGGGTCCAGTGTTAATACACTATAGCTGAGGGGGGGGGGGGGGGGGGGTCCAGTGTTAGTGCACTGTAGCAGAGGGAGGGGGTCCAGTATTAGTGCACTATAGCAGAGGGAGGGGGTCCAGTGTTAGTGCACTGTAGCAGAGGGAGGGGGTCCAGTATTAGTGCACTATAGCAGAGGGAAGGGGTCCAGTGTTAGAGCACTATAGCAGAGGGAGGGGGTCCAGTGTTAGAGCACTATAGCAGAGGGAGGGGGTCCAGTGTTAGTGCACTGTAGCAGAGGGAGGGGGTCCAGTGTTAGTGAACTACAGTAGAGGGAGGGGGTCCAGTATTAGTGCACTGTAGCAGAGGGAGGGGGTCCAGTGTTAGTGCACTGTAGCAGAGGGAGGGGTACAGTGTTAGTGCACTGTAGCAGAGGGAGGGGGTCCAGTATTAGTGCATTGTAGCAGAGGGAGGGGTCAAGTATTAGTGCACTATAGCAGAGGGATGATGCCCAGTATTAGTGCACTGTAGCAGAGGGAGGGGGTCCAGTATTAGTGCACTATAGCAGATGGAGGGGGTCCAGTGTTAGTGCACTATAGCAGAGGGAGGGGGTCCAGTGTTAGTGCACTGTAGCAGAGGGAGGGGGTCCAGTATTAGTGCAATGTAGCAGAGGGAGGGGTCCAGTGTTAGTGAATTACAGTAGAGGGAGGGGGTCCAGTGTTAATACACTATAGCTGAGGGGGGGGGGGGGTCCAGTGTTAGTGCACTGTAGCAGAGGGAGGGGGTCCAGTATTAGTGCACTATAGCAGAGGGAGGGGGTCCAGTGTTAGTGCACTGTAGCAGAGGGAGGGGGTCCAGTGTTAGTGCACTGTAGCAGAGGGAGGGGGTCCAGTATTAGTGCAATGTAGCAGAGGGAGGGGGTCCAGTGTTAGTGAATTACAGTAGATGGAGGGGGTCTAGTGTTAATACACTATAGCTGAGGGGGGGGGTCCAGTGTTAGTGCACTGTAGCAGAGGGAGGGGGTCCAGTATTAGTGCACTATAGCAGAGGGAGGGGGTCCAGTGTTAGTGCACTGTAGCAGAGGGAGGGGGTCCAGTATTAGTGCACTATAGCAGAGGGAGGGGGTCCAGTGTTAGAGCACTATAGCAGAGGGAGGGGGTCCAGTGTTAGTGCACTGTAGCAGAGGGAGGGGGTCCAGTATTAGTGCACTATAGCAGAGGGAGGGGGTCCAGTGTTAGTGCACTGTAGCAGAGGGAGGGGGTCCAGTATTAGTGCAATGTAGCAGAGGGAGGGGGTCCAGTGTTAGTGAATTACAGTAGATGGAGGGGGTCTAGTGTTAATACACTATAGCTGAGGGGGGGGGTCCAGTGTTAGTGCACTGTAGCAGAGGGAGGGGGTCCAGTATTAGTGCACTATAGCAGAGGGAGGGGGTCCAGTGTTAGTGCACTGTAGCAGAGGGAGGGGGTCCAGTGTTAGAGCACTATAGCAGAGGGAGGGGGTCCAGTGTTAGTGCACTGTAGCAGAGGGAGGGGGTCCAGTGTTAGAGCACTATAGCAGAGGGAGGGGGTCCAGTATTAGTGCACTGTAGCAGAGGGAGGGGGTCCAGTATTAGTGCACTATAGCAGAGGGAGGGGGTCCAGTGTTAGAGCACTATAGCTGAGGGAGGGGTCCAGTGTTAGTGCACTGTAGCAGAGGGAGGGGGTCCAGTATTAGTGCACTATAGCAGAGGGAGGGGGTCCAATGTTAGAGCACTATAGCAGAGGGAGGGGGTCCAGTGTTAGTGCACTATAGCAGAGGGAGGGGTCCAGTATTAGTGCACTGTAGCAGAGGGAGGGGGTCCAATGTTAGTGAACTACAGTAGAGGGAGGGGGTCCAGTGTTAATACACTATAGCTGAGGGGGGGGTCCAGTGTTAGTGCAATGTAGCAGAGGGAGGGGGTCCAGTGTTAGTGCACTATAGCAGAGGGAGGGAGTCCAGTATTAGTGAACTACAGCAGAGGGAGGGGGTCCAGTATTAGTGCACTATAGTAAAGGGAGGGGTCCAGTATTAGTGCACTGTAGCAGAGGGAGGGAGTCCAGTATTAGTGCACTAGAGCAGAGGGAGGTGGTCCAGTATTAGTGCACTATAGCAGATGGAGGGGGTCCAGTGTTAGTGCACTATAGCAGAGGGAGGGGGTCCAGTATTAGTGCACTGTAGCAGAGGGAGGGGGTCCAGTATTAGTGCAATGTAGCAGAGGGAGGGGGTCCAGTGTTAGTGAATTACAGTAGAGGGAGGGGGTCCAGTGTTAATACACTATAGCTGAGGGGGGGGGGGGGGGGGGGGGGGGGTCCAGTGTTAGTGCACTGTAGCAGAGGGAGGGGGTCCAGTATTAGTGCACTATAGCAGAGGGAGGGGGTCCAGTATTAGTGCACTATAGCAGAGGGAGGGGGTCCAGTGTTAGAGCACTATAGCAGAGGGAGGGGGTCCAGTGTTAGAGCACTATAGCAGAGGGAGGGGGTCCAGTGTTAGTGCACTGTAGCAGAGGGAGGGGGTCCAGTGTTAGTGAACTACAGTAGAGGGAGGGGGTCCAGTATTAGTGCACTGTAGCAGAGGGAGGGGGTCCAGTATTAGTGCATTGTAGCAGAGGGAGGGGTCCAGTATTAGTGCACTATAGCAGAGGGATGATGCCCAGTATTAGTGCACTGTAGCAGAGGGAGGGGGTCCAGTGATAGTGCACTATAGCAGATGGAGGGGGTCCAGTGTTAGTGCACTATAGCAGAGGGAGGGGGTCCAGTGTTAGTGCACTGTAGCAGAGGGAGGGGGTCCAATATTAGTGCAATGTAGCAGAGGGAGGGGGTCCAGTGTTAGTGAATTACAGTAGAGGGAGGGGGTCCAGTGTTAATACACTATAGCTGAGGGGGGGGGGGGGGGTCCAGTGTTAGTGCACTGTAGCAGAGGGAGGGGGTCCAGTATTATTGCACTATAGCAGAGGGAGGGGGTCCAGTGTTAGTGCACTGTAGCAGAGGGAGGGGGTCCAGTATTAGTGCACTATAGCAGAGGGAGGGGGTCCAGTGTTAGTGCACTGTAGCAGAGGGAGGGGGTCCAGTATTAGTGCACTATAGCAGAGGGAGGGGGTCCAGTGTTAGAGCACTATAGCAGAGGGAGGGGTCCAGTGTTAGTGCACTGTAGCAGAGGGAGGGGGTCCAGTATTAGTGCACTATAGCAGAGGGAGGGGGTCCAGTGTTAGAGCACTATAGCAGAGGGAGGGGGTCCAGTGTTAGTGCACTATAGCAGAGGGAGGGGTCCAGTATTAGTGCACTGTAGCAGAGGGAGGGGGTCCAATGTTAGTGAACTACAGTAGAGGGAGGGGGTCCAGTGTTAATACACTATAGCTGAGGGGGGGGTCCAGTGTTAGTGCAATGTAGCAGAGGGAGGGGGTCCAGTGTTAGTGCACTATAGCAGAGGGAGGGAGTCCAGTATTAGTGAACTACAGCAGAGGGAGGGGGTCCAGTATTAGTGCACTATAGTAGAGGGAGGGGTCCAGTATTAGTGCACTGTAGCAGAGGGAGGGAGTCCAGTATTAGTGCACTAGAGCAGAGGGAGGTGGTCCAGTATTAGTGCACTATAGCAGAGGGAGTGGTCCAGTGTTAGTGCACTGCAGCAGAGGGAGGGGGTCCAGTGTTAGTGCACTATAGCTGAGGGGGTGGTCCAGTGTTAGTGCACTGTAGCAGAGGGAGGGGGTCCAGTGATAGTGAACTACAGTAGAGGGAGGGGGTCCAGTATTAGTGCACTAGAGCAGAGGGAGGGGTCCAGTATTAGTGCACTGTAGCAGAGGGAAGGGGTCCAGTGTTAGTGCACTGTAGCAGAGGGAGGGGGTTCAGTATTAGTGCACTGTAGCAGAGGGAGGGGTCCAGTATTAGTGCACTGTAACAGAGGGAGGGGTCCAGTGTTAGTGCACTGTAGCAGAGGGAGGGGGTCCAGTGTTAGTGCACTGTAGCAGAGGGAGGGGTCCAGTATTAATGCACTGTAGCAGAGGGAGGGAGTCCAGTATTAGTGCACTGTAGCAGAGGGAGGGGGTCCAGTGTTAGTGCACTGTAGCAGAGGGAGGGGGTCCAGTGTTAGTGCACTATAGCAGAGGGAGGGGGTCCAGTGTTAGTGCACTGTAGCAGAGGGAGGGGGTCCAGTATTAGTGCACTGTAGCAGAGGGAGGGGGTCCAGTATTAGTGCAATGTAGCAGAGGGAGGGGGTCCAGTGTTAGTGAATTACAGTAGAGGGAGGGGGTCCAGTGTTAATACACTATAGCTGAGGGGGGGGGGGGGGGGTCCAGTGTTAGTGCACTGTAGCAGAGGGAGGGGGTCCAGTATTAGTGCACTATAGCAGAGGGAGGGGGTCCAGTATTAGTGCACTATAGCAGAGGGAGGGGGTCCAGTGTTAGAGCACTATAGCAGAGGGAGGGGGTCCAGTGTTAGAGCACTATAGCAGAGGGAGGGGGTCCAGTGTTAGTGCACTGTAGCAGAGGGAGGGGGTCCAGTGTTAGTGAACTACAGTAGAGGGAGGGGGTCCAGTATTAGTGCACTGTAGCAGAGGGAGGGGGTCCAGTGTTAGTGCACTGTAGCAGAGGGAGGGGTACAGTGTTAGTGCACTGTAGCAGAGGGAGGGGGTCCAGTATTAGTGCATTGTAGCAGAGGGAGGGGTCCAGTATTAGTGCACTATAGCAGAGGGATGATGCCCAGTATTAGTGCACTGTAGCAGAGGGAGGGGGTCCAGTGATAGTGCACTATAGCAGATGGAGGGGGTCCAGTGTTAGTGCACTATAGCAGAGGGAGGGGGTCCAGTGTTAGTGCACTGTAGCAGAGGGAGGGGGTCCAGTATTAGTGCAATGTAGCAGAGGGAGGGGGTCCAGTGTTAGAGAATTACAGTAGAGGGAGGGGGTCCAGTGTTAATACACTATAGCAGAGGGAGGGGTCCAGTGTTAGTGCACTGTAGCAGAGGGAGGGGGTCCAGTATTAGTGCACTATAGCAGAGGGAGGGGGTCCAGTGTTAGAGCACTATAGCAGAGGGAGGGGGTCCAGTGTTAGTGCACTATAGCAGAGGGAGGGGTCCAGTATTAGTGCACTGTAGCAGAGGGAGGGGGTCCAATGTTAGTGAACTACAGTAGAGGGAGGGGGTCCAGTGTTAATACACTATAGCTGAGCGGGGGGTCCAGTGTTAGTGCAATGTAGCAGAGGGAGGGGGTCCAGTGTTAGTGCACTATAGCAGAGGGAGGGAGTCCAGTATTAGTGAACTACAGCAGAGGGAGGGGGTCCAGTATTAGTGCACTATAGTAGAGGGAGGGGTCCAGTATTAGTGCACTGTAGCAGAGGGAGGGAGTCCAGTATTAGTGCACTAGAGCAGAGGGAGGTGGTCCAGTATTAGTGCACTATAGCAGAGGGAGGGGTCCAGTGTTAGTGCACTATAGCTGAGGGGGGGGGGTCCAGTGTTAGTGCACTGTAGCAGAGGGAGGGGGTCCAGTATTATTGCACTATAGCAGAGGGAGGGGGTCCAGTGTTAGTGCACTGTAGCAGAGGGAGGGGGTCCAGTATTAGTGCACTATAGCAGAGGGAGGGGGTCCAGTGTTAGTGCACTGTAGCAGAGGGAGGGGGTCCAGTATTAGTGCACTATAGCAGAGGGAGGGGGTCCAGTGTTAGAGCACTATAGCAGAGGGAGGGGTCCAGTGTTAGTGCACTGTAGCAGAGGGAGGGGGTCCAGTATTAGTGCACTATAGCAGAGGGAGGGGGTCCAGTGTTAGAGCACTATAGCAGAGGGAGGGGGTCCAGTGTTAGTGCACTATAGCAGAGGGAGGGGTCCAGTATTAGTGCACTGTAGCAGAGGGAGGGGGTCCAGTATTAGTGCACTATAGCAGAGGGAGGGGGTCCAGTGTTAGAGCACTATAGCAGAGGGAGGGGGTCCAGTGTTAGTGCACTATAGCAGAGGGAGGGGTCCAGTATTAGTGCACTGTAGCAGAGGGAGGGGGTCCAATGTTAGTGAACTACAGTAGAGGGAGGGGGTCCAGTGTTAATACACTATAGCTGAGGGGGGGGTCCAGTGTTAGTGCAATGTAGCAGAGGGAGGGGGTCCAGTGTTAGTGCACTATAGCAGAGGGAGGGAGTCCAGTATTAGTGAACTACAGCAGAGGGAGGGGGTCCAGTATTAGTGCACTATAGTAGAGGGAGGGGTCCAGTATTAGTGCACTGTAGCAGAGGGAGGGAGTCCAGTATTAGTGCACTAGAGCAGAGGGAGGTGGTCCAGTATTAGTGCACTATAGCAGAGGGAGGGGTCCAGTGTTAGTGCACTGCAGCAGAGGGAGGGGGTCCAGTGTTAGTGCACTATAGCTGAGGGGGTGGTCCAGTGTTAGTGCACTGTAG
The DNA here is from genome assembly GCF_045679555.1 of Salvelinus alpinus. Lineage (NCBI taxonomy): Eukaryota > Metazoa > Chordata > Actinopteri > Salmoniformes > Salmonidae > Salvelinus > Salvelinus alpinus. The sequence goes on from NC_092086.1 coordinate 86,364,701, forward strand.
CAGAGGGAGGGGGTCCAGTGATAGTGAACTACAGTAGAGGGAGGGGGTCCAGTATTAGTGCACTAGAGCAGAGGGAGGGGTCCAGTATTAGTGCACTGTAGCAGAGGGAAGGGGTCCAGTGTTAGTGCACTGTAGCAGAGGGAGGGGGTTCAGTATTAGTGCACTGTAGCAGAGGGAGGGGTCCAGTATTAGTGCACTGTAACAGAGGGAGGGGTCCAGTGTTAGTGCACTGTAGCAGAGGGAGGGGGTCCAGTGTTAGTGCACTGTAGCAGAGGGAGGGGTCCAGTATTAATGCACTGTAGCAGAGGGAGGGAGTCCAGTATTAGTGCACTGTAGCAGAGGGAGGGGGTCCAGTGTTAGTGCACTGTAGCAGAGGGAGGGGGTCCAGTGTTAGTGCACTATAGCAGAGGGAGGGGTCCAGTATTAGTGCACTGTAGCAGAGGGAGGGGGTCCAGTGTTAGTGAACTACAGTAGAGGGAGGGGGTCCAGTGTTAATACACTATAGCTGAGGGAGGGAGTCCAGTATTAGTGCACTGTAGCAGAGGGAGGGGTCCAGTGTTAGTGCACTGTAGCAGAGGGAGGGGGTCCAGTATTAGTGCACTGTAGCAGAGGGAGGGGGTCCAGTATTAGTGCACTATAGCAGAGGGAGGGGGTACAGTATTGGTGCACTGTAGCAGAGGGAGGGGGTCCAATAGTAATGGTTTGAGGGTGATGTTTATAGAAATACAACACATTTGCTCACAAGAGTGGTTGTTTAGTCTTCTGTTTATTTGTTGACCTCACACAGAAGAGGACTATACAAAGATGCCTTGTAGCCATACTGCAGAGGAACTGATTATTTTGTGGGTACAGTAGGTCAGAAAGATACAGAGAGAAAATAGAGGTTGTGGGAGAAACTTGCTGACCTGTAACAGTTGACATCCACACTGCAGAAGAAACTTTGAACTTTGAAACAAATGCCTAAATTCAAACCTCCTATATGCCATGTTTGATTTTCTGTAGTCCTATATGCCTTGTTTGATCTGCTATAGTCCTATATGTCATGTTTGATCTGCTATAGTCCTATATGTCATGTTTGATCTGCTATAGTCCTATATGTCATGTTTGATCTGCTATAGTCCTATATGTCATGTTTGATCTGCTATAGTCCTATATGTCATGTTTGATCTGCTATAGTCCTATATGTCATGTTTGATCTGCTATAGTCCTATATGTCATGTTTGATCTGCTACAGTCCTATATGTCATGTTTGATCTGCTATAGTCCTATATGTCATGTTTGATCTGCTATAGTCCTATATGTCATGTTTGATCTGCTATAGTCCTATATGTGTCACAGTCGTGTGTATTGGTATCAGAGAATTCAGGCGCAGGAGAATCAAAACTTGGTGAAATGGAGTAGTTTAATAACTTAAATCACATAACTCCAAAACGATGTAATACAATGAAACAAAATGGGTACGAGGACCCGTCGCGCACCAAATACAAAAACACGTATACTGAACATAAAACAATCTCTGACAAAGACATGAGGGGAAACAGAGTGTTAAATACACAACAGGTAATGAATGGGATTGAAACCAGGTGTGTAGGAAGACAAGACAAAACCAATGGAAAATGACGTCGACCGCCGAGCACCGCCCGAACAAGGAGAGGCGTCGACTTCGGCAGAAGTCGTGACAATATGCCTTGTTTGATCTGCTATAGTCCTATATGTCATGTTTGATCTGCTATAGTCCTGTATACCTTGTTTGATCTGCTATAGTCCTATATGTCATGTTTGATCTGCTATAGTCCTGTATACCTTGTTTGATTTGCTATAGTTCTGTATGTCATGTTTGATCTGCTATAGTCCTGTATGCCTTGTTTGACTCAAGTCCTGTATGCCTTGTTTGATCTGCTATAGTACTATATGTCATGTTTGATCTGCTATAGTCCTGTATACCTTGTTTGATTTCCTATAGTTCTGTATGTCATGTTTGATCTGCTATAGTCCTGTATGCCTTGTTTGACTCAAGTCCTGTATGCCTTGTTTGATCTGCTATAGTCCTATATGTCATGTTTGATCTGCTATAGTCCTATATGTCATGTTTGATCTGCTATAGTCCTATATGTCATGCTTGATCTGCTATAGTCTTGTATGCCATGCTTGATCTGATATAGTCCTGTTGCTTCAGGTTCTAAGCAATACAACTGTGTGGATGCATATTTACCTTCATGGGCTGACCTGACAACATGCCCCGGTTCCCACACACAGTCCCTTCCCCCTAAAGGGAGACAAGGGGAAAGAGGTTTCTGCTGTGAAAATAACTGACCCATACACTCAGCCAGCCAGACTTGAGTTGAAATAGGCCTACTATTTTGTTTTTCTTTCTAATCATTTGAGTGTTAGTCTGATTTTGTCTGCCTGGAGTGCCAGATGCATGTGGTTCACACTTTTCGGACAATTTAATTGGTTCTATATTGTGCCAGGCAAGTGCAGTTGACAGAAAACAAATACTATTTGTCCCAGTCTACATCTCTCAGGCACACCCTCTCTGGCCTCTACTGGCTTATCTAGGAAATAGCTATGAAACTTGACTATGTGAACTGCTTGGAAAAACACTGAAAGCAAAAAGAGTTGAAATACAAGACTGCAAGAGTGGAAAAAGACAAAGAGACATACAGCAGACAAGAGATATATACGAGACACAGACAGATTCCCCAAAGGAAGATTATACCCATTTACTTATCCTTGGCATGCAGAATGAGAGGGGAAATGATAGCCCAGAGAGGTTGTTTTAACATTAAACACCACATCGTCACAGAGAGCGAAATATGCGGCATGCCTAATTAGATTACATTGTTGTTGTTTTTTGCTGTGGGTTATGAAATCCATCCTGTCTTTCTAGGAGAGATTATGGAGTGCCTCTGTCACAGCTCCTGAAAGGAGAGATAAGGCTATAGAAGACAGATTGCTCCCTCTGCAGAGAGAGAGAGAGTCCTGTGTGTGTGGTGTATGTGGTGTGTGTGTGTGTGTGTGTGTGTGTGTGTGTGTGTGTGTGTGTGTGTGTGTGTGTGTGTGTGTGTGTGTGTGTGTGTGTGTGTGTGTGTGTGTGTGTGTGTGTGTGTGTGTGTGTGTGTGTGTGTGTGTGTGTGTGTGTGTGTGTGTGAGCGTTCACGCATGCCACAGTGTCTCCATTGCCCCACGCCACGTTTCATATTTCATGTAATGAGACACAGCAGAACCCAAAGAAAGAAAACTCCCGTTAGAGTGGATCTGGGTCGGATCAGGCCGGGGTTTTAGACAGGACAAAGACTAGGTTCCCTTCCCACTGTGAGGGGGGGGGGGGTTGATGCATATTTACATTCAAACGGGCTGACCTGACAACAAGCCCCGGTTCCCACACACAGCCCCTTCCCCCCACAGGGAGACAAGGGGAAAGACTTTAATTATATACTGAGGGTAAGTTCAACAGCAATTAGTCTGCTGTGAGACCAGACAGAACCAATGCAGCTGAACCAAATCCCTTTTATTGTCAAATGTCCAGACACTAGGATGTTATTAACTAAGTCTATAGGTTCTTTCTGGGGGTTAAAATATGTGATTTTGTATTGGGAAAGAGATTCTGAAAAGTTTTTTTAATAGACCCAAATTGCCAGTGCTTAGCTTGTATGCCCCATGTACTCCAACCCATTCTCATATACAGACAAATGTGCTCCCTCCCACCCTGCTCAGAGTGTGTGTCTGCATGTGCATCCTTCTATGTGCATCTGTGTGTGTGTCCAAGTGGGCACGGTTGCGTGGGAATCCAGCTGATTGAGTCTGTGTGTGAGTCCAAGTGGGCACGGTTGCGTGGGAATCCAGCTGATTGAGTGTGTGTGTTTGGTCAGTGGCGTTAGCTGTTTGAGTCAGCCCACGGAGAGGCCTGGTTTCATTTATAGTCCCTGGAGTGTTTGAATAGGAGAGGTGAGGTGTAGAAGTGTCCAAAGTTGTCTCTCCTCAGCAGGCTGCCTATGCAATGTGTGTGTTTGTGCATGTGTGTGTGCACTTATCAAGTGAACATCCCTGGTCATCCCTACGGCCTCTGATCTGGTGGACTCACTAAACACACATGCTTTGTTTCTAAATTATGTCTGAGTGTTGGAGGTTGCACCTGGCTATCCATAAAAAGGCAACACAACACTAAACAATACATTAATTGCACTATAACGGTGACAAACAGTGCCACAAACTGTTAGGGCCTACATAAAGCTGACCCAACAGCAGTCCCAACATTTTACCACTGCTACACCTGGTTATCAGCGGAGCCTTGTCTGGCAGCAAAACAGTTCACTCAGTCTCATTTACTGCCTTTAAAAAAAAACATAGCTGATATGGTTGACTTGCTTAAACAAATGTGGTTTCTAATGACAGTTGAGATGTACAGACTATGGCATAAGGGGGCGAGAAGTGGATAAGAGGCAATCTGTAATTTTGGGGCGGCAGATAGCCTAGTGGTTAGAGCGTTCGGCCAGTAACCGAAAGGTTGCTGGATCGAATCCCTGAGCTGACAAGGTGAAAATTGGTTGTTCTGAACCTGAACAAGGCAGTTAACCCACTGTTCCTGGTAGGCCGTCATTGAAAATAAGAATTTGTTCTTAACTGACTTGCCTAGTTAAAAAATTAAGACAATGAGCAAGCTAGGATGGATGTAAGGTATGTCAATAGAACTATTTGAAATGTACAGTATTCAGAACATGGGCTGTTCTTACAGTGCTCTCCCTGTACACCAAGTTAGAACTGTAGGATAAAAAAAGGGGGCATATAAGCAGACAATGAAAGTGTCACACCCTGATCTGTTTCACCTGTCCAGGTGTTGCTTATTTTCCCCAGTGTATTTATCCCTGTGTTTCCTGTCTCTCTATGCCAGTTCGTCTTGTATGTTTGTAAGTCAACCAGCGTGTTTATTTCCAGTACTACTTTTTCTCTTCTATTTGCTAGTCCTCCCGGTTTTGACCCTTGTCTGTTTTCTGGACTCCATTCTGCCTGCCCTGACCTTGAATATGCCTGCCCTTCGGTACCTACTGGACTCTGAACTGGTTTTGACCTTTTGGCTGTACACAACCATTCTCTTGCCTACCCCTTTTTGGATTAATTCTGGGAATCCATTCCAGGAATCTCTTCTCTTTGCTGGTCCTCCCGGTTTTGACCCTTGCCTGTTTTCTGGACTCCATTCTCGCCTGCCTGACCATTCTGGCTGCCCTGACCTCGAGCCTGCCTGCACTTCCGTACCTACTGGCCTCTGAACTGGTTTTGACCTTTTGCCTGTATACAACCATTCTCTTGCCTACCCCTTTTTGGATTAATAAACATCTAAGACTCCAACCATCTGCATCTGGGTCTCGCCTTGTGCACTTATAGAAAGCTCTATATTCGATGATTACATTTCTCTTAAACAGGTTATAGGCTACAGTAGAACAGTCAGAACAGTAGGCTAAATTAAACATGGGCTACTAACATCTTACTACACAACATACACATAGTATTACTTTCTTAGCTACAGTTTACATAACTCCCTGGCATATTACATCATTTATGAATCAGCATACAATACAATTTTGGACTCACAATGTTGTGCTCGGCTCACTTGAACAGGAAGGTGGCGTGGCGGTCCAAATCGATGCTTCATTGACAGCATGGCCAATGTTGAATGTTTATCATTTTAAACTTGGAAAATAGCCCCTTAATCCCAGATTTGGGACCACACAACCACTGTCACTGATTCCTTCCAAACCACTCGTTGAATTTGGGATTTCCAACTTGTTGTGTAATGTTTATGTCCAATGGCTGATGAGCATCGATATGTTTTATCTATAATTTCTCTTCATTATTTCTCTTCATATGACAAGGATTAAAAAGGATTTGGCAGTAGATTGTCGACTTGATACATGATGATGACTGCAGCTTGCTAGCTAAGGTTCTGAACGTATGCTGTTGACATGATCAGTCCAATCAAAGCTACTGTACATATAACGTGACTTGACGTCATTTTATCTGTGGCCAATGACCTTGAGCCTTCTTGGATGGGCACTTCTATGGCAGCAGCCAAAGGGCTAGAATCTTCAACGTCTGCTCTTACACTTGGCAGTGAGAAAGTCCCCATGAGTGACAGAACACTGAGCCAATCTCAGCGCAATGCTCCGTATTTTCTGCTGGCTTGCCCCACCACCACAGAGGAGCTAGGCTGAAACACCTGTATTTTGGACCTGCCTTACTCAATAAAACAAAAACGAGACCATGTTTGTATGCGGCTTTATTAACTCAATGATATATATTATTTTTTACATTGTTTGCAAACTGATATGTGACACGTATTAATGCCAAAATAACATGAAAAACAGGCAAGCCCCAGCCCTCAAATAAAAAACAGGTGGGGCTCACCTGCCCTGAATGACTGGTCGCCACTGATTTCCCTCGACAGAGTGATGCTGAATGTAGAAAAAGGCTCAATTTACCTCACTCTCCACTATGAAATCTTAACTAGCTTAGTTTTTCCACTACACTATTGCAAATGCATCATTAATATTCCGTATTCAAATTATTTTATGATTCATCTTATGGCTCACTCTGTATTTTGAGCCAAATTATCATCAGAAATGTGTTTGCTTGCCTTCTCCAAGGCTGCACAGGTGCACCATGGCTTCTGGATATCATAAAGTGTCTCATTAACATAGGGTAAACAGCTCTAAAATCAATAGCCACATTCCCCTACACTGAGACACTAACTCAGGAGAGGAGGGGGAAATAAGATGGAGAAAATCAATGCACCCCTTTTTTTATGGAGCCAACATTCTCAGTGACGAGGAGAGATAGAAATATGGCCAGGGATTGGCTGGAAATCGCTCAATATTTGCACAAGAGTCATGTCTAATTATATGTGGTCTATTAAATCAAGACTTAATTTACTCAATCAAAACATTTTAATAAAGGCGGCCGGAGCGCATCAGATATGGAACAATTCAACTTTGACATTAGGAGCTCCTTAATCATTACTCATTGCTGGTGTAGCGACCTCTGATGAGATGGGAGGGAGGGAGGGAGGGAGGGAGGGAGGGAGGGAGGGAGGGAGGGAGGGAGGGAGGGAGGGAGGGAGGGAGGGAGGGAGGGAGGGAGGGAGGGAGGGAGGGAGGGAGGGAGAGAGAGGGAGGGAGAGAGGGAGAGAGGGAGAGAGGGAGGGAGAGAGGGAGGGAGAGAGGGAGGGAGGGAGGGAGGGAGGGAGGGAGGGAGGGAGGGAGGGAGGGAGGGAGGGAGGGAGGGAGGGAGGGAGGGAGGGAGGGAGGGAGGGAGGGAGGGAGGGAGGGAGGGAGGGAGGGAGGGAGGGAGGGAGGGAGGTCGATTGCCTGTATATTAGCTCAACTTCAGCAGAGGTATTTCAAATGGTATTACTTTGGCTTGCCCCAAAAAGAAAAACAGCAATAGAGAAAAGGGCTGTATTGATTTAATCTCCACACAATGTGTACAGCGTGGTTTTGAGATCTATAATAATTAGATATTAAAATGACCATTGACCTATTATTACTATTTTGATAGCCCTCTCTCTGTATGTGTGTGTGTGTGTGTGCACGTACATGTGTTTCTGTGCCTGATATGTGAGTGTGTCCATCAGTGTAGCCACTTGCCTAGTTAAATAAAGGTTAAATAAATAAAATAAAGTGTGTGCTGTGCAGTGTGATCTAATATCATTCTATTATGATGCGTCCCAGGCAGCTGCCTGGCTGTCTCCGTCTCCATGGCTGACAGGGGTGTTTTCTAATCTGACAGTTAATCTGTCACCAAGACAGTGTGACAAACGACAGCTAGTGACACTGTGACACCCCTTCCACCACCTCCCAGCCTTTGCTTTAATCACTCACATCTCCCCCATCACCCTCCGGTGCCTACACCATATAATACACAATGTAATAAAGCCTGTGTGTTATTGAACAGAGGTACAGTTTAAGCATGATGTGTTTTTCATTCTGATAATTACAGTACTCAGCACTTTGTTTTGTTAGTTGAAATCAAATTAATTTACTATTAAATGTGATTACCAGGATCTCAGGTCATATAGCAATAGAGTATTATCCAAGGAGAGGAGGAGGGAGGGAAAGAGGGAGTGAAAGAGAGAGAGAGCGAGGGGGGATGGGGGTGGGGATGTGGAGAAAGGAGGGGAAGAGAGAGGGTGAGAGAGAGAGAGAGAGATGGAGGGAGAGGCAGGAGGAGAGAGTGTAATGTTTACTGTACATTTTTATTGTTTATTTCACTTGTGTTTATTATCTACTTCACTTGCTTTAACAATGTTAACATATGTTTCCCATGCCAATAAAGCGCTTGCATTGAATTGAGAGAGAGGGGGGAGGGGGAGAGAGGAGGGGAGAGAGAGAGCTCTCAACATGCCCTTAATTGTGTTAATAACTGAGGTGCTTTACAAAAGAACTCAACAATTGTAGCCATTTTCCACTTGGCAGTTGAACCTGAGGCATTATTAAACCAGACATATTAAGGTCTATTTTCATGTCACCCCTCAACCTGTACATGCTTAGCTTATAGAGTATGTGGAAAACCAAGTATCTCTCCATTGCCTTACAAGTGATGACTCAGACTCCACAGATCAAACAGTCGTAATGACACGGCACTCAAGTGGCCACTTGTAAACAGGCCGTATAGACGTCCTCTGGGAGAGGAGGGCAATACAATATCAGACACCATACGTTTAAAGTCTCCATAGTGTTGTTTCCACCTTCCCGCTCTACTTTAGGTTTTATTGCCAGTCAGCCGAGCCGCAGAGAAAAAGAGGCAAGTTAAATCCATCAGTTCATTTATCAAGAGGCCACAACGTGGGCTTGGTGCACTGGGGTCTCTCTCTCTCTTTTCTCTTCCTCTCTTCTGCTCCCTCTCTCCATTTCTCTGTTGTAAGTGCTCCTCATATCTGCTTGTAAGGGTATGTTATTCTCCACCAAAACACCTATGTTATTGTATGGAGACAAAGCATGAATAAAGGCTATCAGAGGGAGAATAGTTACAGCAATGCTGTCGGACCAGTTTACATTCCTCTACATGGTGCATTAGAAGAAAGGTTACATGCAGTTTATACTGTTTCACAATGTTTGTACTGTTTCACAGTGTTTTTATACTGTTTCACAGTGTTTATACTGTTTTGCAGTGTTTATACTGTTTCACAGTGTGTTTATACTGTTTCACAGTGTTTTTATACTGCTTCACAGTGTTTATACTGTTTCGCAGTGTTTATACTGTTTCACAGTGTGTTTATACTATTTCACAGTGTTTTTATACGGTTTCACAGTGTTATTATACTGTTTCACAGTATTTAGAACGTTTCACAGTGTTTTTATACTGTTTCACAGTGTTTTTATACTGTTTCACAGTGTTTATACTGTTTCACAGTGTTTTTATACGGTTTCACAGTATTTATAATGTTTGACAGTGTTTATACTATTTCAGTATTTATACTGTTTGACAGTGTTTATACTGTTTCACAGTGTTTATATTGTTTCACAGTGTTTATTCACAGTGTTTATACTGTTTCACAGAATTTATAATGTTTGACAGTGTTTATACTGTTTCAGTGTTTATACTGTTTCACAGTGTTTAAACAGTGTTTATACTGTTTCACAGTGTTTTTATACTGTTTCACAGTATTTATACTGTTTCACAGTGTTATACTGTTTCACGGTGTTTTTATACTGTTTCACAGTATTTTTATACTGTTTCACAGTATTTATAATGTTTCACAGTGTTTTTATACTGTTTCACAGTGTTTTTATACTGTTTCACAGTGTTTATACTGTTTCACAGTGTTTTTATACTGTTTCACAGTGTTTATATTGTTTCACAGTGTTTTTATACTGTTTCACAGTATTTATACTGTTTGACAGTGTTTATACTGTTTCACAGTGTTTATACTCTTTCACAGTGTTTATATTGTTTCACAGTGTTTATTCACAGTGTTTATACTGTTTCACAGTGTTTTTATAATGTTTCACAGTGTTTATACTGTTTCACAGTGTTTTTATGCTGTTTCACAGTGTTTTTATGCTGTTTCACAGTGTTTTTATACTGTTTCACAGTGTTTATACTGTTTCACAGTGTTTTTATACTGTTTCACAGTATTTATAATGTTTGACAGTGTTTATACTGTTTCAGTATTTATACTGTTTGACAGTGTTTATACTGTTTCACAGTGTTTATACTGTTTCACAGTGTTTTTATACGGTTTCACAGTGTTTTTATACTGTTTCACAGTATTTAGAATGTTTCACAGTGTTTTTAAACTGTTTCACAGTGTTTTTATACTGTTTCACAGTGTTTATACTGTTTCACATTGTTTTTATACTGTTTCACAGTATTTATAATGTTTGACAGTATAATGTTTGACAGTATATAAACACTGTGAAACAGTATAAAAACACTGTTTCACAGTGTTTCACAGTGTGTTTAAACTGTTTCACAGTGTTTATATACTGTTTCACAGTGTTTATATACTGTTTCACAGTGTTTATACTGTTTCACAGTGTTTTTATACTGTTTCACAGTGTGTATACTGTTTCACCGTGTTTATTCACAGTGTTTATACTGTTTCACAGTGTTTTTATACTGTTTCACAGTGTTTTTATACTGTTTCACAGTGTTTATACTTTTTCACAGTGTTTTTATACTGTTTCACAATGTGTTTATACTGTTTCACAGTGTTTATACTGTTTCACAGTGTTAACTGGACAGGTTCTGTCTTTCATGTCTTTGTTAGAAGCGGGTTTATGTTGGAGATTCATTCCAGCATTGAATGCATATCTTATTTACATGGCTTGCATTATGTTCAGAAAAGAAGCCAAGAGTGTTTCCCGGGTGTGCTGTGAGTTTTACAGACTAGCAGCATAATCAGATGTCTTATAAAACCACAAAAGATACATGGCTAGTTCTACCGAAAATGGGATGATGAGAGTTTGCGCCTTTAGGATGATGTTAGGTTTTTACTGTACTACAGAGAGACACAATGGTATGTGTCTAGGTGACACAGAGTTGCATTTTAAGTGCAGGCGATAAGCCAATCAGAACAGATCATCAGTACCATTTTATAGAAATGATGCAACCTAAGTTTAATTAACAAGCAGTGAAAAGAGGTCACAGACAAGCACTTTTGAACTGTTTCAAGAGGTTAAATACGAATGCTTTTGTAGCATCAGATTTTTCTTTTATCAGAGTGTGTTCTCTATCTCTGTCTGGGTGCAGCTCTGGGGTCGTCCATATCGGGTATCTTCGTAATTCAGTTGTCAAACTCATTTAGGCAGATGGACGTGAGGCTCCAAGTTCCTGTCTGCACTGCAAGGGAGGCTATGGGAGGAGGGGAGGAGATGGGTTTAGTAGACATCCAGTCATCTTCACAGGGAAAGCAAGGGCATCGCTGTCCAATTGTCTGGAAAAGTAGTATAGAATAAAGCACAGTGTTATCCTGCACTGGCCTTGGCCACTTTAGAGAACAGAGAAAAAGGGACAAGCTAGCCATGAATAAGACCCATACATTTTATACACAGAGATAACGCAGAGATAAATACTTACCATTTATTCATATGAGTTGAATTTTTTGTTTGTTGCTAAGGGCCATTTTAATGCCTAGCTTGTCCTTTGTTGTTAACAGGCTATTTGAAAATTTTCCCCTTTCCTTCTACTGATCAGATACAGAAAAGTCCTCCCGTAGTGAATAGCTAGTAACTAAACCCCCCACTGACTGAACCCACCATTAAGATAAATTGACTATCTAGCGTCCATGACTTATGAACTATTTATGATGGCTAATTAACTGGTGTAGGTCTAATAGGCATGGCTCTGTGTTTATCATTCCACCACCAGCTGACTGATTAACATATTAATCAACTGCCTAATTAGCGTCTCAGTGTAGTGTCATCCCCCCAGCTTTTTGTCAAACAGTGGCTGTTTCTGTTATTGATTTGTGATCCTACCACACAAAGCTCTGAAAAGGAAAACGTTGGGAGAGATTGTAAAACATGATTTTCCTTTATCTGGAATCACAACAAATGTTGAATGACTATGCAGTAGACTATTTCAGATAAAAAGCCCTCAACAGATATTTTTACAAAGCACCAATAAAACTTGAAACCAGACACATTTCAGTAGATCTGAAATGACCAACAGATAATAAAAGGACCAGAAAATGACACTCCTTAAATTGTGAAACTTTTATGTTTCGGGTCTAGATGTATAGCCTTTGTCTTCTGAGGCCCAGAGTTAGACAGCTGCCTCCACGTCTCGTCTCGTCTCCTCTCAAACTGCAAATCAACACAGCTGGAGATTACCCCTCCACCTATCAGAGCTCTGAAAGCTGCTCTGAGAGCTGGGAGTGAGGACACTAACACTGGTCCTGAGCCAGCTGACCTACAGGAGGCTGAGAGGCTGGGGAGGGGAGGCTGCTCTCTGGATCAGAGACGCAGGACTGTGTACGTGACCCTAGGGTTAACTCAAGGTTAAGAGACAACACTCCACAATGTTGCCGGGACTTCCTGGTTTTGCCAATACGCTACTTTCCCCTTGACCATCTGCGATCCCCATCTCGAAGACGATTGACCCAGCTGACCTCAAGAACGTGACTAGGGTGCAGCAATAGATACTGGCGATACAGTAGAGTACAGAATGCTCCCAGTGCTGAGAGAGGTCTGGAGAATATTGTTAGAGAGGATTATTACAACCCTTTAGTGAGAGTACTGTAGATATTTTTACACGTTATTTGATTTCAGTGACATTATTCTCCAAAGAGGATTTGATCCATCAAACACTCGTTTGGTAATATAACATGTGAAGTGTTCTTCTTCTGCCCACTTTGTAGGAGTACATTCATCTAAATGGAGAGCTTGGAATGGCCATGACTCTGAAGGATGGCCTTATGTGATTCAAAAGGTTGGATAAAATGTGAAGTGTAAGGCGCATCAGTATGGATGACTAATCACTCATTTGTCATGTCTTGTTCATAACCAGTCTATGCAACTGTTGGATGCCCAGTCAGTCAATACTATGGTCACTAGTCTACATGGAAAACAGTACCATAAGCATTTAGCATATCAAAGGCATACAAAGCTATTGGTTACATACACAGAGATTGGCGTTTTATGGGTAATTTAAATATTTATACTAGATATGTCATCCTTCTATGTATCAAAGAAAGAGGTTAAATCCCCATACACACTGTCCCCCTGAATAATCCATTATGTCACTGTTGTATCCCACAGAGTATGAGGCAGTACTGAGAGTTCACATATTAGATCATAAACAGTATAATAAGTTATTACTCTGTAGAGAGTGATACAAGAATAACCTATGCCCTAGTTATACAGGATGATGTAACATTTTATAGTCTAATGGAACAAACAGTAATGTTGATGTGGGGGCGTGTGTTGATAATGTGTTGCATGAACAAATGCACAAGGCACTGGCAAACGGCTGTGGAGAGTTTACACAGCAATATATGCTGGAAGAAAAGAGTAAGAGTGAGCAAGTGGAATTGACAGGGTCATGATGGGCTGAAGGACAATCCAGCATTAATCCACTTTACAGCAATAACTAATCCAACTCATCCGTCAGTTTCAAAATGATGTACAGTCTTGATCTGAAATCCATGGTTGGTAATCCTAAACCCGCTGCCGATTCCAAAACATAATAGATTCATGAGAATAAGAGAAGGTATCAATTTAGGGAGGGAGAGCAGATAAAATGAGATAGGGTGGAGCTGACCAACCCACCTCTGCCAATGCATCATAGGCTGCAGACTCAGCCTGAAAGGGCACCATATTCCCTATATCATATTTTTAGTTAATTTGTGGGGATTTCTGGAAACATGATTCTACTTCCATTTTGGATTCGGGCTGTAGCACAGCGGAATGTGGAGGGGTCAAGGGGTGTGAATGCTTTCTGAAGGCACTGTAGCTTTGTTTGTTGTATGTGTTTTATTTTTTTTGCATTGTTATGAGAAAAGCGCTTCACAAGTTAAATGTATTTTTATTATTATTATTAATTCAATTCAAATTGTATTTGTCACATGCACCGAATACAACAAATGAAATTCTACTTACAAGCTCTATCCCAACGATGCAGAGTTAAAATAAGAAAGTAAAAACACAAGAGAAATAAAACACACAAGATTGAAGGTTTATACAGGGAGTACCAATACCATATCAATATGCAGGGGTACGGAGTAGTCGAGGAACCGATAGGTATGTACATGTAGGCGGGGGTAAAGTGACAAGGCATCAGGATATATAATAATAGGAGTGAAAAACTAAGTAGCAGCAGTGTATAAGATGAGTGTATGTGTACATGTCTGAAAGTGTGTGTGTGTGGCGTCAGTTTGTGTGTGTGGCTTCAGTATGTCTTTGTATGTGTATTTGTGTGAGAGTGTCTGTAAGTGTGTGGATAGAGTCTTCTGAGTGTGCATAGAGTCTGTGCAAAATAGAGTCAGTGCAGATAGTCCATTTGATAACTACTCAGCAGTCTTATGGCTTGGTGATAGAAACTGTCTGTGTACGAATACCCATACTTGCGTCCTAAATAGTAGGCTGTTTGAGTATGCAGAAAAAATTAAGATAGAATAGTATGTAACATTTAGAAAATCGAGTATACTTTAAATTCCCAGATGTCACACTCATTTCGACTTTGACAACAGCTCATCACTCAGCTATGGGAATGCGCTATCAAAATCAACGAATAGCGGGAAACAACGTAACCGGACATAACTCATTTTCAGTATGCGAAAAGAAATGTTTTATAGTATGTGAATTTTCGAAAATCTAGTATGGTTTAAGTGCCAGGATGTTATACTCATTTTGACTCTTCTTCTAGTAGAATTCAATGCACACTTTTCCACAATGCATTGGAAGAGGTGGGTTGCGAGTGATAGGCCCTAGTTCTGTTCAAGTAGCCAAACAACAAAACTAGTCTACTTAATTGGGAAGATGCCGAATAGCTTCTGCGGTGGTGTTCAAATGTAGGCTAAGTATTTTTTTCTCTTAAAATGGTCACGAGTAGACTACATCTTTGAATTTTATTTTTTTGACCCAAACTGGCTTTCTGTATTCTCACTGAAAAGAAAAGTGTTTCTTGTTCTCTTGGTCTTTGTCAGAGCTTTCAAAATAAATACTAACAGTAGCGGTGCGTGGGTAAAGTCACTGAGGAAGCCAAGCCAAGCCAGTAAAAAATCCATATTACAACCTATGTTCAAGTCAAATCAAATTGTATTTGTCACATGCGCCGAATACAACAGGTGTAGACCTTACCGTGAAATGCTTACTTACAAGCCCTTAAAGAACAGTGCAGAGTGAGAAAATCATTGCTAAATAAACTAAAGTAAAAATAGTCACAAAATAAAAGAACTATAACGAGGTTATATACAGGGGGTACAAGCACAGAGTCAATGTGCAGGGGTAGTGGTTAGTCGAGGTAATTTAGGTCATATGTACATATAGGTAGGAGTAAAGTGACTATGCATAGATAATAAACAGCGAGTAGCAGCAGCATAAAAAAGGGGGTCAATGCAAATAGTCTGGGTAGTAGTTTGATTAGCTGTTCAGCAGTCTTATGGCTTGGGGGTAAAAGCTGTTAAGGAGCCTTTTGGACCTAGAGTTGGCGCTCTGGTGTCATTTGCCGTGCAGTATCAGAGAAAACAGTCTATGACTAAGGTAACTAGGGCCTCCTCTGACACCACCTGATATAAAGGTCCTGTCACGCCCTGATCTGTTTCACCTGTTCCTGTTATTGTCTCCACCCCCTCCAGGTGTTGCTTATTTTCCCCAGTGTATTTATCCCTGTGTTTCCTGTCTCTCTGTGCCAGTTCGTCTTGTATGTTTCCAAGTCAACCAGCGTTTTTCCCGTTCTCCTGCTTTTTGCATTCTCCTTTTTCCAGTCCTCCCGGTTTTGACCCTTGCCTGTTTCTGGACTTTGTACCCGCCTGCCTGACCATTCTGCCATGCCTTGACCACGAATCTGTCTGCCACTTTGTACCTCCTGGAATCTGATCTGGTTTTGACATTTTGCCTGTCCACAACCATTCTCTTACCTACCACTTTGGATTAATAAACATTGTAAGACTCCAATCATCTGCCTCCTGTGTCTGCATTTGGGTCTCGCCTTGTGCCTTGATAGGTCCTGGATGGCAGGAAGCTTGACCCCAGTGATGTACTGAACCGTAGCTCCTTGCGATTGGATGCCAAGCAATTGCCATAGCAGGCGGTGATGGTACCAGTCCAGATGCTCTTGATGGTGCAGCTGTAGAGCGTTTTTAGGATCTGAGGATCCATGACAAATCTTTTCAGTCTCCTGAGGGGGAATAGGTGTTGTCTGGCCCTCTTCACGACTGTCTTGGTGTGTTGGACCATGATAGTTTGTTGGTGATGTGGACACCAAGGAACTTGAAACTCTTGACCCCCTCCACTACAGCCCCATCGATGTGAATATGGGCGTGCTTGGCCCTCCTTTGTCTTGATCACGTTGAGGGAGAGGTTGTTGTCCTGGCACCACACTGCACCATGTTGTCGGTCATCAGGCCTACCACCGTTGTGTCATTTGAAAACTTAATGATGGTCTTGGATTTGTGCTTGGTCACACAGTCGTGGGTGAACAGGGAGTACAGGAGGGGACTGAGCACGCACCCCTGAGGGGCCCCCGTGTTGAGGAAAATGTGGCAGACGTGTTGTTGCCTACCCTTACCACCTGGGGGCGGCCCGTCAGGAAGTCCAGGATCAAGTTGCCGTGGGAGGTGTTTAGACCCAGGGTCCTTAGCTTAGTGATGAGCTTTGAGGGCACTATGGTGTTGAACACTGACCTGAAGTCAATGAATAGCATTCTCACTTAGGTGTTCCTTTTGTCCAGGTGGGAAAGGGCAGTGTGGAGTGCAATAGAGATTGCATCATCTGTGGATCTGTTTCGGCAGTATGCAAATTGGAGTGGGTCTAGGGTTTCTTGGATAATGGTGTTGCATTCTCCGAGTCAGGTTTGTAGGCATCCTTGCTCGCACACGCTTTTTCAGTTCTGCCCACAAATGTTCTATAGGATTGAGGTCAGGGCTTTGTGATGGCCACTCCAATACCTTGACTTTGTTGTCCATAGGCCATTTTGCCACAACTTTGGAAGTATGCTTGGGGTCATTGTCCATTTGGAAGACCCATTTGCGACCAAGCTTTAACTTCCTGACTGATGTCTTGAGATATTGCTTCAATATTTCCACATAATTTTCCTGCATCAAGATGCCATCTATTTTGTGAAGTGCACCAGTCCCTCCTGCAGCAAAGCACCCCCCCAACATGATGCTGCGACCCCCGTGCTTCACGGTTGGGATGGTGTTCTTCGGCTTGCAAGCCTCCTCCTTTTACCTCAAAACATAACAATGGTCTTTATGGCCAAACAGTTCTATTTTTGTTTCATCAGACCAGAGGACATTTCTCCAAAATGTACGATCTTTGTCCCTATGATTGATTTGCACTTTTCGCACCAAAGTACGTTCATCTCTAGGAGACAGTCTCTTTCCTGAGCGGTATGAAGGCTGCGTGGTCCCATGGTGTTTATACTTGCGTACTATTGTTTGTACAGATGAACGTGGTACCTTCAGGCGTTTGGAAATTGCTCATGATGTCAAGCAAAGAGGCACTGAGTTTGAAGGTAGGCCTTGAAATACATCCACAGGTGTACCTCCAATTGACTCAAATGAGTCAGAAGCTTCTAAAGCCGTGACATCATTTTCTGGAATTTTCCGAGCTGTTTAAAGGCACAGTCAACTTAGTGTATGTAAACTTCTGACCCACTGGAATTGTGATACAGTGAATTATAAGTGAAATAATCTGTCTGTAAACAATTGTTGGAAAAATTACTTGTGTCATGCACAAAGTAGATGTCCTAACCAACTTGCCAAAACTATAGTTTGTTAACAAGAAATTTGTGGAGGGATTGAAAAACGAGTATTAATGACTCCAACCTAAGTGTATGTAAACTTCCGACTTCAACTGTAAGTCAAAACCACAAGTCCAAATCCCCATCTTCATCCATGGCTTAGGAAAGGGCCGGTTTAGCAAGCTTGCTACTGCAGGACATCAACACAAGCAGACCAGAAATTAAAATTACGTTTTGCTTAGGATGTGATTGGTGTGAAGCCAAAATCCAAACTGGCCTCCCTTGGGGGGCGTGTTGCTGCACCAGAACAACCCAGAGTTAAGCTCAGCTCAACGCTGATTGGCAAAAAAAATTACAAAATTGTCAAGGGAGGCCAAATGCTTGCTGGCATCAATCAATCAAATTCTACAGCCCCAACATGTCGTACTCTTTTGGTCCAGACAGCATCAGATACATGGGCTACACATATTGAGACAGAGGGGTGCTGTTACCCTCGCTCGGATGACTTCTCCATGAGATTCAGCCACTTGCGAATTGACTGAAAGTTATGAAAACGCAGCGAGACGAAAGATACATTATTTTATATATTTATTTATTTTATTGGTCAAATATTTGGCATCCATGAATACACGCCACTGAATACTAAACCATCTTTTGATTTCTGAATGTATCGGCACAGGGACTTGGGATGTGGCTGAGTTATTGATGTCATGTTAATTAGGCCTTTTGATTTAAACATATGGAATGTCTTACTTTTGTAGGCTAGGCTATCTATTTAATTATTTCATTTATGGATCAAGCCTTAGCAGTCATTCTGATCTTGATCCCAATGATCAGTGCTTTCGTGTATTATGTTGCTGTCCAACGGTTCTGAATTTGCGATGCACCCAACTGTCCACGTTTTTCTGTGCAATAGCCTTTTGATTTGAACATTTTAAGTTTTGGTGTGTCTATTAGACTATTTGATTGAATTGATGTGCAGTACCAGTCAAAAGTTTAAACACACCTACTCATTCAAGAGTCTTTCTTTATTTTTACTATTTTCTACATTGTAGAATAATAGTGAAGACATCGAAACTATGAAATAACACATATGGAATCATATAGTAACCAAAGAAGTGTTTGCACACTCTTGGCATTCTCTCAACCAGCTCCACCTGGAATGCTTTTTCAACAGTTTTGAAGGAGTTCCCACATATACTGAGCACTTGTTGGCTGCTTTTCCTTCACTCTGGGGCCCAACTCATCCGTAACCATCTCAATTGGGTTGAGATCGGGTGATTGTGGAGGCCAGGTCATCTGATGCAGCACTCCATCACTCTCCTTCTTGGTCAAATAGCCAATACACAGCCCGGAGATATGTTAGGTCATTGTCCTGTTGAAAAACAAATGATAGTCCCACTAAGCGCAAACCAGATGGGATGGCGTATCGCTGCAGAATTTTTTTATTTTTTATTTTTATTTCACCTTTATTTAACCAGGTAGGCTAGTTGAGAACAAGTTCTCATTTGCAACTGCGACCTGGCCAAGATAAAGCATAGCAGTGTGAACAGACAACACAGAGTTACACATGGAGTAAACAATAAACAAGTCAATAACATGGTAGAAAAAAAGAGAATCTATATACAATGTGTGCAAAAGGCATGAGGTAGGCAATAAATCGAATAATTACAATTTAGCAGATTAACACTGGAGTGATAAATCATCAGATGAACATGTGCAAGAAGAGATACTGGTGTGCAAAAGAGCAGAAAAGTAAATAAATAAAAGCAGTATGGGGGGTGAGGTAGGTAAATTGGGTGGGTAGTTTACAGATGGACTATGTACAGCTGCAGCGATCGGTTAGCTGCTCGGATAGCAGATTTTTAAAGTTGTTGAGGGAGATAAAAGTCTCCAACTTCAGAGATTTTTGCAATTCGTTCCAGTCGCAGGCAGCAGAGAACTGGAAGGAAAGGCGTCCAAATGAGGTTTTAGCTTTAGGGATGATCAGTGAGATACACCTGCTGGAGCGCGTGCTGCGGGTGGGTGTAGCCATCGTGACCAGTGAACTGAGATAAGGCGGCACTTTACCTAGCATAGCCTTGTAGATGACCTGGAGCCAGTGGGTCTGACGACGAACATGTAGCGAGGGCCAGCCGACTAGGGAATACAGGTCGCAGTGGTGGGTCGTATAAGATGCTTTAGTAACAAAACGAATGGCACTGTGATAAACTGCATCCAGTTTGCTGAGTAGAGTGTTGGAAGCTATTTTGTAGATGACATCGCCGAAGTCGAGGATCGGTAGGATAGTCAGTTTTACTAGGGTAAGTTTGGCGGCGTGAGTGAAGGAGGCTTTGTTGCGGAATAGAAAGCCGATTCTTGATTTGATTTTGGATTGGAGATGTTTGATATGAGTCTGGAAGGAGAGTTTGCAGTCTAGCCAGACACCTAGGTACTTATAGATGTCCACATATTCTAGGTCGGAACCGTCCAGGGTGGTGATGCTAGTCGGGCGTGCGGGTGCAGGCAGCGAACGGTTGAAAAGCATGCATTTGGTTTTACTAGCGTTTAAGAGCAGTTGGAGGCCACGGAAGGAGTGTTGTATGGCATTGAAGCTCGTTTGGAGGTTAGATAGCACAGTGTCCAAGGAAGGGCCGGAAGTATATAGAATGGTGTCGTCTGCGTAGAGGTGGATCAGGGAATCGCCCGCAGCAAGAGCAACATCATTGATGTATACAGAGAAAAGAGTCGGCCCGAGAATTGAACCCTGTGGTACCCCCATAGAGACTGCCAGAGGACCGGACAACATGCCCTCCGATTTGACACACTGAACTCTGTCTGCAAAGTAGTTGGTGAACCAGGCAAGGCAGTCATTAGAAAAACCGAGGCTACTGAGTCTGCCGATAAGAATATGGTGATTGACAGAGTCGAAAGCCTTGGCCAGGTCGATGAAGACGGCTGCACAGTAATGTTTTTTATCGATGGCGGTTATGATGTCGTTTAGTACCTTGAGCGTGGCTGAGGTGCACCCGTGACCGGCTCGGAAACCGGATTGCACAGCGGAGAAGGTACGGTGGGATTCGAGATGGTCAGTGATCTGTTTGTTGACTTGGCTTTCGAAGACCTTAGATAGGCAGGGCAGGATGGATATAGGTCTGTAACAGTTTGGGTCCAGGGTGTCTCCCCCTTTGAAGAGGGGGATGACCGCGGCAGTTTTCCAATCCTTGGGGATCTCAGATGATACGAAGGAGAGGTTGAACAGGCTGGTAATAGGGGGTGCGACAATGGCGGCGGACAGTTTCAGAAATAGGGGGTCCAGATTGTCAAGCCCAGCTGATTTGTATGGGTCCAGGTTTTCCAGCTCTTTCAGAACATCTGCTATCTGGATTTGGGTAAAGGAGAAGCTGGGGAGGCTTGGGCGAGTAGCAGCGGGGGGGCGGGGCTGTTGGCCAAGGTTGGAGTCGCCAGGAGGAAGGCATGGCCAGCCATTGAGAAATGCTTGTTGAAGTCTTCGATTATCACGGATTTATCGGTGGTGACCGTGTTACCTAGCCTCAGTGCAGTGGGCAGCTGGGAGGAGGTGCTCTTGTTCTCCATGGACTTTACAGTATCCCAGAACTTTTTGGAGTTAGAGCTACAGGATGCGAATTTCTGCTTGAAAAAGCTGGCCTTTGCTTTCCTGACTGACTGCGTGTATTGGTTCCTGACTTCCCTGAACAGTTGCATATCGCGGGGGCTCTTCGATGCTATTGCAGTTCGCCACAGGATGTTTTTGTGCTGGTCGAGGGCAGTCAGGTCTGGAGTGAACCAAGGGCTATATCTGTTCTTGGTTCTGCATTTTTTGAACGGAGCATGCTTGTCTAATATGGTGAGGAAGTAACATTTAAAGAATGACCAGGCATCCTCAACTGACGGGATGAGGTCAATATCCTTCCAGGGTACCCGGGCCAGGTCGATTAGAAAGGCCTGCTCGCAGAAGTGTTTTAGGGAGCGTTTGACAGTGATGAGGGGTGGTCGTTTGACCGCGGACCCGTGGCGGATACAGGCAATGAGGCAGTGATCGCTGAGATCTTGATTGAAGACAGCAGAGGTGTATTTGGAGGGCAGGTTGGTCAGGATAATGTCTATTAGGGTGCCCATGTTTACGGATTTAGGGTTGTACCTGGTGGGTTCCTTGATGATTTGTGTGAGATTGAGGGCATCAAGCTTGGATTGTAGGACTGCCGGGGTGTTAAGCATATCCCAGTTTAGGTCACCTAACAGAACAAACTCTGAAGCTAGATGGGGAGCGATCAATTCACAGATGGTGTCCAGGGCACAGCTGGGAGCTGAGGGGGGTCGGTAGCAGGCGGCAACAGTGAGAGACTTATTTCTGGAGAGATTAATTTTTAAAATTAGAAGTTCGAACTGTTTGGGCATAGACCTGGAAAGTATGACAGAACTTTGCAGGCTATCTCTGCAGTAGATTGCAACTCCTCCCCCTTTGGCAGTTCTATCTTGACGGAAAGTGTTATAGTTGGGTATGGAAATCTCAGAATTTTTGGTGGCCTTCCTAAGCCAGGATTCGGACACGGCAAGGACATCAGGATTGGCAGAGTGTGCTAAAGCGGTGAGTAAGGCAAACTTAGGGAGGAGGCTTCTGATGTTGACATGCATGAGGCCAAGGCTTTTTCGATCGCAGAAGTCAACAAATGAGGGTGACTGGGGACATGCAGGGCCTGGGTTTACCTCCACATCACCCGAGGAACAGAGGAGTAGTAGGATGAGGGTGCGGCTAAAGGCTATCAAAACTGGTCGCCTAGAGCGTTGGGGACAAAGAATAAAAGGAGCAGATTTATGGGCGTGGTAGAATAGATTCTGGGCATAATGTGCAGACAGGGGTATGGAGGGGCGCGGGTACAGCGGAGGCAAGCCCAGGCACTGGGTGATGATAAGAGAGGTTGTATCTCTGGACATGCTGGTCTCAATGGGTGAGGTCACCGCATGTGTGGGGGGTGGGACAAAGGGGGTATCAGAGGTACGGAGAGTGGAACTACAGGGTCCATTGCAAACCAAAACAATGATAATGAAAACTAGTCTGAACAACAGTATGCAAGGCATATTGATATTTGAGAGAGACATACAATAAGGCATAAAGTGATTGCAGGTCTTGATTGGGAGAGCTAGCTAAAACAACAGGTAAGATAACAGCAGCAATAACAGGGTGTTAGTCTAACACAGCAACAACAGGTAAAGATGGCGACGACTAGGCAGAGAGGGTCGGATTAACTACACACAGATCCTGAGTTAAAGCACAGAGCCGACAGGTAAAACACAAATAAACAGAATGGAGTACCGTGAATTAATGGACAGTCAAGCATGCATCAGCTATGTAGCCAAGTGATCATAGTGTCCAGGGGGCAGCCGTAGATGGAGCAGAGGAGGCCTCCACTAAGCTAGCACGCGGCGTATAAAGTTAGTAGCCCGGGGGGTGGTCTGCTCAGACGGAGGGGGTCTGCTCAGACGTGGTTGTGTCGACAGAGAATCCAAGCCAGATGGCGATGGCGAAAGAGAGGTTGTGAATTGTAGAATTGTGTTTGCTAACTGGTGCTAGCTTCGTGGCAGTGGCAGTGGCGCTAGCTCTTCAGCTAGCCGGCAGATGGGCCTAGCTCGAGGCTAGCTCAAGGCTAACTGGTGCTTGCTTCGGGACAGAGGTGTTAGCCAGTAGTAGCCACTCGGTTGCAGCTAGCTAGCTGTGATGATACGGTGTAATCGTCCAGAGCTTGCGTCAGGAATCCGGTGATGTGGTAGAGAAAAAGCAGTCCTATATGCTCTGGGTTGATATCGCGCTTGCAGCTAGCCGGCAGATGGGCCTAGCTTGAGGCTAGCTCAAGGCTAACTGGTGCTTGCTTCGGGACAGTGGTGTTAGCCAGTAGTAGCCACTCGGTTGCAGCTAGCTAGCTGTGATGATACGGTGTAATTGTCCAGAGCTTGCGTCAGGAATCCGGTGATGTGGTAGAGAGAAAGCAGTCCTATATGCTCTGGGTTGATATCGCGCTTGCAGCTAGCCGGCAGATGGGCCTAGCTCGAGGCTAGCTCAAGGCTAACTGGTGCTTGCTTCGGGACAGTGGTGTTAGCCAGTAGTAGCCACTCGGTTGCAGCTAGCTAGCTGTGATGATACGGTGTAATTGTCCAGAGCTTGCGTCAGGAATCCGGTGATGTGGTAGAGAAAAAGCAGTCCTATATGCTCTGGGTTGATATCGCGCTTGCAGACTGGCAGGTATTGGCCCGGTATTGAAGCTGGCTGTGTCCGAGTTGAGGGTGAAGACCGCAGCAGTGGCTAACTGACTACTAGCTAGTAGCTAGTTATCTGGCTAGCTTCTGCTTGGGGTTACGGTTCTAAAGTATAAAAAAATAGCAGGTCCGTACCACATTGGGTGAGGCGGAATGTAGGAATGTATATTCAGTTCCTAGATGGAAAGTGAAATTAAAATATATACGAAATGTATACGAAAAATACGAAGACTATTTACTATTTACTATTTACACGCTACAGGACAATACAAACACACGTCCGACTGCTACGCCATCTTGGATTCAAGTTGTGAATCCAGTTGTGAATGTTGTGGTAGCCATGCTGGTTAAGTGTGCCTTGAATAAATCACTGACAGTGTCACCAGCAAAGCACCCCCACACCATCACACCTCCTCCTCCATGCTCCATGGTGGGAACCACACATGCAGAGATCATCTGTTCACCTATTCTGCATCTCACAAAAATCTCAAATTTGGACTCATCAGACCAAAGGACAGATTTCCACTGGTGTAATGTCCATTGTTCGTGTTTCTTGGCCCAAGCAAGTCTCTTCTTCTTATTGGTGTCCTTTAGTAGTGGTCTCTTTTCAGCAATTTGACCATGAAGGGCTGATTCACGCAGTCTCCTCTGAACAGTTGTGTCTGATTTGATGATGAGATGTGTCTGTTACTTGAACTCTGTGAAGCATTTATTTGGGCTGCAATCTGAAGTGCAGTTAACTGTAATTAACTTATCCTCTGCAGCAGAGGTAACTCTGGGTCTTCCTTTCCTGGAATGAGTAGGTGTGTCCAAACTTTTGACTGGTACTGTATGTTAAATTACCAACAACGACGAGACGGCCTACAGGGAGGAGGTGAGGGCCCTCGGAGTGTGGTGTCAGGAAAATAACCTCACACTCAACGTCAACAAAACAAAGGAGATGATTGTGGACTTCAGGAAACAGCAGAGGGAGCACCCCCCTATCCACATCGACGGGTCAGTAGTGGAGAAGGTGGAAAGTTTTAAGTTCCTCGGTGTACACATCACGGACAAACTGAATTGGTCCACCCACACAGACAGCGTCGTGAAGAAGGCGCAGCAGCGCCTCTTCAACCTCAGGAGGCTGAAGAAATTCGGCTTGTCACCAAAAGCACTCACAAACTTCTACAGATGCACAATCGAGAGCATCCTGTCGGGCTGTATCACCGCCTGGTACGGCAACTGCTCCGCCCACAACCGTAAGGCTCTCCAGAGGGTAGTGAGGTCTGCAGAACGCATCACCGGGGGCAAACTACCTGCCCTCCAGGACACCTACACCACCCGATGTCACAGGAAGGCCATAAAGATCATCAAGGACAACAACCACCCAAGCCACTGCCTGTTCACCCCGCTATCATCCAGAAGGCGAGGTCAGTACCGGTGCATCAAAGCAGGGACCGAGAGACTGAAAAACAGCTTCTATCTCAAGGCCATCAGACTGTTAAACAGCCACCACTAACATTTAGCGGCCGCTGCCAACATACTGACTCAACTCCAGCCACTTTAAAAATGGGAATTGATGGAAACTATGTAAAAATGTACCACTAGCCACTTTAAACAATGCCACTTAATATAATGTTTACATACCCTACATTACCCATCTCATATGTATATACTGTACTCTATATCATCTACTGCATCTTGCCATCTTTATGTAATACATGTACCACTAGCCACTTTAAACTATGCCACTTTATGTTTACATACCCTACAGTACTCATCTCATATGTATATACCGTACTCTATACCATCTACTGCATCTTGCCTATGCCGTTCTGTACCACCACTCATTCATATATCTTTATGTACATATTCTTTATCCCTTTACACTTGTGTGTGTATAAGGTAGTAGTTTTGGAATTGTTAGGTTAGATTACTTGTTGGTTATTACTGCATTGTCGGAACTAGAAGCACAAGCATTTCGCTACACTCGCATTAACATCTGCTAACCATGTGTATGTGACAAATAAAATTTGATTTGATTTGATTTGATTTGAAAGCACTTTGGTTTCAATAATAAATATGTTGAAATGGAACCAAATGATCTGTTTCTGTCTTCAGTCCTTTTTAAATAGTATAGATGGGCTTTATGGGCTGCAGTATAGGTTGAATGTGATAGTCTGCCTATCACCAGCCTAAGTAGGCCCATAACTCCATTAATATTCTATTCAGAAAGTAATCAAATTGGAAATTAGCTATTATTAGGCTGGTTAATGTGATGCATGTCTGTTGAATTTGGAAAAATCCACCCACACTCGGCATCGCCCCACCTGCTCAGCCAGTCAGGAGCCGCTACTGTGTTGCGCCAGTGGCATACTGCATACTGTACTTGCTAAATAGTGTGCAACGAGGACTACATAGTATGCAGTTTAAGTATGTTGTACGCTAGTGTGGGTATTTGGACACGGCCGCTGTCTCAGAGCCTGTTGGTCTGAGATTCGATGCTCTGGTATCCGCTTGCCGGACAGTTCAGAGAGAACAGTCCATAGCTTGGGTGGCTGAAGTCCATACACACACCTGCACACCCTATTTAAAAGAAGTGCACCATAGTTCCTTTTTACTATACAGTGCACTCCTCTACTTCTCTTGTCAAAAGTAGTGCACTAAAGGAACTAGGGTGCTATTTCGGATACAGACAATGGAACTCCACTCAGAAACCCTGCCTTCAGCAAAAATCTCATCCACTGTTCTCACCATTCTGAGTACTTTTATCAAAAGGACTGTTGTACAGGAGATCCGTTGAAGTGAAAAAGAAAAAAACACGCTATGAAGATAATCAATTAGGAAAGATGGCTCCAGCAGTATTGTACAGTGACAATACAGTGAATACATTATCCACCATCAATTACCTATCACCACGACAGCATGACATATTGAATTGTGACGGGAAATTCGACTCAATTGATTCCACCTTTAGACACAACATAACAGTGAGGAAAAACAAAGCCGCCTGTCACCTAATAAGAGATCAGTATGAACATATTGATCCTGACTCGTAGAGGAGAAACTGAAATGCTTGAAAATGCTGACTGGGTCATTTTCCCTTCAGTCATATAACACAGCGATACATTAACTGTATGGATCTCCTCTCCCTATAACGTCATGTATCCAGTTCCATAAGGCATGTACATTGAAACTCTCTTAGAACTGATCTCAAGAGCAGTCGTCAAAGTGTCTCAGATCTAGGATCAGTTTTGTCTTTAAAATCACAATGAATAAAAGGGGGGACCATATCCTAAATCAGCACACCTAATCTGTGATACTTTATGAATATGGGCTCAGATCTTATTTCCTGCAGTTGTTTGTATAGCTTTAATTCTGATGGAGGATTCTGGGATTCTAGACACACTTTTTTCATGTTTTAGGAGGGCTTGTTTCACAGTGTGGGCTAAATGCACAACAAAGGCAGCTGTCACTCGATAGCACACCTATTGTGCCATCCCTGCTCTCTCTTTTCAGACATGTTGGAAACCGAGAGAGGGGAAGAGATAGATATGGGTTTAGAGAAAGTGAGAAAGATTGGCTTTTATCTTTGCTCTCTGCAGTGCTGCCCTCAGTTTGTACATAATTAATAATCAGTAACGTATACTGTAACCCAACAGCACATAATTGTAGTTTGTAACGTACATTGTAACCCAACTGTACATAATGCTCAAGTCTGTAACGTACACAATGTTAACTTATGTTACAGAAGTTAATGGAAACATTAATGAGTGATGTGTTGAGATTGGTGACATGAATAAATGTATCATTTTCATCTTGTTTCTAACTTCACCCCAGATTGGTTTTACTAAATCATCTGTTAGAGCTGTTAAGTTGGGTTTTGACAGCACCATTGGTTCAATAGTTTGTCTCTCTGCTCTGTGAGCACTAATAATCATTGTATGATACGATATGTGAAGTACGCCCTTGCTTAGTGGAGGCATAAAGCATTATTTCACTCCCCTACAATGTTAACAAGTACAGAAGCAGTGTCTGGGAACGTTAGGGGATTATGACACGTGTGGTTTGATATGGGGTTTTAACTTTGGTATACGTGTGTGTATATAATGTCAATTTTTATGTATGAGTCAGCTAACGGGTTGGCATCTCCTTTCCCCACAGTGTAGGATGTGTTCACTGTAAGCAGGCAGAATGAGTGCTACACACATGGCTCCCATCTCATCTCCCTCTCTGTGCTCTGACACACCTATTGATGTGGGCGCTGTTCTCCCTCTACTCTGTCAGGCTGCTGGTTCACTGGGCAAGGAAGCCTGGCGCCTGGCGGGGTCCTCTCTGTGATGCTCCCAGCCTGTTCCGATGCTCTGCATGCATCAACAGGGAGCACTCAGTGATCTCCTGGAAGAGGAGTTAAACTTTGAGCTCTTTAATGTGTTTCCTGGGAGGCAGGGAGGCAGACGGGGAGGCAGGGAGGCACAGGGGAGGCAGAGAGGCAGACGGGGAGGCAGGGAGGCAGACGGGGAGGCAGGGAGGCACAAGGGCTTCTCTCCTCTCCCCCAAGATTTGGGAGTAAGTATGATGCCTGAGATATGAATAAATTAAGGAACTGCTGGTTCTGTTTTTCTGAGCTGTTGGTGCTCGGGGAGATAACCTGTGAAAGCGCCGCAGATTCCTCTGGAAATAGTTCCCCAAGGGGTGAGCAATTTGAGTAATAGCAAACTATTCATCTTGGTGTGTTTAAGCAGGGCTGCATGGTTACAGTCAGTCAGGGCCTGCAGCCGTTCAGTAGTATTTCCCTTTCCTGCTCTAGGTAACGTATATGTCTGTAATGGAATCCAAAATTCAGCAGCATCTGCACAGTAATGTAGCTACAGCAGGTGAGGTCTGAATGAAATGTTGGCTAAACTTAGGCTAATAAAGCAGCTATCTAATATAGGTTTGTACCCACACCATTTTAAAGGATCAAACAAGAGGACATTTGGAAAGCTATTCACCTTAGCATACAAGATAGTTCAGTGAACTCACCGAATTTGGTTTTAGATCTGCACCTCATGTGGATATAGTGGCTATTGACAATTAGTCTTATTACAGTCATGACGATCCAGGAGCGACAGAACACTGAGCCTGTTGGAACCATATGCTCCAGATTGTCTTGCTAGCATCAGTGACATCGATGTGTTTTATGCTGATGTGAAGCTCTACAGGGCCAGGTATTGCATCAGGAGACTGATAACTTACCGTCTATCTGTCTCATATCTTTGGCTTTTACTGCACCTCTCTCCATGTGTCATGCCATA
Source organism: Salvelinus alpinus (assembly GCF_045679555.1). Lineage (NCBI taxonomy): Eukaryota > Metazoa > Chordata > Actinopteri > Salmoniformes > Salmonidae > Salvelinus > Salvelinus alpinus. The sequence continues at coordinate 86,394,130 of NC_092086.1, forward strand.
ATCTTTAACGACTCGGGATCTTACATCTAAATAAAAGAGAGAGAGGTTGAATATGTTATTAAACAAGCAGGAGTGATTTTTATCCACGGTCACTGAAAAGCATTACCAAAATTGGATACATTTTTAGGTTAATTACCTCAATTTGAATTGTGTAGCCTAAAGAGCCATACAGTTTCAGCGATGCAACATGGTCATGGCTAGAAGGAATAGTTTTGTCAAATTAACCCTAACTCTTTTCCTAAACTTAACCTAATTCTCCTAGCCTACTACATGAATTATCCTAATCTGCTGCAGAAATTCTCCTAACCTACTGTCACGCCCTGACCATAGTTTGCTTTGTATGTTTCTATGTTTTGTTTGGTCAGGGTGTGATCTGAGTGGGCATTCTATGTTGTATTTCTAGTTTGTCTGTTTCTGTGTTTGGCCTGATATGGTTCTCAATCAGAGGCAGGTGTTAGTCGTTGTCTCTGATTGGGAACCACATTTAGGTAGCCTGTTTTGTCATTGTGGGTTGTGGGTGATTGTCTATGTTAGTTGCTTGTGTCAGCACATTTCTTATATAGCTTCACGTTCATTGTTCGTTTATTGTTTTGTATAGTTTGTTCAGTGTTCTCTGTTTATTAAATTCATGATGAACACATACTACGCTGCATTTTGGTCCTCCGATCCTTCCAACTACTCCTCCTCAGACGAGGAGGAAGACGAACGTGACAGAATCACCGACCACAACCGGACCAAGCAGCGTGGTATCGGGCAGCAGCGAGTTCTGGACTCCTGGACATGGGAGGAGATTTTGGATGGTAAAGGACCCTGGGCACAGGCTGGGGAATATCGCTGCCCCAAGGCAGAGCTGGAGGCAGCAAAAAAATTAGGGGGGAACACGGGGAGTGTGGCAGAGTCAGGTTGGAGCGTTACTGGTCAGGCACCGTGTTATGCGGTTAAGCGCACGGTGTCGCCAGTATGTGCCCATAGCCCAGTGCGCTATAGGGCAGCCCCCCGAAAGTGTCATGCGAGTGTGGGCATCCAGCCAGGGCGTATTGTGCCTGCTCAGCGTGTCTGGTCTCCGGTACACCATTTCGGTCCAGGGTATCCTGTGCCGGCTCTGCGTGCTGTGTCTCCGGGGCGCTGGGAGGGTGCAGTGCGTCCTATGCCTGCGCTCCGCTCGTGCCGGGCGAATGTGGGAGTGGAGCCCAAGGGAGAGGTGCGCGTAGTAGGCACTAGATCTCCAGTGCTCACCCACAGCCCGGTTCAACCTGTGCCTGCACTCTGGAGGGTCCGGGCTAGAGTAGTTATCCAGCCTGGGGGAGTGGTGCCAAGGCTGCGCAACAGAGCTCCAGTGCTCCCCCACAGCCCGGTCCTTCCGGTGCCTCCTCCAAACACCAGGCCTCCTGTAGGTCTCCCCAGCCTGGTGGGTCCTGTGGCAGCCCCACGCACCAGGCTGTCTCTCCGTCTCCTCCCTACAGGTGCGCCTGTCTGTCCAGCGCCGTCTGAGCCGCCCGTCTGTCCAGCGCCGTCTGAGCCGCCCGTCTGTCCAGCGCCGTCTGAGCCGTTTGTCTGTCCAGCGCCGTCTGAGCCGCCCGTCTGTCCAGCGCATCTGAGCCGTCCGTCTGTCCAGCGCCGTCTGAGCCGCCCGTCTGTCCAGAGCCGCTAGATCCGCCCGTCTGTCCTGAGCCGCTAGAGCCGCCCGTCTGTCCTGAGCCGCCAGAGCCGCCCGTCTGTCCTGAGCCGCCAGAGCCGCCCGTCTGTCCTGAGCCGGCAGAGCCGCCCGTCTGTCCTGAGCCGGCAGAGCCGCCCGTCTGTCCTGAGCCGCCAGAGCCGCCCGTCTGTCCTGAGCCGCCAGAGCCGTCCGTCAGCCAGGAGCCGCCAGAGCCGTCCGTCAGCCAGGAGCCGCCAGAGCCGTCCGTCAGCCAGGAGCCGCCAGAGCCGTCCGTCAGCCAGGAGCCGCCAGAGCCGTCCGTCAGCCAGGATCTGCCCTTCAGTCCGGAGCTGCCCCTCAGTCCGGAGCTGCCCCTCAGTCCGGAGCTGCCCCTCCGTCCGGAGCTGCCCCTCAGTCCAGTGGGGCCCTTTAGTAGGGTTGCCTGTCCTAGGTCGGCGGCGAGGGTCGCCGCTCAAAGAACGCTACTAAAGTGGACTAAGACTATGGTGGGGTCCAGGTCCAGCGCCAGAGCCGCCACCGCGGACAGATGCCCACCCAGACCCTCCCCTATAGGTTCAGGTTTTGCGGCCGGAGTCCGCACCTTGGGGGGGGGGGGGTACTGTCACGCCCTGACCATAGTTTGCTTTGTATGTTTCTATGTTTTGTTTGGTCAGGGTGTGATCTGAGTGGGCATTCTATGTTGTATGTCTAGTTTGTCTGTTTCTGTGTTTGGCCTGATATGGTTCTCAATCAGAGGCAGGTGTTAGTCGTTGTCTCTGATTGGGAACCATATTTTGGTAGCCTGTTTTGTCGTTGTGGGTGATTGTCTATGTTAGTTGCTTGTGTCAGCACATTTCTTATATAGCTTCACGTTCGTTGTTCGTTTATTGTTTTGTATAGTTTGTTCAGTGTTCTCTGTTTATTAAATTCATGATGAACACATAGCACGCTGCATTTTGGTCCTCCGATCCCTCCAACTACTCCTCCTCAGACGAAGAGGAAGACGAACGTGACACCTACTATGAAAATTCTAATCTGACAAAAGCTGTATCCTATCTAGTCAAAACCACGCAACATAGGCATTTTACACTGCTCTGTAGATCATAGATTTCAGGCAAATTAATAGGATGGCCCTGGAACAGAGCCCCGATTTCAGATTTTTCACTTCCTGACAGGAAGTTTGCTGCAAAATGAGTTCTGTTTTACTCACAGATATAATTCAAACGGTTTTAGAAACTGGAGAGTGTTTTCTATCCAATAGTAATAATAATATGCATATTGTACGAGCAAGAATTGAGTACGAGGCAGTTTAATTTGGGAACGATTTTTTACAAAGTGAAAATAGCGCCCCCCTATTGACAAAAGGTTAAAGGAAGCAGGTTCTTTTTAGTAATTGCAAAGAGAAACTCGACAGTATAAAGCATTAACTTCTTCAGGCTAGGGTCCTTTTTTCTCAACTTCCGCCTGACTGACGTGCCCAAAGTAAACTGCCTGGCATTAACATCACGAAGAAGGAAGGGATCGCCTCCCATGGGAACAGGTGGAGGCAGCCAGGAGAGCGGAGGCAGCAGGAAAAGGGAACCGGCGTTATGAGGGAACACGGCTGGCAAGGAAACCCGAGAGGCAGCCCCCCCCCCAATTGGGGCAGGCACACGGGGAGTGTGGCTGAGTCAGGTTGGAGACCTGAGCCAACTCCCCGTGCTTACCATGGCGGGCGTCGTACTGGTCAGGCACCGTGTTATGCGGTGGAGCGCACGGTGTCTCCAGTACGCGTTCTTAGCCCGGTGCGCTACATCCCAGCTCCCCGCATCTGCCGGGCTAGGGTGAGCATCCAGCCAGGAAGGATTGTGCCAGCCCTGCTCTCCAGACCTCCAGTACGTCTCTACGGCCCAGGATATCCTGTGCCGGCTCTGCGCACTGTCTCCAGTGCGTCTGCACAGCCCAGTGCGTCCTGTGCCTGCGCCCCGCACGTGCAGGGCCAAAGTCACCATCCAGCCAGGACGGGTTGTGTAGGCTCTTAGCTCGAGACCTCCAGTGCGCCTCCACGGCCCAGTGTATCCGGTGCCTCGGCCAAGGACAAGGCCTCCTGCATGTCTCCCCAGCCTGGTGAGTCCTGTACCTGTGCTAAGAACTAACCCTCCTGCATGTCTCCCCAGCCTGGTGAGTCCTGTGCCTGCTCCCAGAGCCAGGCCTCCTGTGTGTCTCTCCACTCCAGTGATGATCCATGGCAAGAAGCCTCCAGTGATGATCCATGGCAAGAAGCCTCCAGTGGTGAGACATGGCACGAAGCCTCCAACGGGAGCCTCCAGCCCGGAGCCTCCAGAGCCGGCCTCCAGTTCGGAGCTTCCAACGAGGGTCCCTAGTCCGGCCCCCACAACGAGGGTCACCAGTCCGGGCCCCGCTAGGAGGGTCCGCGCTCTAGAGGCGCCACCTAAGTGGGCCAAGCCTGAGGTGGAGCGGGGCCTACGTCCTGCACCAGAGCCGCCACCGCGGTGAAATGCCCACCCAGACCCTCCCCTATAGGTTCAGGTTTTTTGGCCAGAGTCCGCACCTTTGGGGGGGGGGGGGGGGGGGATTGGTACTGTCACGCCCTGACCGTAGAGAGCTTTTTATGTCTCTATTTTGGTTTGGTCAGGGTGTGATTTGGGTGGGAATTCTATGTTCCTTTTTCTATGATTTGTATTTCTGTGTGTTTGGCCGGGTGTGGTTCTCAATCAGAGGCAGCTGTCTATCGTTGTCTCTAATTGAGAACCATACTTAGGTAGCTTTTTCCCACATGGTTTTTGTGGGTAGTTATTTTCTGTTTAGCTGTTTTTTTGATTAAATCATGAACACTTTAAACGCTGCACCTTGGTCCACTCTTCCTTCAGCCCACGAGAAGCGTGACATCGCTGATATGTATTTTTTCCCGCTGCCCCTGTTTCGATACAGGTGCATGATAATTGTCCACTCTAAATCAAAACAAATTTCAGAAATATATTATTTAGTACATGTAAAGACAGGATTAAATCAAGAATAGTCTGATGGGTGACAATATTAGCCTATCACTTGAATTATTTATTATCACTTGAGAATGATGCCCAGCTTTAGGCAAAATTGCTTTTTTTACTTCCTTTTTTTATCATAGTCACACATCACGTAACCTAGCCCATAGGCCTATATGTTTAGATAAGGTTTGAATCACAACAAAAGTGGCCAAATAACTTCTTAAAATTAAGCAGATTCATCCACTTTACAAGGAGTGTAGAGCCTAACTGGCATACATAATAATTTTCACCATAAAAATGCACCTTTAAAATAAAAGCATTACATGCATAATCGTATTTGCGGTCACTTTTGATAATGGTGTTTTCCGTGCTTACAAATGTGCACACTCCCTCAAATTGTTGGGAGCAAATATTATTTATATTTTATTCAGTAATGTTCAATTGTATTCTTCATATTATAAAATAATAGAAAATAATGCCGTGATAACTAGGCCTTTAGTATCCTTAGATAGCATGGCAAAAAGTTTATCCCTTCTTCCTTAGCTAATAAAAAATCTCTCTCCCTATCTTCTGAATCAAGCTTGTAAGTCAGTACTATGCTTCAGATGGGGGAGGGGCAGGTAGCCTAAACACGCACAGGCAGACACTGGAATACATTTCTGAGGGATAGAGTGAGGGCTTAGCATAGGCACTTTGTTGCATTTGGTTGTGGAAGCCTGGAACGTAAAATAACGTTAATAACCTGTTCCCATGCTTTTAAAATGACAGTTGGATCACTTTTGTTACATTTTTTTCCGGTTTCCGATTCTGTTCCTTGAACCTGTTCCAACCCCTGCTTCAAACTAAGTATTACAGGACACTACATAAAGTGTCAATAAATAAAGAAAAGGTTAAATGTTCTGCTGATTTCTGGTGCCAATATTTTGGTTCTGATCTTTCAGGGGGGGAGTGGGTGAATGTTATATTGGTATGGCTCGTTATATTGTTGTGTGCGTGTTTGTGTACTGAGGAACATGTAATTTGGTTCTAGAAGAAATTCACTTTCAATTTCCTTATATTGGGGGCTTTCATCATGGTAAGTGTTTCTTGGTTAAACGTCATCCACAGGCTATTGCGCACACAGCACATATGGTGCCTTCAGAATATCCCTTGACTTATTCCACATTTTGTTCTGTTACAGCCGGAATTCAAAATTCGATCTACACACAATACCCATAATGAAAACATGTTTTTAGAATTTTTTTCAAATGTATTTAAAATTAAATATTGAAATATATCATTTACATATGTATTCACACCCGAGTCATTTCATGTTAGAATCACTTTTGGCAGCGATTACAGCTGTGAGTCTTTCTGTGTAAGTCTCTAAGATCTTTGCACACCTGGATTGTGTAATATGTGCCCATTATTCTTTTCAAAATTCAAGCTCTGTCATATTGGTTGTTGATCATTGCTAGACAACCATTTTCAAGTCTTGTCATAGATTTTAATGCAGATTAGAGTCAAAACTGTAACTCGACCACTCAGGAACATTCACTGTCTTCTTGGTAAGCAACTCCAGTGTAGATTTGGCCTTGTGTTTCAGGTTATTGTCCTGCTGAAAGATTAATTCATCTCCCAGCATCTGTTGGAAAGCAGACTGAACCAGGTTTTCCTCAAGGATTTTTACTGTGCTGAGCTCCATTCTGTTTTTTATATATCCTGAAAAACTCCCCAGTCCTTAACGATTACAAGCATACCCATAACATGATTCAGCCACCGCTATGCTTGAAAATATAGAGAGTGGTACACGGTAATGTGTTGTATTGAACCCTTTGTATTCACAAGAAAAAGTTAATTGCTTTGCCACTTTTTTTCAGTGTTACTTTAGTGCATTGTTGCAAACAGGATGCATGTTTTGGAATATTTGTATTCGGCACAGGCCTCCTTCTTTTATCTCCGTCAGTTAGTATTGTGGAGTAACTACAATGTTGTTGATCCATCCTCAGTTTTCTCCTATCACAGCCATTATACTCTGTAACTGTTTAAAAGTCACCACTGGTCTCATGGGGAAATCCCTAAACTATGTAACTGTTTTAAAGTCACCACCGGCCTCATGGGGAAATCCCTGAACGGTTTTCTTCCTCCACGGCAACTGAGTTAGGAAGGCCGCCTGTATTTTTGAAGTGACTGGATGTATTGATAAATCATCCAAAGTGTAATTAATAGCTTCACCATGCTCAAACGGATATTCAATGTCTGCTTTATTTTGACCAATCTACCAATAGGTGGCCTTCTTTGCGTGTCATTGAAAAACCTCCCTGGTCTTCGTGGTTGAATTTGTGTTTGAAATTTCCTGCTCGAATGAAGGACCTTACAGATAATTGTATGTGTAGGGTACAGAGATGATGTAGTAATAAAAAATCATTTTAAACACTATTATTGCACACAGAGTAAGCCCATGCAACTTATTATATGACTTGTTAAGCACATTTCTACTACTGAACTTATTGAGGCTTGCCATAACAACAGGGTTGAATTCTTATTGACTGAAGATATTTCAGCCTTTTATTTTAATACATTTGTAAGAATAAAAAATGTATTCCACTTTGACATAATGGGGTATTGTGCGTAAAAACATCTACATTTAATTAATTTTATATTCAGGCTGTAACACAACAAAATGTGGAAAAAGTAAAGGGGTGTGAATACTTTCTGAAGGCACTGTATAAGCCTGGGTGTCATGTCTACTCCCGCTCCCCCTCTCCGGCGCTCGACGTCACCGGTTTACTAAACACTGGCTCTGGCAATCATTACTACGCACACCTGGCACCATCGTTACACGCACCTTTGCCTCATCATGAGACACACCTGGACTCCATCACTTCACTGATTACCTCCCCTATATCTGACACTCCCTTAGTTCCATTCCCCAGGCAGTATTGGTTATGTGTTTCATGTCCCGACGCTACTCTTGTTTTGTATCGTTCCATGTTTCTTATATTATTAAACTCACCCCATGCTTCTCCACTCCCAGGGTCTCCGTTACGGAATAATACCTTGACAAATGGAAGCAGCATGAAATCAGGACATCTCCCAGACGGTCGACAAACAGGGATACCTACTTCGTCAGCACCACGACCAGATGGCACAACTGGGGACGGCTACGGAGGAGGTCCTTCGCATTCTTCAATGTCTCGAACATACCCGAGAAGCATTGCCTTCAACTAGCGGAGGATACTCTACCACAGGTCGAGCCAGCACACCAGTCCATTCAGCAGTCCGCCCAGGTCAGCGATGCCCGTTTGTCTCTCCCGGACAAATATGATGGAACCCCATCTAAGTGCTGTGGCTTCCTACTCCAGTGCTCCCTCTATGTTGTGCATCAGATGGGAGCTCCCACCACCGAGAGGTCCAAGGTTGCCACGGTTATTTCTCTGCTAACTGGGTGGGTGTTGGAGTGGGCTACGGCTGTCTGGGAGAGAGGAGAGGAGGAGCTGGCTTCATAAGAGGGGTTCATGGCTCTGTTCAGAGGTGTCTTTGATCATCCACCGGAGGGCAGGGAGGGGGTGTGAGAGCCTACTCCAACTACGTCAGGATGATGTCGTGGAAAATCATTTCAAATACAACGCTTACCAGAACTTGTGAAATCAATTAGGCTTTTAATACAGAGCATTGCCAGCCGGAATGTCCCGCGGAACACCCAATTCCCAAAACCCTCGCTGTTATATTTATACACACATAGTATTATGTCCATCCCTTATGCAAATGCCCTTTCTTTTCTTAAGTCTTTCACCATCATTATCTTTTAGTTCAAGCTTCCTACTTGTTTACGCCCAATAACGCCCATATCTGCTTTCAGTTAGATTATAATGGTGGCCGGACCCTCTATCTTAGTGTGTCAGCAGATTCTGTGTCTCTTCCTTTCATTAATGTGTCAATGTACTCTTTGTTCTGCCTTTATTGGAATCAGCAGACTCTGCCCTATAGACCTTCTTTTTAGAAGCAGCTGACTATGGGTCCCTCTATCTTTAGTGTGTCAGCATAATGTGTCAATGTACTCTTTGTTTTGTTTGCCTTTATTGGAATCAGCAGATTCTATTCTATAAGCCTCTGTTTAGAAGCAGCTGACTATGAATCTCTTTATCATTAGTGTCAGGTCAGCAGACCATGTGTTTCTCCCTTTCATTACTGTGATCTATTTTTAATGTTCAGCCATTTTATACATCTATGTACTGTCCTATACATCTCATTTACTCCTACAAATCCCTCCTCTGGGGCTAATTAGCCACATAAATTATACAAATATGACTTTGGGATAGTAAATGAGAATACCTATGATGGACAAGAAAATACAAAAACAGAGTAAACCATATAAACCAACTGGACCAAACATCTCCAAATGATTAATACGAAAATAGGAGTAAAAGATCCAATTAGAAACATTACTGAAAACCCAACTAGACCAAACATCTCTAGTTTTCATAAGAGTAAAATATCTAATGTGGTATATAAAAACAAATAAAATAAAATAATACAATGAGTATAATAATAAATGAATATGAGAAAATCAAAGACCTACATGCAGTTACAAAAGAAAAGTGACACAACATCATTCTAAATTTAAGCATTTCAACATGATCCCCCCTAGCAGACACCTCTCTAATAAAGTGATATCAATGATACCAACCTTTGTTAAGAAGTTTAAGGACATGGTCCATAGACACTTGTAACCGGAATACCCTCTATTACCTACATGTTTTTGAAAGTAACCTAGTTTTTAGAAGGCATAACTAGTATTAATTAAAGGAAACCAGATATATTCATTGATATACATATCTAAAAATTCAACCAAACATACAAAAACACAAGGCCTTAAACAAATATAGATATACTAAAATCCTTACATAGGAGCACAGTCCTCATCCTGACAGATTCTACAATCACCTCTTTGACATTTCGCGCAAAACACGGGATCTCCATGATGGTCATGGCCTTCCACATTAAATTTTGTGCACCACTTGCACTTACGGCGCAAATGACACTTTTTGTGGACATGTACAAGTAGACATTCGTCGGAATTTGGGAATACAGCATATACAGGTAGACCATCCTTACGGAAATCATGGCAAGCATAACCACCTCCCTGCACCACTCCATGTAGACAGTTTGGATTACCAAAGGGGCAGTCAAGAGGTCCACCAACCACATTGCATGGCTGTCCATGTTTGTCAGTATACTGGCCTGGACTCCCAGGTACCGGATTAATTATCACAGGAGGATCAGCTCTCCTTACAGACATCTGTTTAACTGTTGTCTGGACCACAAGTGATTTTACCAAGGGTAAAACACAACAAAATACAATACCCAGAGCCAATAACCCTCCTCCCAGCATAATAGCCATCCTAGCAAACATAGCTCCCCACTTTCCTAATGCTAGATCCAACCAATCCCAAACATGAGTCAAAACCAGCATTTGCCTTAACCTCTGCTCGTAGCCTGTCTATTTTGCCAAGTCATTTTACTGGTAGCCTGTACCTGTTCCCCCAACGCTGTTCGAGCCGAGTCAGTATAGTTAATGAATCTCTGTTGGTTATAATATATATAATTAATCCACTCTAAGTTTTTATTTGGTGTTATCCACAAAAATATAAATTCAAATCCTGATTTAACTTCATCCCTTGCCTTGAACTCTCGAGGTACACCTCTAGGCTGTCCAATTGTATCAAGGTATACCTCAGGGTCTTTCTCATACGCCCTTTTAACTCTAGGATTAACATAGTCATCATGGGGTGATTTAATGATGGTAACCTGTTGAATTGCTCTAACTGAGGCACAAAGACCAATCCATTCATTATGCAATACATTCAACAGTTAGTTTCTGGATGTGTGGAAAGAACAATCAGCAATACCTCTGTCTAGAGTTTTCAACATAGTAAGAGATGGTGCAACCTGAGTTATTTCACCACACAACCCTTATCTATTCATTATCAACCCTTTATCATTCTTTCTACGTACTCCCGTAGTCTCTAGCACCCAAATAGTATCACATTCTACAGTAGTTTCCTACATCAATTCCTTCGGTGTCATGGCTGTAAAAACATTCATATTTTCCTTTAACCACAGTACTTCTGTCTAATTGAGGTCCATTTGATTCGGTTCTAATGTTATAGGCAGCACAATCATTGTCTCCCAGCATAGTCTCATTCAACATAGTTTTACCTCTAGTGCTTACCCAGAGCAATCCTATATTCTATGTCACACAAGGGAATAGAATACTTTCTATTGGTATAATGGTCATTTTTCCAACTTACACAGTTTTTAAATGATGACAGTTCAGAGACTATTAAGAAATCAGACAAAGGTGATTTTCTACACAAAATACAATTGTCCATTCTGTGTTTGTTTGCCATATACTTAGCCCATTCGTACCACTCGTTCTTCACTACTTCTTCTCGTGTGGTGTCCTTGAGTGGTTCTGATTCTGATATATCTAATTCTGTCGCTTTTACAATGTTCTTATCTTGAGGTAGATCATTAACTTTTATCAGAAAGTTCCAAATGTCAGTAAAAAACTCTCCTGGCTCTGACGTCTCAGGTTGCTTTGTGGGTACGGTGGTCTGCTTGGTAAGGGAGGTCGATGTCATCTCAGTGGTAGCTACTGTGGTCGTCACAGCAGCCGCCACCCTTGTTGTTGTCACAGGTTCTTCCTGTTCAGGTGCAGGGGTAGGATCAATCTTAATGACCGTGGTGCTACTCCCTTCGGTCACTGTTGTTCTTGTTATTTCAACTATTAATTCTTCACCTTCAACTGGTTCAATCTGATTCATGATGAGCACCCTCTCGTCTTTCTCTTTGATTAATGTCAGGTCACATCCTTTCGGGTTCCAAACGACTTGTCCCTTTGTTTGGTGATGTGTCCATCCACAGAGGGCCATCTCCAGTAAGGGTTTGATCCTTATGATTGAGATAGACTTCAGTTCTCCTGCTTCTGTTATAAATTGAGGTGGAACAGAGATTCTAACCTTGTCAGTCTTTTTGGATTGTTCGGCTGATTCCTTTCTTCTCTTCCTGCTTCCACCATACATCTTGATTGTGCATTAGTCTGTTGTTTCTATACTAGCATTCACTGTTACTTCTGTTATGTCAATGTCATTATTCTTTTGTTGTTCTAACATCAATTGTCTGTAAAGGAGACCATTCAAAAGTTTAAAAGTCAATTGTGGGGAAATCCCCATTTTCTTCAGCTTGCAGGACTTTTCCTCCTCTTTCTTCACCTGAAGCTCCCTCCTCAGGCCGGACTTAACTTCCATCTGGAAGGTTTCAATTTTTAGGGAAAAGATGTTCTCATTCTGTGCCTTGTGAGGCCTCTCCTCCTCTTCTGGGTGCATTAGTCGGTGCACTTGTCGTATTTTGGCTTTCACTTCATTTGCTGTTTTCTTGGCTCCTCCCTGGCGTCTCAATCGTTTCCGCTGCTCCTGCTCCCTCCGGGCTCCCTCCTGGTGAATCAGCATCCTCTGTGTCCTCATCTCTATGTGGTTGTATCCTTCTCTCTGTTGGGACTCAGGTGCAGTGGTTCAGATGGTACCACCTCTGGCTTCCTTTCACTTGGACGGCCGTTCTTGTTGCTTTGCCCACCTCATAGGGTCCTTCTCTCCTCGGTTGATCCCACTTCCTCCGGAACACTCGAACGTGGACTAGATCTCCTGGTATCACTGGGAGAGGTCCTTCTGGTCCCCTTGGATCATCAGACGCAGAACCTCTCGTCCTGGTTCAGGTTTCTGCCTACTTTCTGTAAGGCATTCATACTTAGAGACTTATGGCCTCTGTTCTATGATTGCACCATACATCCTCTTACTTCCATCACTCATCACACAATAAACTGACATTCCAGCTTAAGCAGGCGAACCCTTCTCCTTCTGTTTTCCTAAACATAAGACTTGGAAAACAACAGACAAAACATAACAGCATTGACAATGTTATGTGTTATGCATAAATATATTCATGCAAACTGAAATCTGAGACCATGACAATTCCCACTCTCTCTTCACCTGACTCTATGCCTCCAGGATACTTTTCTGCTGGACTCCACAAAAATAAAAGCCCTAAAAAGCTTCCTCATGCTTCCACCCAGTCTTCCCCTTTCGGCCCCAGGTTCTGAGAGGTGTTCCCAAATCATGTCATTTTTTACTTAGTTTCCCATCTGCTCCATTTTAACTGATAATCATGTGCATAACCTTAATCAACATTATCTCTTCTTGACGTAATTCAACACTATATATGCTTTCACATCAATTCCTTTAACATGTTTGTTTAGAGTATAATATCCTATCATCTATTCTTTTTCACATGATGCATTAAAAAATGAAACAAGTAGCCCCCAAACTCAACCCAGTATGTCTATAGTGGAATCTAGTCTCTCTCTCTCTCTCTCTCTGATTCCACGTCCTCTGTCATGGTGTTTTCAAGCTCACCCCTTATTCAGCTGGACCTCACTTCTCGTGAGACTTATGTACCCACCAAAGAGAGACATGAAGAATTTTACCACTGCAGTGTTGTAAGAAGTATACCACCAGCCTGGTGTATCTCGATGTACACTCAGTCTCCAGAATGCAGCCCAAGCCCTTCCATTTCTGGCTGTTTTTTTTTTCCTGAGGACATACACACTAACACATGGGTTATTCCCTGACAACAGACTTCCTTCTTATAGCAAGATCACTAAATCTTAATTTTTAATAACAGCCCTATGTAACCATTCTGCCTCAAATACCTGGCCTCCTGCCACAGAAATATTCATAATGATAGTCAAATGATTGTCCCTACAGCAACTGCTGTAAAATAACATATAATCATTCAAGCGTCTTCCAGTTGGATTAATATTCAATCCTAACAAAACTAAGTCATAAGTTTCTTAAACTTTTGCTCTAATGTTCAAAATGCCACCACTTATTATTTTTACCATATCTTTAGATATGTGAATTGTTCTATTTACTTTTGAATTGTCCCTATATTTTACACAGCCAGCTGTCTTTCCTTTTCTGTGAATTATCTCTATTTTTATACATAGTTTCTAGAAATAACACCCCTTCACTACCATTACCTTCTTTTATGAGTCCCCTAACCCCATAACTGCCATTGTTTGATACATACTTAAAACATCCTTAAGTCAATTTATATATCATTTATATTAGTATCAATCCCTCCTCAGGAACATATACACAACCTTATGTTCCTCAAAACAAAAATAAATTGACCAAACGAGAAAAAGAGAAAAAAAAATATATAAAATAATTGCACATGTGCAATATTATCACTATTTGTAAAGAAATGAAACCTGGAGAAAACGTCCATCCGTGTCATTCTATGCCCAAGTTATTGTTGGTCTCTTTCTTCTTCATCATTGGGTATCATCGCACAACAGAATACCTTTTTATTCCATTATTTTATAAAAGTTTTATCATTACAATTCCAATGACATTATAAAACAAAATAAACAAAAAAACCTCTAATCAAATATTCTGGAAGTTTTGTCAACCTCCTTGTCCCAGGATTAGATTCCAGAGCGGCCCTAGGCCTATTAAATTTAAACAGTGCTATATCTAAATAACTAAACAGTTATTTATTTATTTTTTAATACATTTTCCAACCCAATATTCAGGATAACAATCCTTAGTGTTTACTTTAACTCAAATTTGACCTTATCAATTCAATACACATCATCCCTTTAATAATTAACATTTATACTAAACACTTTTATTACCAGTATTATCTATTTTCCCAATAGCCCTTTTGTCTCAGTTTTTCTCTCATGAGTGGCCTGGTAATAAAAGTTCAATACCCCAATTCCTTTAATTCATAATTCACCCTGGCCCATATCATTTCAACATGTCTATTATTTGATACAGTTCACAGGTCATCAGACACAGTTGTCCCTCACTATTCAGTCGATTAGGGTGGGTATGAGCTCCACACCCACTTGTGGTGATATTCTCTCCCATGCCTTAAAGCATTCTGACGTCACCTTTTATGACAACTCCCTTATTCTACTGGTGATCTCTCAGATGAATTACAGATGATGTATTTATGAACAAAACCCTCACAGAAACCCACACTCCAATAAACCCTTTGGAGTAACTTACATCACTTTTTATATGCAGAATGAACAAAGCACATTTGTGTATTTACCCAAAGACCATAACTCCAAGGAACTGATAATTTTACCTATGAACTCATGTTATATCAAAATTAAAATTAAACCCATTTGAATAACTTATTCAATTTAAGGGTACAACTCTTCATAATTTTCCCAGGGACATAATAGATTTTCAAAGTATTTATACAGTTTGAATAGAGTCAGGTGTCTTTTAATCATTTTATAATTAAATCCCACCTGTTCCAACAATTTCTAGTAAAAGGTGATCAGTCTTTCACAGGAAATTCTTAGGATTCAGGGCATTTTGACACCATTAAAATGTTTCCACTCCCCTTTCTTTAGGAACAACTTAAATACATTTTTCAAAAAACATTTCCATCCTTCTGCATACCCAATTTGAAACTGAATTGGAAAAAACCCTTCCAATAAATCTACTAATGCATATTCATTCCCAGTACATGGTGTACTTACTAGTGAACCATAGGCCAATAACACAAAGGGACTGGACTCACTTATCCAGAACTCCATTTTTTAGCCTTATCCAGATATCTTTATTTTTAAAGCGTCTGACTTTAATTAACTGCTTTCCACAGTAATGCAGTCTCCAATGATATTTTGACCAGAGAAGATTAAACCCTTTTTTTTTTCCTGGAAAAGAAAGTATACATATCATTAATATTCACAATGTTACCTTTGAATCAGCAAATAGTTTTTAGTCCATAAACGTCTTAACAGTTTTCAGAGAATGACGGTATAGAATGCCTAACAATTAAAATTCCATCTGTACTCTACTAGATGTCAAGTCAAACGTGATCTAATACTTCTTCTTGACCACATATAAACTGTAATCTCTATGAAACACTCATTGTTCGCTCAGAGACCATACACCGCCAAGTAAAAAATTCCATTCTCACTAACCTCAAACCGATTAGTTGTTTGTTATTTTGACAAGGAAATAAACTCTCGTATATCGGCATTTCCTGCTACCGCACTAAGTTCTAGTGTCACCTTACACTAATTTTCCCCATATTCGCTATAACCATATTCAAAACAGGGAGCTATTTTCTTATTTGTTTTTAGATATTGTCAATAGTTCTACTAATCACCCGCACGTCTGCGAGGACGAGTGGAACCACATTTGTCTTTTATAGTAATGTATTTTCTGAAGATAGAATGTTACCGGGTAATGGCGTCCCCCATTATCCAGTTTTTTCATATTCAATCCGAATTCGGTAGAACTAATGTGCGCGTCTTTCAGTGACTCCATGGCTTTTTTAAATCCCTCTATGCTAGGGAGAAACAATCATTTTTGTTTTCATGCCACTATTTATTTATTTATTTTTCCTAAATACTCCCATGTATTATACACCTTTTATTTATTATTTTTCCGAGGTAGAGCTAATCTCCTTTCCAATTAATTATTCATTTGTCACATCACTTAATTTCTCTTATCAAAGCCTACTCTTTATAGTACAGACATTATTTCTGAATACTACAGATGACTTAATGTCTTATTCTAGTACAGTACTTCAAATATCACTGTGTTTTTCCCTTTACAGATATCATTATTAATTCATTTTATCCGTTTGGTTTAGTCTATTCTTATAGCTCTAATCAATTTTATGATTACATTTACATTACATTTAAGTCATTTAGCAGACTCTCTTATCCAGAGCGACTTATAAATTGGAAAGTTCATACATATTCATCCTGGTCCCCCCGTGGGAATGGAACCCTCAACCCAGGCGTTGCAAGCACCATGCTCTACCAACTGAGCCACACAGGTCCACTGCCCGCTCCGTTAAGATCTCTATCTAACGTCTTACTTTTACCTTTATAGTATAATTTCAATTTATTGGCGCTCCTACTTTCTGTTTTGTTTCACACTTTTCTATCCGTATTTATACTATTCGGTTAACGCCTTTTTAAGTATTTTTATTTATTATTTGTTTTGACACCTTTTTGTTATTCTTACCGCGGTCTCTTACCATTTTATCACATCAGTGTTTTTATCCTTGCTTATAACTTATTGTACTTCGATGTTTCTTAACTTCTTTCCCTCTGCCTAATAGCAGTTAACGGCACCCTTCATCAACTCTACTCTGTCACAGGAGAGCTGCGCGCTCCCTTTTCTGGACGTTCTGCCTACACACACACAACTTGTCTTTCCTTCCTAATGTTCTATTTTTACACAGATCCACTCATTTCTTACAACATTCTCATTCATCCTTTTTATTTTTCACCTGTTCATTCAATCCCTTTGTTTTTACCTCAAAACAACTTAGTCTTTCTTTATTGACTTAATTCACTTCCTCCTACATAAGCCTAGACTGCTAAGATTTCTACAATATGACGAGACTACTGTCTAATCGGATCAGCTTGTCTTCATATCCTATTCAACCCCCCAATACTTATCTTTTCTTCTATTATTAGAGTAGTATTGTGGCGTGACCTACTGAATTACAAAACCCTGTTAGCTAGACAGAGCGTTTTTTTATTCGCAGGATTTCTTTTGCATTTGAACGCCGCACAATCGGGCCAACGTTTTTCCTGCACCTAAATATTTCACCCGTACAGTCCTCCTTTCAGAGCGGAAACTATGAATATTTATTTAACTACTGATTTATGTTTTGACCGTATAAGTTACTTTTGCAGTTGAACGCCGCACAATCGGGCTAACGTTTTCCTACAACCTAATATTTCACCCGTACAGTCCTCCTTTCAGAGCGGTAACTATGAAATATTTATTTAACCACTGATTTATGTTTTGACCGTATAAGCTACTTTTGCAGTTGAACGCCGCACAATCGGGCCAACGTTTTTCCTGCAACCTAATATTTCACCCGTACAGTCCTTCTTTCAAAGCGGTAACCATGAAATATTTATTTAACTACTAAATATTCACCCACAGATTATTCTGCCGTGAATATCCCACCCAAGCAGACCTTTTTAAAAATGTTCCTTTTTTAAAGAGCGGTATCGTGGCTTCCTAACTACTTATTTATGCAGTTCTCTATTACTTTTAGAGCCATTATTCATAAGTAACCTGTCCAAGCATTCCTTCTACTAATTTTATTGAAGAGGTATCACAGGATTTTCTACCTACATTATCTGTTTTGACCGTATGAGCTGTCCCTTATTATAACCAGCCATCTCAGCCAGATGCGCAAACAACCGCATCATTTAAGCTACACATTCGAACGGTCTGATCTGAACGAGCGCATGCATGCCCCCTCTGCTTAACACCTAACACAAGCAAAGTTCACAGCACCTATTCACTCAGTCTCTATACATGCGCATACATTTATATTTAATACAATTCCCCAAATTACACATACATGCAAATTCATTGAATTCAAAAGTTATTTTGTATTTACTGGTTTCATTTTAGGAAATTTGAAAGAGAGACTTACGTGGCGCCCCTCTCGCTGAGACAGTATCTCTGAAGCAATCTTACACAAACATTTCAACTATTGTAAGAACTTGCTTACCTTCCTATAGTTGGGCGGCCACCCTTGTTTGTCAGATTGTCCAAAGAACCCATCATCAGCCAAGAACGTCCCAGTCCCTATCAGCTCCTGGCTGGCTCGCCAAATTTGTCGTGGAAAATCATTTCAAATACAACGCTTACCAGAACTTGTGAAATCAATTAGGCTTTTAATACAGAGCATTGCCAGCCGGAATGTCCCGCGGAACACCCAATTCCCAAAACCCTCGCTGTTATATTTATACACACATAGTATTATGTCCATCCCTTATGCAAATGCCCTTTCTTTTCTTAAGTCTTTCACCATCATTATCTTTTAGTTCAAGCTTCCTACTTGTTTACGCCCAATAACGCCCATATCTGCTTTCAGTTAGATTATAATGGTGGCCGGACCCTCTATCTTAGTGTGTCAGCAGATTCTGTGTCTCTTCCTTTCATTAATGTGTCAATGTACTCTTTGTTCTGCCTTTATTGGAATCAGCAGACTCTGCCCTATAGACCTTCTTTTTAGAAGCAGCTGACTATGGGTCCCTCTATCTTTAGTGTGTCAGCATAATGTGTCAATGTACTCTTTGTTTTGTTTGCCTTTATTGGAATCAGCAGATTCTATTCTATAAGCCTCTGTTTAGAAGCAGCTGACTATGAATCTCTTTATCATTAGTGTCAGGTCAGCAGACCATGTGTTTCTCCCTTTCATTACTGTGATCTATTTTTAATGTTCAGCCATTTTATACATCTATGTACTGTCCTATACATCTCATTTACTCCTACAATGATCAGACCACTGCCGAGTATACGCTCACATTCCGGACAGTAGCCACATTCAGCGGCTGGAATGAGCCGGCACTCCGTATGCTATTCAGAAGAGGACTACGCGAGAAGGTCCAGACAGAACTGGCATTTCGAGATGACTCTTTGGACGCATTCATCGCAATGGCCATCCATCTGGATAACCTACTTCAGGAGCGTCGGTACCCTCATCGCTTCTATCCCTCCCTTAGTGACCAGTCTGTATCAGAGCCTGAACCCATGGAGGAAGGTATCACACGCCTCCCCGCGACTGAGCGATACCAACTTGGTATCCACAAGAGCAGAGGAACGGCCACGTGATCTTCCACCTTCTGGGGCCGGTGTGAGTATCTCATCATTTTCTGACAAACCCTTTTTAGTGTCGCTCACACTAGCTGGCTATCCTTCATGTACTGTTACAACAGCGCTATTGGATTCCGGTGCCGTGGGGAACTTTATTGACCAGACCCTTGCCTCATCTCTGAACATCACCTCATATCCGCTCTCCTCTGTTTCCGGTTCAAGCCCTTGATAGCCGGCCACTAGGATCCGAAACCATCACACACATCACCCCACCACTCACCTTCACCGTGGAGTCTTTTCATCAGGAAAACATTCCTTTCTTCATCATTAGTGCACCAGCTCACAAGATCATCCTTGGCCTCCCATGGCTCCAACGCCATAACCCCACCATCTCATGGTCGAGGATGAGAATCACGGACTGGGCACCCGAATGCTGGAGGACCTGCTTTCCCGTACCCTCTCGAGTCGTAGCCCCTGTGGTCTGGGACATAGATGTGGACATTCGTCAGGCTCTGGAGAGGGAATCCGGACCCACTACCTGTCCTCCTGAGCACATCTACGTTCCCACGGGATAAGGGATTGGCTGCTGATCTGGGCGCACACAGCTGTCGTCGCGGAACATCCAGAGATCCAGGGCAAGGCGACCGGAAACATGACCGAATACAAACAGTGCAGCTATTCCCTCCAATGCAATCAAACAAGCTAAGCGTCAGTATAGAGACAAAGTAGAGTCGCAATTCAACGGCTCAGTCACGAGAGGTATGTGGCAGGGTCTACAGTCAATCACGGACTACAAAAAGAAAACCAGCCCCGATGTCTTGCTCCCAGACAAACTAAACAACTTCTTTGCTCGCTTTGAGGACAACACAGTTCCACCGACACAGCCCGCTACCTAAACGTGTGGCCTCTCCTTCACCGCAGCCAACGTGAGAAACATTTAAACGTGTTAACCCTCGCAAGGCTGCCGGCCCAGAAGGCATCCCTAGCCGCGTCCTCAGAGCATGCGCAGACCAGCTGGCTGGTGTGTTTACGGACATATTCAATCAATCCCTATCCCAGTCTGCTGTTCCCACATGCTTCAAGAGGGCCACCATTGTTCCTGTTCCCAAGAAAGCTAAGGTAACTGAGCTAAACGACTATCACCCTGTAGCACTCACTTCCGTCATCATGAAGTGCTTTGGGAGACTAGTCAAGGATCATATCACCTCCACCCAACCTGATACCCTAGACCCACTCCAATTTGCTTACCTCCCCAATAGGTCCACAGACGACGCAATCGCAATCACAGTGCACACTGCCCTAACCCATCTGGACAAGAGGAATACCTATGTAAGAATGTTGTTCATCGACTACAGCTCAGCATTTAACACCATAGTACCCTCCAAACTCATCATTAAGCTCGAGACCCTGGGTCTTGACCCCGCCCTGTGCAACTGGGTCCTGGACTTTCTGACGGGCCGCTCCCAGGTGGTGAGGGTAGGAAACAACATCTCCACCCCGCTGATCCTCAACACTGGGGCCCCACAAGGGTGTGTTCTCAGCCCTCTCATGTACTCCCTGTTCACTCATGACTGTGTGGCCATGCACGCCTCCAACTCAATCATCAAGTTTGCAGAAGACACTACAGTGGTAGGCTTGATTACCAACAACGACAACACGGCCTACAGGGAGGAGATGAGGGCCCTCAGAGTGTGGTGTCAGGAAAATAACCTCACACTCAACGTCAACAAAACAAAGGAGATGATCGTGGACTTCAGGAAACAGCAGAAGGAGCACCCCCCTATCCACATCGACGGGACAGTAGTGGAGAAGGTGGAAAGTTCCTCGGCGTACACATCATGGACAAACTCAAATTGCCCACCCGCACAGACAGCATGGTGAAGAAGGCGCAACAGCGCCTCTTCAACCTCAGGAGGCTGAAGAAATGTGGCTTGTCACCAAAAACACTCACATACTTTTACAGATGCACAATCGAGGGCATCCTGTCGGGCTGTATCACTGCCTGGTACGGAAACTGCTCCGCCCACAACCGCAAGGCTCTCCAGAGGGTAGTGAGGTCTGCACAACGCCGGGGGCAAACTACCTGCCCTCCAGGACACCTACACCACCCGATGTCACAGGAAGGCCAAAAAGATCATCAAGGACAACAACCACCTGAGCCACTGCCTGTTCACCCTACTATCATCCAGAAA